>NW_028270140.1:88124304-88435554 GCF_037043375.1 Chiloscyllium plagiosum
AACTCCTCCCGTTTTGTTCTTTACACTAGATATCCTAATATAGAATACAGTAATCATAAAGTTCCCCATAACTACAGTTCGAGCTTCTCCAATTATCTTGCAAACTTTTTCCTGCATGTAAATTCAATGAATGGTACAATAATCCGCTTGTATAATAATTCATCTATTATTTATTAGCTCCAACTAAAGACCAGCTCAAGAGCATCCATTTTCTCCAGCATAGTACAATATTCGGAGATATTATAATCACATACTGTCTCTTCCAATCGCTTATACGCTTTGCTCTAATGTTCCCTCCCTGTCAAAGTAATTTAAATCCAGTCGAACATTACAAGAATACTACCCACAAGGACACTAGATCTGTTGGTTGAGATGCAACAAGTTTAGTTTCCTATAGAACTTATCCAGGTACCCAGGAATCTAAGCTCTATTGCCCCTACCAGAACTCTAGGAATTCATCCACTACTTCTAACCTCCACTTTTGTACCCAGCAACTCAAGTCACTTGAGGTAATCAGATTACTTTGAGGTCCTGCTTGCAAGCCTCCTCCGAGCTCCCCAGGATACCAGTTGCCAAAAATCAGCCAGCAAAATATGATCTTTCTCACTACACACACTGTTGGAACCATTATGCTGGCAGTCTACCCAACCTGTCAAAGAACTCAGCAGCTGCTCAGGGTCACCTTGACTCTGACACCATGAAGGTATCATACATTCTGTATTCATATATACAGCAGAGATGCCAGTTTCCTCCTTAACTGTAGACTATATAACTTAGCTATAAGATGATATTAAACAAGATTAGATTCTATTCTCTGGAAGTCAGGAGGTGAGGAATTAGCAAAATTAGTTTTCAAAATGTTAAGGAAAATTGTTAGGATAGGTAGAAACATTTCTGCAATTTGGGGAACTCAGAAGTCAGACAAGGTGCAAAAATTAGAGAGGACCTTTCGGGAGTAAAATTATGAAATAGTTCACCAAGCAAGTGATGCAAATGGTAATTGATGCAAGATCAAAATTTAGTTTCAGGCAGTTATTCCAAGATGATAAGGCCCATGAGCCAGAGAGATTATAATGCAATAGGAATGGTCTAGGCTAATCACCTGCAGGCAGGGATGAAAATCCCACCACAGCACTGCTGGAATCTAAAGTGTTTTTACTTCTAGTCCAGAAGATCCAGGCTCAAGTCTCACCTGTTCTCAAGGTGTGTTATTGTAATGTTAGAGCAGGTTGATTGAAATACTTAGAAGGCTCATGGAAGGGGCTCAGAGGCCAGGGTTCAAATCCCATCTGCTTCAGAGGTGTGTAATGACACATCTGAACAACAGGACTCTGTTCTGAGGAAGAGTCACTCAATTTGAAATGCTAACTTTGATTTCTCTCCACAGATGTTGCCAGACCTGCTGAGCTTTTGCAAAATTTTCTGACTTACAGCACCTGCAGTTCTTTTGGATTTTATTTAGAAAAATCTGTTTTTTTTCCATAAAGCACCATTGCGTTAAATGGATTGAATTATATTATTTAAATCAAAACAGGGAGCACATAAAAGCAATCCATTTGTAATGGGAACTAAATACTTTTTAAAACATTGTCAGTTCATATTCTGGGGGCGGCGCAGTGGCTAGCACTGCTGCCTCAAAGCTCCAGGGTTCGATTCCTGCCTCGGGTGACTGTGTGGAGTTTGCACATTCTCCCCTTGTGTGCCAGGGTTTCCTCCAGGTGCTCTGGTGTCCTCCCACAATCCAAAGATGTGCAGGGCATGCGAACTGGTCGTGCTAAATTGTCCATAATGTTCAGGGTAAATGTAGGGGAATGGGTCTGGGTGGGTTACTCTTCGGCGGGTCAGTGTGGATGTGTTGGGCTGAATGACCTGTTTCCATACTCTATGTAATCAAATCTAATTATACCATGACAGTAATAACATTTAGTTGTTTCAGTGTGATAGCCTGCTGCCATAAAGAAAACATTTCTATTTTTTAATTAAGTACCTTCAAATGAAGTTTCTGAAGAATGCGAGACAGCAGGCGGGGGAATTTACCATCATTGATTCCATTGATTAAAATTACAGCTTGCTTTATGCTGAAGAAAAAACAAATTGGATGATTAACTTTATTCAGTTTCTACACAAGTTCTAAAGGTAGATCTAAACAAAATTAAAACTAAGACTTCAGTTCAGTAAAAGGGAAATAAATTTATTTAAAAAGTGCAGTTTGAGGGGCACCCCATATCCTGAGATGCCATTTTTTGATAACCCACTAAACTGAAGTCTCTGATCAGACAGACATATTGTTGCTGACCAGCAATATTCAAAAAGCCAGTAATTCTCCCAGAGTCTGCCCAATTCTCGCCAATCAATACTAGTATCTAGCTCAGTATTTGCTGTTTGTGGATCTTCCTGACTATAATTTGGCTGTGACGTTTCTCTACATAACATAACTACAATTCAAACAGAGTGGTGCTGGTTGTAAAGCACTTTAAACATTCTGAAGAAACAGTGTTATTTAATTACAGGAAAAACAAACAAAATCCCAAAGAACCGTGGATGCTGGAAATCAGAAACAAAAACAAATTGCTGGAAAAAACACTGTCGGTCTGACAGCATCGGTGGAGAAAAATCTGTTAACGTTTCAGGTCCAGTGACCCTTCTTTAGAACAGGTTCGAACACGTTGTTAACTCTGCTTTCTCTCCACAGATGCTGCCAGACCAAGTGTTTTTCCAGCAATTTCTGCTTTTGTTTTTCTTTGCACTTAAATGGGAGATTATTTAAATAACATGTGTTCAAATCATGTTGTAACACCATGCTTAGAAGTATTAAATTGAGCTCCATTAACGAAAATGCAGCTGAATCTGTGAGCTGGCGTCCTAGAGTTTAATCTTATGCCTTAAGAGACATGCTTTGGTATATCGTGTCCAAAACTTGCAAGGGATTTAACCGACTTTATTAAAATAAGTAATTACAAACTTCAAAATTCAAAAAAGTGAATTCAGATTACATCAGACTTGAAGTTTATCAAACCAGTGAGGATACCAATATTTCCCATTTGCCAAAGATCAAGGTAGCAATCAAGAGCTCTTACTGATACATCAATACTGATACTTTGCTTTCATTCCATAAGATTTTAAACATTGAAGTTTTGCCATTTTAATTTAATTGCAATAACACTGGATTACAAACAAGCATCGATGTGGGACTAAGCACAAAGTGTTAGCACAAGCATAGTAAGTCAAATGACCTCCTGTACACTTCTATGATACTTGAGCAATAACTGCTTTCTTAAAATGTACTGATGCATCTTTTTATTTATAAAATCACTAGTCACTGTTTTAACAATTTGTTGGAATAGATTTTTACCTCATGGTTTACTTGTCTGCTTATCAAATGCAGTACTAGACAACATCAAAAGGGGGCATAGTTTAAAAGTAAGGGGCACCTTTACTTTAAAAGTTAAGATGAAGATAGAGATGAGGAAACATGTTCCTCGCAGGAGGGTTCTAGGTCTTTGGAATTCCCTTCCTGAAAAGTTAATTGGATGTAGTATCTTTTAAATATTTTAAAACTGAGCTAGACAGATTCTTAATTATCATGGGGGCAAAGGATTATCAGGAATATGCAGGAATGTCAGATTGAGGTGAAAATCAGATCAGCCATTATCTTACCCGAATGGCAGAGCATGCTCAAAGGACTCAGATCTACCCTTGTTCCTTGTTTGCATTAAAACATTCCTACCCTAAGTCACCAATGGCATCCTTAGAGATTATGAGCAAGTAATATTACCTCACCTTCTTTTTCAAAAGGAAGACGATTTCCCTATAAGTTCTACTTTCATTATTCAGCTCAATAAAATAGCCCTTACTTGGTAGAGCTTGCAAACGTCTGCTTGTATACAGAGATTTCCATGAATATTTCTGCACTGTCACAGTACATACAGAACTCTTGACAACTGCACCAAAGGATCTTTCCTTTATTCCCTTCTATGCTTGCTGTTAACATCATCTTCCCTTCACATGGGGACGGATTTCCTGCTGGTCCGACAGACTGTCATTATGCCAGCACAAATCAGTGTTTGGGGACCGTGAAGAATAGAGGTTCTGAAGGAATTTTCCAGGAAATTGAATTTTCTTCTGTGCTATTCCTTAATGTCTACAGCCCTCAAAGTGTCCATAAAAATTGGATGGTACGGACAAAAGTAAAGAACAACTGTTACTCAGGAAAGGTTAAACTGTTAAATACATAGTCCAACTCCTGCGCAACTATTAAAGTGACCCCATACTTACTTCGCACACATTTCGCCGAATACACTCAGCCCGATGCATTGACTTGATGTCCCCAAGATCTGATACATCCTGCTAGGAAAACGGCAACTCTCCGCAGCCTACAACACCGCCCTGGACTCTGAACACCTCTCCTGTTCCTGATTCCCAAAACCCTTCCCTTACAATATACCCAACCCATCCCAATCAGACCCACTATTATGACCAACCCAAGCCTAAAACTGTCGCTACTGGACCTGATCCCAAAACCTGTCATCGGACCTAACATGACTCAACCCACCCTCACCTTACTGAACCTGAAGTCCAAAGATTCGCAGAGTTATACAGCACAGAAACAGACCCTTCAGTACAACACACCTGCGTCAACTAGGAATCCTCAATTAATCCAGGCCCATTTGTCAGCAATTGGCCCATATCCCTCTAAACCTTCCCTATTCAAATACCCATCCAGATGCCTTTTAAATGTCATAAATTGTACTTATCTCCATTACGTTCTATGGCAGCTCATTCCATACATGCACCAGCCTCTACATGAAAAAGTTGCCCCTCGGGTCACATATCTTTCTTCTTTCACCTTAAATCCATGTTCTTTAGTTTTGGATTCACCCTATCTATACCCCTCAGGGTTTTATAAACCCATAAGCTCATTCCTCAGTCTCAAAAAAAAGCCCCAGGGTATTGGGGGGAAAAGAGCCCAGGGAAAAAAAAGCCTCAGGGTATTCAGCTTCACCCTTTACCTGAAACACTCCAATCCCAGAAAAATCCTTGTAAATCTTTTCTGAACCCTTTCAAGTTTAACAGCATCTTTCCTATAGAAATACCAACCTCCTCACCTGTTGCCAGACAATCTCTCCTGATCACATCAACCTACCTTAATGAGCCTCCTTGCCACTTACCCACTGGCATCCTACCCCCCACAACAGCTGACAGTGTATCCATCTGGTCTACTTAACTGGCACCCAACTCTCTCAGTACCCTGATAAGACATTTAGGTTATGTACTTAACGCTTTGACAGCAGGTGTCAAAGTGCTTGTCCGGAACTTTAAACGTCAGAATACTGCAACAGACTGCTGTGAAAAGAGGCGAGGCTTGCCTTCCCATTCTCAAAGTTCTGCGGGAGCCCACATTTCTTGACCAGAATCTCCTCTCAGAAGTCTACAGTTCTCATCTTCCACTAAAAAGAAAGGCCAAAGTAATAATCTGCAGGAAATTGAAACAAAATCAGGCCCATGCATTAATTGACAATATCCTATTCTGCCCTGCCATCATTTATTCTGATTTCACTAACTTCTCCCTCACTGAATGTGTGTGTGTAACATCTAAATAATGTACAAATTCTCGGTCATATATTGAGAGAACAGCCTTTCGCGCCCAATAATTTTATAATCCGGCTTCCAGCTCGATGACTTGTTTCAGACTAAACCAGTTCACAACCTGAACATCCAGTTCAACACCCAGGTGAAGTTCCCATCCCAGGACTGAGAGACCATCAACCAGTCACCTCAGTCACTCACCCGCTGCCGAAACCTCCATCCGGGGCGAGACAAACGCAAGCAGTTGCTGTTCACTAGATTTATTTTGCAGCTCATCAGAACAGGTTTTAAAATATAAAGTGCAGGCCATTTTAAGATAAAACATTGAAGTTACGAATGTGTTAAACCTTTCTCCTTTATCTGCGTTTACCTTCCGGTTTCTTTAACAATTGCAGCCATTTGGCCGGGAGCATACACCCGGCTGAGGGTCAATGTCTGGTCACTCTCCCTGTTCGGCCACTCGCTCGCGTTGGTGTCTCTCTCCGATCACTTTCCCTTTATCTCTCTGGTCACTCCTTGCGAGAACACACGTTGTTCATCAGCCTCTCACTCCCCAGGGCCCAATGACCGGTCGCGACACGGGACACTGCAACCCATTTCCGGTTCCGGTCCGTGCTAAGGGATCACGTGAGCGGTGACAGTTGCTCAATGCTCGAGCAGGAGGAGGCGGATGCGGAGCGGTCACGTGGCTGATCAGTTGAGAAGTAAAGCCGGGCCCCTCTCTGCAGTCAGGTACAGATCATAGAGCGGGCACACCCTGTGTGTGGGAGATATCACAGAGCGGGGTACAGCCCGTGTCAGGCAGAGATGACCAGAGCGGGTATAGCTTATGTCAGGTGCAGATCACAGAGCAGAGTACAGCCCGTGTCAGGTACAGACAACAGAGCGGGGTACAGCCCGTGTCAGGGAAAGATCACAGAGCGGGGTACGGCCCGTGTCAGGGAAAGATCACAGAGCGGGGTACAGCCCGTGTCAGGTACAGACAACAGAGCGGGGTACAGCCCGTGTCAGGGAAAGATCACAGAGCGGGGTACAGCCCGTGTCAGGGAAAGATCACAGAGCGGGGTACAGCCCGTGTCAGGTACAGACAACAGAGCGGGGTACAGCCCGTGTCAGGTACAGACAACAGAGCGGGGTACAGCCCGTGTCAGGTACAGACAACAGAGCGGGGTACAGCCCGTGTCAGGTACAGACAACAGAGCGGGGTACAGCCCGTGTCTGGTACAGATCACAGAGCGGGGTACAGCCTGTGTCAGGGAAAGATCACAGAGCGGGGTACAGCCCGTGTCAGGTACAGACAACAGAGTGGGGTACAGCCCGTGTCTGGTACAGAGCACAGAGCGGGGTACAGCCCGTGCCAGGTACAGACAACAGAGTGGGGTACAGCCCGTGTCAGGGAAAGATCACAGAGCGGGGTACAGCCCGTGTCAGGTACAGACAACAGAGCGGGGTACAGCCTGTGTCAGGGAAAGATCACAGAGCGGGGTACAGCCCCTGTCAGGGAAAGATCACAGACTGGGGTCCAGCCCGTGTCAGGGAAAGATCACAGAGCGGGGTACAGCCCGTGTCAGGTACAGACAACAGAGCGGGGTACAGCCCGTGTAAGATACAGATCACAGAGCGGGGTACAGCCCGTGTCAGGGAAAGATCACAGAGCGGGGTACAGCCCGTATCAGGGAAAGATCACAGAGCGGGGTACAGCCCGTGTCAGGGAAAGATCACAGAGCGGGGTACAGCCCGTGTCAGGTACAGACAACAGAGCGGGGTACAGCCCGTGTCAGGTACAGACAACAGAGCGGGGTACAGCCCGTGTAAGATACAGATCACAGAGCGGGGTACAGCCCGTGTCAGGGAAAGATCACAGAGCGGGGTACAGCCCGTGTCAGGGAAAGATCACAGAGCGGGGTACAGCCCGTGTCAGGGAAAGATCACAGAGCGGGGTACAGCCCGTGTCAGGTACAGACAACAGAGCGGGGTACAGCCCGTGTCAGGGAAAGATCACAGAGCGGGGTACAGCCCGTGTCAGGGAAAGATCACAGAGCGGGGTACAGCCCGTGTCAGGTACAGACAACAGAGCGGGGTACAGCCCGTGTCAGGCACAGACAACAGAGCGGGGTACAGCCCGTGTAAGATACAGATCACAGAGCGGGGTACAGCCCGTGTCAGGAAAAGATCACAGAGCGGGGTACAGCCCGTGTCAGGTACAGACAACAGAGTGGGGTACAGCCCGTGTCAGGGAAAGATCTCAGAGCGGGGTACAGCCCGTGTCAGGTACAGACAACAGAGTGGGGTACAGCCCGTGTCAGGGAAAGATCTCAGAGCGGGGTACAGCCCGTGTCAGGTACAGACAACAGAGCGGGGTACAGCCCGTGTCAGGGAAAGATCACAGAGCGGGATACAGCCCGTGTCTGGTACAGATCACAGAGCGGGGTACAGCCCGTGCCAGGTACAGACAACAGACTGGGGTACAGCCCGTGTCAGGGAAAGATCACAGAGCGGGGTACAGCCCGTGTCAGGTACAGACAACAGAGCGGAGTACAGCCCGTGTCTGGTACAGATCACAGAGTAGGGTACAGCCCGTGTCAGGTACAGACAACAGAGCGGGGTACAGCCCGTGTCAGGTACAGACAACAGAGCGGGGTACAGCCCGTGTCAGGTACAGACAACAGAGCGGGGTACAGCCCGTGTCAGGGAAAGATCAGAGAGCGGGGTACAGCCCGTGTCAGGTACAGACAACAGAGCGGGGTACAGCCCGTGTCAGGGAAAGATCACAGAGCGGGGTACAGCCCGTGTCAGGGAAAGATCACAGAGCGGGGTACAGCCCGTGTCAGGGAAAGATCACAGAGCGGGGTACAGCCCGTGTCAGGTACAGACAACAGAGCGAGGTACAGCCCGTGTCAGGGAAAGATCACAGAGCGGGGTACAGCCCGTGTCAGGGAAAGATCACAGAGCGGGGTACAGCCCGTGTCAGGTACAGACAACAGAGCGGAGTACAGCCCGTGTCTGGTACAGATCACAGAGTAGGGTACAGCCCGTGTCAGGTACAGACAACAGAGCGGGGTACAGCCCGTGTCAGGTACAGACAACAGAGCGGGGTACAGCCCGTGTCAGGTACAGACAACAGAGCGGGGTACAGCCCGTGTCAGGGAAAGATCAGAGAGCGGGGTACAGCCCGTGTCAGGTACAGACAACAGAGCGGGGTACAGCCCGTGTAAGATACAGATCACAGAGCGGGGTACAGCCCGTGTCAGGGAAAGATCACAGAGCGGGGTACAGCCCGTGTCAGGGAAAGATCACAGAGCGGGGTACAGCCCGTGTCAGGTACAGACAACAGAGCGAGGTACAGCCCGTGTCAGGGAAAGATCACAGAGCGGGGTACAGCCCGTGTCAGGGAAAGATCACAGAGCGGGGTACAGCCCGTGTCAGGTACAGACAACAGAGCGGGGTACAGCCCGTGTCAGGTACAGACAACAGAGCGGGGTACAGCCCGTGTAAGATACAGATCACAGAGCGGGGTACAGCCCGTGTCAGGGAAAGATCACAGAGCGGGGTACAGCCCGTGTCAGGGAAAGATCACAGAGCGGGGTACAGCCCGTGTCAGGGAAAGATCACAGAGCGGGGTACAGCCCGTGTCAGGTACAGACAACAGAGCGGGGTACAGCCCGTGTCAGGGAAAGATCACAGAGCGGGGTACAGCCCGTGTCAGGTACAGACAACAGAGCGGGGTACAGCCCGTGTCTGGTACAGATCACAGAGCGGGGTACAGCCCGTGTCAGGGAAAGATCACAGAGCGGGGTACAGCCCGTGTCAGGGAAAGATCACAGAGCGGGGTACAGCCCGTGTCAGGTACAGACAACAGAGCGGGGTACAGCCCGTGTCAGGTACAGACAACAGAGCGGGGTACAGCCCGTGTCAGGTACAGACAACAGAGCGGGGTACAGCCCGTGTCTGGTACAGATCACAGAGTAGGGTACAGCCCGTGTCAGGTACAGACAACAGAGCGGGGTACAGCCCGTGTCAGGTACAGACAACAGAGCGGGGTACAGCCCGTGGCAGGTACAGACAACAGAGTGGGGTACAGCCCATGTCAGGTACAGACAACAGAGTGGGGTACAGCCCGTGTCAGGGAAAGATCACAGAGCGGGGTACAGCCCGTGTCAGGTACAGACAACACAGCGGGGTACAGCCCGTGTCTGGTACAGATCACAGAGCGGGGTACAGCCAGTGTCAGGTACAGACAACAGAGCGGGGTACAGCCCGTGTCTGGTACAGATCACAGAGCGGGGTACAGCCCGTGTCAGGGAAAGATCACAGAGCGGGGTACAGCCCGTGTCAGGGAAAGATCACAGAGCGGGGTACAGCCCGTGTCAGGTACAGACAACAGAGCGGGGTACAGCCCGTGTCAGGTACAGACAACAGAGCGGGGTACAGCCCGTGTCAGGTACAGACAACAGAGCGGGGTACAGCCCGTGTAAGATACAGATCACAGAGCGGGGTACAGCCCGTGTCAGGGAAAGATCACAGAGCGGGGTACAGCCCGTGTCAGGGAAAGATCACAGAGTGGGGTACAGCCCGTGTCAGGGAAAGATCACAGAGCGGGGTACAGCCCGTGTCAGGTACAGACAACAGAGCGGGGTACAGCCCGTGTCAGGTACAGACAACAGAGCGGGGTACAGCCCGTGTCAGGTACAGACAACAGAGCGGGGTACAGCCCGTGTAAGATACAGATCACAGAGCGGGGTACAGCCCGTGTCAGGGAAAGATCACAGAGCGGGGTACAGCCCGTGTCAGGGAAAGATCACAGAGCGGGGTACAGCCCGTGTCAGGGAAAGATCACAGAGCGGGGTACAGCCCGTGTCAGGTACAGACAACAGAGCGGGGTACAGCCCGTGTCAGGGAAAGATCACAGAGCGGGGTACAGCCCGTGTCAGGTACAGACAACAGAGCGGGGTACAGCCCGTGTCTGGTACAGATCACAGAGCGGGGTACAGCCCGTGTCAGGTACAGACAACAGAGCGGGGTACAGCCCGTGTCTGGTACAGATCACAGAGTAGGGTACAGCCCGTGTCAGGTACAGACAACAGAGCGGGGTACAGCCCGTGTCAGGTACAGACAACAGAGCGGGGTACAGCCCGTGGCAGGTACAGACAACAGAGTGGGGTACAGCCCATGTCAGGTACAGACAACAGAGTGGGGTACAGCCCGTGTCAGGGAAAGATCACAGAGCGGGGTACAGCCCGTGTCAGGTACAGACAACACAGCGGGGTACAGCCCGTGTCTGGTACAGATCACAGAGCGGGGTACAGCCAGTGTCAGGTACAGACAACAGAGCGGGGTACAGCCCGTGTCTGGTACAGATCACAGAGCGGGGTACAGCCCGTGTCAGGGAAAGATCACAGAGCGGGGTACAGCCCGTGTCAGGGAAAGATCACAGAGCGGGGTACAGCCCGTGTCAGGTACAGACAACAGAGCGGGGTACAGCCCGTGTCAGGTACAGACAACAGAGCGGGGTACAGCCCGTGTCAGGTACAGACAACAGAGCGGGGTACAGCCCGTGTAAGATACAGATCACAGAGCGGGGTACAGCCCGTGTCAGGGAAAGATCACAGAGCGGGGTACAGCCCGTGTCAGGGAAAGATCACAGAGTGGGGTACAGCCCGTGTCAGGGAAAGATCACAGAGCGGGGTACAGCCCGTGTCAGGTACAGACAACAGAGCGGGGTACAGCCCGTGTCAGGTACAGACAACAGAGCGGGGTACAGCCCGTGTCTGGTACAGATCACAGAGCGGGGTACAGCCCGTGTCTGGTACAGATCACAGAGCGGGGTACAGCCCGTGCCAGGTACAGACAACAGAGTGGGGTACAGCCCGTGTCAGGGAAAGATCACAGAGCGGGGTACAGCCCGTGTCAGGTACAGACAACAGAGCGGGGTACAGCCCGTGTCTGGTACAGACAACAGAGCGGGGTACAGCCCGTGTCAGGTACAGACAACAGAGTAGGGTACAGCCCGTGTCAGGTACAGATCATAGAGTGGGGTACAGCCCGTGTCAGGGAAAGATCACAGAGCGGGGTACAGCCAGTGTCAGGGAAAGATCACAGAGCGGGGTACAGCCCGTGTCAGGGGAAGATCACAGAGCGGGGTACAGCCCGTGTCAGGTACAGACAACAGAGCGGGGTACAGCCCGTGTCTGGTGCAGATCACAGAGCGGGGTACAGCCCGTGTCAGGGAAAGATCACAGAGCGGGGTACAGCCCGTGTCAGGAAAAGATCACAGAGCGGGGTACAGCCCGTGTCAGGTACAGACAACAGAGCGGGCTACAGCCCGTGTCTGGTACAGATCACAGAGCAGGGTACAGCCCGTGTCAGGGAAAGATCACAGAGCGGGGTACAGCCCGTGTCAGGTACAGACAACAGAGCGGGGTACAGCCCGTGTCTGGTACAGATCACAGAGCGGGGTACAGCCCGTACCGGGTACAGCCCGTACCAGGTACAGACAACAGAGTGGGGTACAGCCTGTGTCAGGGAAAGATCACAGAGCGGGGTACAGCCCGTGTCAGGTACAGACAACAGAGTGGGGTACAGCCCGTGTCAGGGAAAGATCTCAGAGCGGGGTACAGCCCGTGTCAGGTACAGACAACAGAGTGGGGTACAGCCCGTGTCAGGGAAAGATCTCAGAGCGGGGTACAGCCCGTGTCAGGTACAGACAACAGAGCGGGGTACAGCCCGTGTCAGGGAAAGATCACAGAGCGGGGTACAGCCCGTGTCAGGTACAGACAACAGAGTGGGGTACAGCCCGTGTCAGGGAAAGATCTCAGAGCGGGGTACAGCCCGTGTCAGGTACAGACAACAGAGCGGGGTACAGCCCGTGTCTGGTACAGATCACAGAGTGGGGTACAACCCGTGTCAGGGAAAGATCACAGAGCGGGGTACAGCCCGTGTCAGGTACAGACAACAGAGCGGGGTACAGCCCATGTCTGGTACAGATCACAGAGTAGGGTACAGCCCGTGTCAGGTACAGACAACAGAGAGGGGTACAGCCCGTGTCAGGTACCGACAACAGAGCGGGGTACAGCCCGTGTCAGGTACAGACAACAGAGCGGGGTACAGCCCGTGTCTGGTACAGATCGCAGAGTGGGGTACAGCCCGTGGCAGGTACAGACAACAGAGTGGGGTACAGCCCGTGTCATGTACAGACAACAGAGTGGGGTACAGCCCGTGTCAGGTAGAGATCACAGAGCGGGATACAGTCCGTGTCAGGGAGAGTCCACAGAGCGGGGGATACCCCGTGTCAGGGAGAGATCACTGTAGGGCTACAGCCCGTGTCAGGTACAGATCGCTGAGTAGGGTACACCCCGTGTCCGGGAGCGATCACTGAGCGGGGTACAGCCCGTGTCAGATACAGATTACAGAGCGGGTACAGCCCATGACAGGTACAGATCACAGAGCGGGGTACAGTCAGTGTTAGGGAGAGATCACAGAGCGGGATAGAGACCGTGTCAGGGAGAGATCGCAGAGTGGGGTACAGTCAGTGTCAGGGAGAGATCACAGAGTGGGGTACATCGCGTGTGAGGGAGAGATCTCTGAGCGGGGTACAGCCCGTGTCAGGTACGGATCACAGAGCGGGGTACAGTCAGTGTCAGGGAGAGATCACCGAGCGGGGTACAGCCCGTGTCATGGAGAGATCACAGAGCGGTGTACAGCCTGTATCAGGGAGAGATCACAGAGCGGGTACAGCCTGTGTCAGGGAGAGACTACCGAGCGGGGTACAGCCCGTGTCAGGTACAAACAATAGAGCGAGATACAGCCCGTGTGAAGTACAGATCACAGAGCAGGGTACAGTCCATGTCATGGAGAGATCACGGAGCGGTGTACAGCCCGTGTCGGGGAGAGATCACAGAGGGAGTACAGCCTGTGTCAGGTACAGACAACAGTGCAGGGTACAGCCTGTGTCATGGAGAGATCACAGAGGGGTGGGTGGGGGGGTGGGGGGTACAGCCCGCGTCAGGTGCAGATCACAGAGCGGGCTAGAGCCCGTCTCAGGGAGAGATCACAGAGCGGGTACAGCCCGTGTCAGGTAGAGATCACAGAGCGGGATACAGTCCATGTCAGGGAGAGTCCACAGAGCGGGGGATACCCCGTGTCAGGGAGAGATCACTGTGCGGGCTACAGCCCGTGTCAGGTACAGATCACTGAGTAGGGTACACCCCGTGTCAGGGAGAGATCACTGAGCGGGGTACAGCCCGTGTCAGATACAGATTACAGAGCGGGTACAGCCCATGACAGGTACAGATCACAGAGCGGGGTACAGTCAGTGTCAGGGAGAGATCACAGAGCGGGTACAGCCGGTGTCAGGGAGAGATCACCGAGCGGGGTACAGCCCATGTCAGGTACAGACAATAGAGCAAGATACAGCCCGTGTGAAGTACAGATCACAGAGCAGGGTACAGCCCATGTCATGGAGAGATCACGGAGTGGTGTACAGCCCATGTCAGGGAGAGATCACAAGCGGGTACAGCCTGTGTCAGGGAGAGATCATAGAGGGGGGGTACAGCCCATGTCAGGTACAGATCACAGAGCGGGGTAGAGCCCGTCTCAGGGAGAGATCACAGAGCGGGTACAGCCCGTGTCAGGTAGAGATCACAGAGCGGGATACAGTCCGTGTCAGGGAGAGTCCACAGAGCGGGGGATACCCCGTGTCTGGGAGAGATCACTATGCGGGCTACAGCCCGTGTCAGGTACAGATCACTGAGTAGGGTACACCCCGTGTCAGGGAGAGATCACTGAGCGGGGTACAGCCCGAGTCAGGGAGAGATCACAGAGCGGGTACAGCCCGTGTCAGGGAGAGATCACAGAGCAGGATACAGACCGTGTCAGGGACAGATCATAGAGCGGGGTACGGCCCGTGTCAGGGAGAGGTCACAGAGCGGGGTACAGCCCGTGTCAGGTACAGATCAGTGAGTAGGGTACACCCCGTGTCAGGGAGAGATCACTGAGCGGGGTACAGCCCGAGTCAGGGAGAGATCACAGAGCGGGTACAGCCCGTGTCAGGGAGAGATCACAGAGCGGGATACAGACCATGTCAGGGAGAGATCACAGAGCAGGATACAGACTGTGTCAGGGAGAGATTGCAGAGTGGGGTACACCGCGTGTGAGGGAGAGATCTCTGAGCGGGGTACAGCCCGTGTCAGGTACGGATCACTCTGCGGGTACAGCCCGTGTCAGGGAGCGATCACATAGCAGGGTGCAGCCCGTGTCAGCGAGCGATCAAAGAGTGGGGTACAGCCCGTGTCAGGTACGGATCACTGAGCGGGTACCGCCCGTGTCAGGGAGAGATCACAGAGCGGGGTACAGCCCGTGTCAGGTACAGATCACAGAGCGGGTACAGCCCGTGTCAGGGAGAGATCACAGAGCGGGATACAGACCGTGTCAGGGACAGATCACAGAGCGGGATACAGACCGTGTCAGGGACAGATCTTAGAGTGGGGTACGGCCCGTGTCAGGGAGAGATCACAGAGCGGGATACAGACCGTGTCAGGGAGAGATCTCTGAGCGGGGTACAGCCCGTGTCAGGTACGGATCACAGAGCGGGGTACAGCCTGTTTCAGGTACAGATCACAGAGCGGGGTACAGCCCATGTCAGGGAGAGATCACAGAGCAGGGTACAGCCTGTGTCAGGTACAGCTCACAGAGCGGGGTTCAGCCTGTTTCAGGTACAGATCACAGAGCGGGGTACAGCCCGTGTCAGGGAGAGTTCGCAGAGCGGGATACAGCCCATGTGAGGGAGAGATCTCTGAGCGGGTTACAGCCCGTGTCAGGTACGGATCACTCTGCGGGTACAGCCCGTGTCAGGGAGAGATCACAGAGCGTGGCACAGCCCGTGTCAGGGAGCGATCACAGAGCGGGGTGCAGCCCATGTCAGCGAGTGATCATAGAGCGGGGTACAGCCTGTGTCAGGTACAGATCACAGAGCGGGTACAGTCGATGTCAGGGAGAGATCACAGAGCGGGGTACAGCCCGTGTCATGGAGAGATCACAGAGCGGTACAGCCCATGTTAGGTACAGCTCACAGAGCGGGGTACAGCCTGTGTCAGGTACAGATGACAGAGCGGGGACAGCCTGTGTCAGGGAGAGATCGCAGAGCGGGGTACAGTCAGTATCAGGGAGAGATCACAGAGCGGGGTTCACCCCGTGTGAGGGAGAGATCTCTGAGCGGGATACAGTCCGTGTCAGGTAGTGATCACGGAGCGGGGTACAATCCGTGTCAGGGAGAGATCACAGAGCGGGGTACAGCCCGTGTCAGGGACAGATCACAGAGCGGGATACAGACCGTGTCAGGTACGGATCACAGAGCGGGGTACAGCCCGTGTCAGGTACGGATCACAGAGCGGGGTACAGCCTGTTTCAGGTACAGATCACAGAGCGGGGTACAGCCCATGTCAGGGAGAGATCACAGAGCAGGGTACAGCCTGTGTCAGGTACAGCTCACAGAGCGGGGTTCAGCCTGTTTCAGGTACAGATCACAGAGCGGGGTACAGCCCGTGTCAGGGAGAGTTCGCAGAGCGGGATACAGCCCATGTGAGGGAGAGATCTCTGAGCGGGTTACAGCCCGTGTCAGGTACGGATCACTCTGCGGGTACAGCCCGTGTCAGGGAGAGATCACAGAGCGTGGCACAGCCCGTGTCAGGGAGCGATCACAGAGCGGGGTGCAGCCCATGTCAGCGAGTGATCATAGAGCGGGGTACAGCCTGTGTCAGGTACAGATCACAGAGCGGGTACAGTCGATGTCAGGGAGAGATCACAGAGCGGGGTACAGCCCGTGTCATGGAGAGATCACAGAGCGGGTACAGCCCATGTTAGGTACAGCTCACAGAGCGGGGTACAGCCTGTGTCAGGTACAGATGACAGAGCGGGGACAGCCTGTGTCAGGGAGAGATCGCAGAGCGGGGTACAGTCAGTATCAGGGAGAGATCACAGAGCGGGGTTCACCCCGTGTGAGGGAGAGATCTCTGAGCGGGGTACAGTCCGTGTCAGGTAGTGATCACGGAGCGGGGTACAATCCGTGTCAGGGAGAGATCACAGAGCGGGGTACAGCCCGTGTCAGGTACAGATCACAGAGCGAGGTACAGCCCGTGCCAGGGAGAGATCACAGAGCGGGGTACAGCCCGTGCCAGGGAGAGATCACAGAGCGGGGTACAGCCCGTGCCAGGGAGAGATCACAGAGCGGGGTACAGCCCGTGTCAGGGAGAGATCACAGAGCGGGGTACAGCCCGTGTCAGGAAGAGATCACAGAGCGGGGTACAGCCCGTGTCAGGGAGATATCATAGAGCTGGGTACTCCCCGGTCAGGGAGAGATCACAGAGCGGGGTACGGCCCGTGTCAGTGAGAGATCACAGAGCGGGAATGAGCACGGAGGCGATTTGGCCCTTCCTGATCGTGCCACCGATTTGCAAGAATAACTCACTCAGTGCCCCACCCCTTACCTTAGCCTGGCAATCAATTTCCTTTCAAAAACCGTGATTGAATCTGCCCCCTCTCCACTCTTGGACAGTGTATTCCAGATCCTAACCATATTTTTATTCAAAACATGTTTATATGTTTTCCTTACGTCTAAGATTATAAAAAATGTCAAATACGCTCCTTACCAAATAGGATTGTGCTTGACCTAATTGTGACATTAACTAGACTTCCCAGTTTGTACACTATTACCCTTAATTTGCTTAATGACTAAAAGTTGATTTGACTTAGCCTTAAATATACCCAATTCCAACTAATAATTTGTTTTTCTATCTCCCTTTGTACCGTCAGCTAAATTTGGCTTCAACACGATCAGTCCGTTCAGCCAAATGCTTAATGTGGTTTGTAAATTGTTGAGCCTCTAGTATTGATCTTTGTCGTATCCCACTAGTTACCACTTGCCAGCCTGAAAAGAATTACATATACTGACTCTTTTTTCTGTATGGTTCTCAATCTTCTATCCATGATAGTATATTTTGTTCTTTTGCTAAATACCCTAAGTTGGGTGTCCGTTAGGGTGACCAGCACCAGAGAACACTCATACCAGACATCTTTGCAGTGTATAGGAGTGGCATACTCATTTATTGGAGTGATGCTGTCGCATACAGACATTCACATATGTGGTGATTTCAGCACATAAAATATCATCACCACGTTCAGCTTTTTTAAGGGGACAATGAGGTGAGGTGGAGTAGAAAAATGTAAAGGACTGCTTTCTGATGCAGATGGAAAGGAATGAACACAGGTTGCTGCCAATGCATTACCAAAGTAAATGTACTCAGTACCAGTTATGAAGCTATACTATACTAGACCAGGTAAAAACTGGGTAAAAACAATGACTGCAGATGCTGGAAACCAGATTTTGGATTAGTGGTGCTGGAAGAGCACAGCAGTTCAGGCAGCATCTGCTGCTCCTCAGATGCTGCCTGAACTGCTGTGCTCTTCCAGGTAAAAACTGGGCTGGCCAATATAATGCCCTCTGCTTCACAAGCATTTGCCATTAGAGGCTTACCTAACCATCCCAGCCTCTTTAGATTTTGAACACCATGGCTAACCCACCTATCCCTGGACATTGCAGGACAATTTAGCATAGCCAATCCACTCAATCTGCATATCTTTGGATTGTGACAGAAACCCATGCAGACACAGGGAGTCTATACAAACTCCACATAATGTCACTGAAGGGTGGAATTGAACACAGATCCCTGGCATTGTGAGGCAGTTGTGCTAACCACTATGCTACGCTTAATATCTCTAGATCAAACTATGTAGCTGAAGTCCTTTATTCCTGAAACCATCCTCATAAATCTTTTCTGTACATTCACAAAGTGTGTGCGCAGAATCAGACATAAAACTCCAATTAAGGCCAAATTGATATTTTGTGAACGTTGTGATTTAGCAGTTTGGATTAGAAACTGGCTTTCTGTAAGAAGGCAGCGAGTGGTGGTTGATGGAAAATATTCAGTCTGGAGTCCAGTTACGAGTGGTGTGCCACAAGGATCTGTTTTGGGACAACTGCTGTTTGTCATTTTTATAAATGATTTGGACACAGGCATCGGTGAATGGGTTACTAAGTTTGCAGATGGCACTAAAGTCGATGGAGTTGTGGACAGTTTGGAAGAATGTTACAGGTTGCAGGGGGACTTGGATAAACTGCAGAATTGGGCTGAGGTAACAAATGGAGTTCAATGCAGATAAATGTGAGGTGGTTCACTTTGGAAAGAATAACAGGAAAGCAGAATACTGGGTTAGTGGAAAGATTCTTGATAATGTGGATGTGCGGAGGGATTTTGGAGTCCATGTATATAGATCCCTGAAAGTTGCCACCCAGGTTGATAGTGCTGTTAAGAAGGCATACGGTGTGGTAGATTTTATTGGTAGAGGGATTCCGTAGCCATTATGTCATGCTGCAACTATACAAAATGCTAGTGCGGCCCGCACTTGGAATATTGTGTACAGTTCTGGTTGCCCCATTACAGGAAGGATGTGGAAGCATTGGAAAAGGTGCAGAGGAGATTTACCAGGATGTGGTCTGGTCTGGAGGGAAGGTCTTATGAAGAAAGGCTGAGAGACTTGGGTCTGTTCTCATTGGAAAGAAGAAAGCTAAGAAGGAATTTGATAGAGACATACAAGATAATCAGAGGATTAGATATGGTAGACAGTGGAAGCCTTTTTCCTAGGAATGATGACGTCAGCTTGTATGAGGGGCATAGCTACAAATTGAGGGGTGATAGATTTAAGACAGATGTCAGAGGCAGGTTCTTTACTCAGAGTGGTAAGGGTATGGACTACCCTGCCTGTCAATGTAGTTAACTCAACCACATTAGGGAGATTTAAACAATCCTTGGATAAGCACATGGATGATGATGGGATAGTGTAGGGGGATGGGCTTAGATTGGTTCACAAGTCAGTGCAACATCGAGGGCTGAAGGGCCTGTTCTGCGCTGTATTGTTCTATGTTCCCTATAAATTCTTATGCTCCTGCAAGTAAGTTAATATTTTATATTTCAGATCAATATAGAGATGACACACCAGCTTAAATGTGCCCAGGAACTTTAGAGTGCTTTAAAATGTTGTTTACATGTTTCCAATTCTTTGTAAAGTTTCTTTAATTTTCTTTTACTCATAGGAAGTGTAGACCTTCAGCCTGTCAAGCCTGTTCCGCCATTCAATGAGATAATGTCCAATCTGTGACCTAACTTTGTTGCCTTTGGCCCAAAACTTTAAATAGTTTTATTTAACAAATAAAATCTCAGATTTAAAATTAACAACTGATTGAGTATCAGCTGCCACTTGTGGGAGAGAGTCCCAAAACTCAACCACCCTTCAAGTATAGACGAGCTTCCTAACATCTCTCCTGAACATTCTGACCTTACTTTTATACTATGCCCCTAGTTCTAGAACCTTCAACCAGTGGAAATAGTTTATCTTTATCTACCTTGTTTTTTCATGATCAGATCAGCCCTTAACCTTCTAAATTCCAGTGAAAGCAGGTCCAATGTTTGTAATCTCTCCTCATAACTTAATCCCTGAAGTTCTCTTGTAAACATACATTGTACTCCCCACAAGACCAATATATTCTTCCTAAGGTGAACTAAGTTACAAATAAAGGTGCCCACAGAACTTTGGAGTTCTGATTCACAGTCATAGCACTGGCTTTACTCCACAATTGTGGAAATTATTTAAATAGCGTTCATTAGTAGTCTGATGTTGATTTGCAAAAATCATTTATGAGATATATTTTTGGTAGTTTTACACTAATATAATTAGTGCTGGTAGCAATATTTGATGTTTGCAGATATGACAAGAATTTTATCACATTGATAGTCAACATTGAAGATATTAAATCATAGAGAACCACTGCATGTGAAGATCATTCACCAACTTCTCTACTTTCCTCTATCACCCCTCCTGACCTCAATGCCTCATCTTTTCCGGTTTTGATGAAAGATCAAATTAACCAGAAATATGTTTTTATCTACAGATGCTGCTGTGGCCAGTTGAGTATTTCCAGAATTTTTCTCTTTTTAAGAGTCATAGAGTCATGGAGATGTACTGCACATTTGTTTGCAAAACCTACCTTCATCTTCCTCGGCAGTTCCTCAAGTCAAAGAGAGACTTTCTTCCATTTTGGAGTACTCGGTCCTGGAGGTGACTAATAGTCTAATAGTGGATCTACACACCCTGCAACAAATGGCGACCATTGAACTGCTGACCACCCAACTACCTTTACTGTCACTCGTCTCAGTTGAAGATGTGAACAGTCCCAAATCTGCAGATATTATCCACCTGGTCTCAAAACAAAAATCCCGATTCTTCCATCCTTGTAAACTACCATCCATGTTCAACTTCCCTTTCATAAACGATGTAAGAAAAGGCAAGAGTAGACCATTTAACCTCTCAACTAGGCAGAGCTAGGTATTGCAGATGCTGGAGATCAGAGTCAAGATTAGAGTGGTACAGGTCAGGCTAAATTCCTGATGAAGGGCTTTTGCCCCAAATGTCGATTTTTCCTGTTTCTCAGACGCTGCCTGACCTGAAGTGCTTTTCCAGCACCACTCTAATGTTGACATTTAACCTCTCAAGTCTGCCTGAATTCACAGGTGATCTGCCACAGGCCTGGACTCTTTTCTGGCAGCCTCAACTCCTAGTGTTTCAAAGAAATCTCTCTCCCTTCTTTAAATACAGTCATCTATCTTCCACAACTTCCTGGAATGAAGAACTCTAGACATTCACTACCCTCTGGGAGAAGAGATTCCTTTGCACTTCAGTTTTAATGAGAGTCCCTCTTATTCTGTAATAATGTCCCTTTGTTTGAGATTTCCCCTCTAGTGGGGCCACCCATTAAACATCACCTTGGAATACTGTATGTTTCAACACAATCACGTTTCATTCTTCTAAATTTAATATATAAAGGCCTAATCTGTTTAACCATGATTTGGAGGAGCCAGTGTTGGACAGGGGTGGACAAAGTTAAAAATTGCACAACACCAGGTTATAGTCCAAGAGGTTTATTTGGAAGCACTAGCTTTCCAAGCGCTGCTTCTTCATCAGGTGATTGTGAAGTAGGACTATAAGTCACAGGATTTATAGCAAGAGATTACAGTGATACATTGAACAAACCTAGATTGTTAAATATTTCATCTTTTAGAAAGAATTTGCTGGTTTCAGTTCTTTAATATGTAAATCCTAGAACTTCTTTTAAATCATCTTGAGAATGTGACTTAAGGTTTTATAACAAAAGCTGACATCTCAGCTCAGACAATGCCTTAAAAGATGAAAGTCAGACTTGTTCTATTTCCAAAGTGGAATTTACAAATGTTATATAGGTTCATTGCCTGCTGCAGGTTCTGCATTTTTTGAGCAAAATAGAATGTATCTGCAAATTCAAGTTCACCCTATAAACTTATATGTGTGCACGCATGCAGGAGAGAGCACGCAAGAGTGAGACAGTGTGCACGTGAGCTTGTCCATGTGCAAGAGAGCATGAGAGAGATCACCTGTAGTGTGACATGGACCCAAGGTCCCAGTTGAGGCCATCCTCATGGCTACCAAAGTTGGCTATTGATGTTTGGCACACATGAAGATGGCCTCACTGGGACCTTGGGTTCATGTCACACTACAGGTGACCTCACTGCACTATATACACACACTTACATACTCACATTCATGCAGACCCTCGCTCATACACAAGCTCATATATACATACACCTCCCACACTCATGCCCCACCATACTCACTTTAAGCTTAAACACTTCTCACACAGTCCTGCACAAGCACACAAAAGTTTATGGGGTGAATTTGTATTTGCAAATACATTCAATTTTGCTCAAGAAATGCAGAACCTGCAAGCAGTCAACACAGGCAGTGAATCCATATATATTTGTAAATTCCATTTTGGAAATAGAACCAGTCTGTCTCAAGGTTGGTCTGACTCGCACCTTTAAAGGCATTGTCTAAGCTGAGATGTCATCTTCTGTTCTAAAACCTTAAATTATCTTGAGAAGGTGACTTAAAAGTAGTTCTGGGATTTACATATTAAAGAACCAAAACGAGCAAATCCATTTAAAAAGATGAAAGACTTAATTTAGGTTTGTTCATTGTATCACAATCTTTTGCTATAAATTCTGTATCTTGACTTTAACCTGTTTAACCATTTCTTTTGTCTTTGAAAAATGTTACCTACAAGATCCTATATTATCTCCAGAACTCGACGTTTGTTTTTAATCTTTAAAAAAAAGAGGTTTTTGTCCTTCTTAAAGTAGTAAAGTAGTTCTTATGGCTGATGGAATTCAATGTGAGCAAATGCGAGGTCTTGCACTTTGGAAAAAATACAAGCTTGGACTACTTTCTAAACGGTGAGAAAATTCGTAAAGCCAAAGTACAGAGGGATCTGGGAGTGCTAGTTGAGGATTCTCTAAAGGTAAACATGCAGGTTGAGTCCGTGATTAAGAAAGCGAATGCAATGTTGTCAATTATCTCAAGAGGGTTAGAATATAAAAGTATTGTTGTGCTACTGAGACTTTATAAAGCTCTGATTAGGCCCCATTTGGAGTACTGTGTCCAATTCTGGTCCCCACACCTCAAGAAGGACATACTGGCACTGGAGCGTGTCCAGTGGAGATTCACACGGATGATCCCTGGAATGGTAGGTCTAACATATGAGGAATGGCTGAGGATCCTGGGATTGTATTCATTGGAGTTTAGAAGATTAAGGGGAGATCTAATAGAAACTAGCAAGATAATACATGGCTTGGAGAAGGTGGACGCTAGGAAATTGTTTCCGTTAGGCGAGGAGACTAGGACTCGTGGACACAGCCTTAGAATTAGAGAGGGTAAATTCAGAACAGAAATGCGGAGACATTTCTTCAGCCGGAGAGTGGTGGGCCTGTGGAATTCATTGCCACAGAGTGCAGTGGAGGCTGGGATACTAAATGTCTTCAAGGCAGAAATTGATAAATTCTTGATGTCACAAGGAATTAAGGGCTACGGGGAGAATGCGCGTAAGTGGAGTTGAATTGCCCATCAGCCACGATTGAATGGCGGAATGGACTCGATGGGCCGAATGGCCTTACTTCCGCTCCTATGTCTTATGGTCTTATCAAAGTCATAAACACATTGCTGTGGCAAAGGTGAACTAGCCCTCCTCATTCTAGATCGAAGAGAAAGTGAGGGCTGCAGATCAGAGCTGAAAATGTGTTGCTGGAAAAGCACAGCAGGTCAGACAGCATCCAAGGAACAGGAGAATCGACGTTTCAGGCATAAGCCCTTCTTCCTGTGTTTGGACCCTTGGCAGCTTCAAAAAAAAGACAAAGTTGTACAGCAGTGAACAATTACATCCAGCTAGAAAATCAATACCTCTCAACCTTTCAGATTTCCAGACTTGTTTGACATCCTTCTCTGAACAAGCAGAAATTTCTTCCAAAAGAAGAAAAACTTAAATCAGGGTCTTTGGTACCTGGGACAGACTCCATCCCCCAATTACCAGCTCTAACCCTTTACCTTGGGAATGTCAACTAAGTTGTTTATCACCTTGGTCATTTGAGCTGAACACCTGACTGCAGACTATAGTTTGTCCAATGGGAAGGTAGATCCTTGGTAGATTGCAGATACTTTGACAAAAAAACTGCCAAGAAAGAAATAGCTCCGGACAATGGTTTTCCATTTTCTTTCTCTTCTGAAGTGTGTAGGACAAATAGAAAGGTCCCAGTCTACCCACCCTCTTACGGCACATTTGCCACTAAAGATCACCACCTCCCATTCTTCAATATTGCTCAATCTACTTGTTCATAACTCAGCAACTGCTGAAACCTTCATAGTAACTTTAGAAAACTTCAGTACCAACTATTCACATACTTTTCAATCATCCATATGGTCAGTCATTCAAAATCTGCCTATCCAAACTCAAACTATATCCCATTGCTGCAGTGCTTTGAACATTACATAAGCAATGCCTCGAATTTAAGTTTTCACCTATTTCAAATCACTTGGACTTCAACCCTAAATCATTTCCAGACCTACATGCATCAACTTCAGGCAATGCTACATTTTACAATCTTACACGTTTCATTGACTCAAGCTTCAGAAACTTTTTTCCTGCATGATGGTCCTATAACCCATAAGCTGTCTTGACCATTCCCCTACATACAGGGGTGACACATCTGGTTAGCGAATGATCTTGTGATGTCTCCTGAGGCTTTAAGGGTTAAGACATTAACTAAAACTCAAAGACTCACATCAACTTTAATTATGTAGTCTTTACAGAACAGGAAATTGTGCAAAAATGGAGAACACTTTGATTAGATTACATAGAGTCATAGAGATGTACAGCATGGAAACAGGCCCTTCGGTCCAACCCAGCAATGCCAACCAGATATCCCAATCTAGTCCTACCTAGCCCATATTCCCCAAAACCCTTCATATTCATATACCCATCCAAATGCTTCTGAAATGTTGCAATTGTAGCAACCTCCACCACTTCCACTGGCAGCTCGTTCCATACACGTACCAGCCTCTGGTGTGGTATTTTAAAAACAAAAACAGTTTGCATGAAACCAGCAAGTGGTCAGACTTTTTTTTTGTTGTTCATTTTGTACCCTTGTTTTCATAGCTTCATTTGCTATGCCCCAGTTGACAGATTTGCTGTTAACAACCTGAGATCAGAAAAAAAAAGGTGAGAAAATTCTCAGAACTACTTCACCAATAACTCCCACCTCCAAATCGCCTCTGATCCTGTTAAAGACAAATTGGCCTAAAAGCACAAATGCATTAATGTTTAAACAAAATTGCATTCAGTGTATTCTGTATTTTACTGAACAAAAAAAAAAGTGACTGGTACAATCATTTCTACATTTCAGAATTACACAAACACTTGCCAAGTTATTTATATTTGTCAGATGATGCACAATAATTAAACAGAAGATATAACACACAAATGTTGTTCACAAAAAAGAAAGTGTTCACTTTAATCATATACAACTTAGACTTGTAGAAATTCAGTTCAACCACAAATCAGGGAATTTTTGTACAAAATCACTTCCTTCAGTTTCAATTCCATCATAAATCCACTTGCGGTTACAACGACATATAGAGCCACATTTCCAAGAACTGCATTTGGAGCAGGGGTAGAAACAGCCTGGGCAGTCTTCATCTAGACAATCACAAAGGTCTATTCCGCTGAATAGCAGCTTCCCAGTGTTGTCATATTTTCTCTGCCATATGTTGCTAGTTGAAAAAAAAATACTTCAGAATATTAGAAATTACATAATAGCATGTTAATCCACACACATATGGATCTGAAAGTCTTTAACCAATTAAATTCAAAGGATGTAAAGAGAAAGTGAAAAAGATTAAACAAGAAAACCAGCACAGAAAGCAAGCAAATTTTTCCTCAAGACTTCAATCCAGAAACTAGTAAAATTGTTTGGAGATTTAACTTTAATCATTCCCTTCCAGAGCTCTGATTGGAGCCACTTCAGCACCATGAGTGAGGGGAGGGAGGGAGTGAGGGGAGGCAGAGCTGACTCTAGCGGAATGGCAGAGGGGTTTTGCAGACAAAAAAAAAAAGAGAAACAATGGCAGATGTTTCAGAAAATAGTGTATGACTCAAAAGATACATCTCAGAAGGATTCTAAAAACAAAACCCATCTATGTTAATCAAGATGATTAAAGGATAGTATCCAATTGATAGCAAGAGAGGGAGCGAGCGGAGATAAAATACACTGATAGTTAACTTACAGGATTTCTCAGATTCTGGGAAAAAAAATCACAATTGGAACACTGCCAATAATTCCCTTCAGAGGGTGATAAAAAGTCTTGGGATAAGGTAAGAATCATGCAGAGTCAGCATGGCTTCATGAGGGGGAAAATAATGCCAATAAAATATTAGAATTCTTTGAGCTGGTAATGGACAGGATAGATAGATAGAGGGTAACCAACAAGCAATCTTTTTCTGATTTTTAAAAAATTGTTGATGTGCAGCTTACTTGAAGTAATTTAATAAAAAGAACAGCCCCTGATGTTCAAGGTAGTATTTGAGCCATTAATCAACTGGCTAACAGAAGATAAAGTTGGAATTTAAAAATGGTTCATTTTCAGGATGGTAGTGAAGTGCAACAAGGATCAGTGCCGGGGCTGTAATTATTTATAGTTACTTGGAGGAAAGTGAATTGACTATAGCCAAGATAACTATTTTTCTCATCTCAAAGTAAGAGGGTAACAATGCCCAGAGGAATATAGACAAACAAAAAAATCTCCAGATAGAAAAATGAGAGGTCATGCACTTTGGAAGAAAGAGTAGCAGGCCCGAACACCTCAAAGTGGGGAGAAAAACTGCAGAAATCTACAGATGGATTTGGGAATCCTTGTGCATACAAATCAAAGCAACTGAATTTGGATGCTAGACTAATAAGGAAAGCAAATGGAATGTCATAGTAGAAAGTCTTGCTAAAACCTAGTGTATGACAAGCAGTTTTGATCCCCTATTGGCTGGAAGATTAGCAGCTCTGGAGAAACAGACCAGACGAAGTTCACTATATTGATCCTGGGTGTCGAGCAATTGAGCCTTTACTCACTGAAGTTAAATGATGCGTGACAATCTTATTGAAAGAAGATTCAGGGACTTAATACTGAAAAGTTCATTTCCCCTTCTGAGAAGATCTAAGAGTAAGAGTATAATCTCAAAAGTAAGGGATTGCCAGTTGAGAGGATGAGAAATTTCTTCTCAGGATGGTAGTGAATCTTGACTGTGGAGGATTGTTTTAAAAAAATTAAGACTGATTTTTTTTTTTTTAAAGTCAGCAAGGGAATCTGAAGTCATGGACAAAAGAGCAGGAGAGTAGAGTTGTAGGTTGTCAGACCAACTACAATCTTACTGAATGATAGCACAGGCGCAGTGGCCTACTACTCCTCCCTAGATCTTATGGCCTTACAGCACAGACAGATCACAGCAAGAATATAGCTTTTGTTTTGAAGAGCATCAGACCTAATATACACATGAACATAGGAGCTTTCAGGCTATACCTTGTAAAACACAAAAAAGATCAGTTGTTAAGATGATGCAAATCATGAGTAGTGTCATTTGGACTACAGACCATATTATTAATTATTTGCTAGAAAGCACAGGTGATAGTAACCTAAGACGAAGCATTCCCTTTAGTGGCTGGAGATCATTTATGCAATAGTTTGTGGGCTATGATAAATTCATGGTGCCTGCTCTAATCAATGGGTTTTAAATCCACAAATTGTGAAAACTTTAATACAAGAGTATCTCACAGCCATCTGTAGATCACTCATTGTTTAAGGATGGGCCACCTAAAAGGCCATGGAATTTCTAGCCACATTATCCTCATACAGAAAGCAGACAAGATCAAAACTCAATTGCCAACTTAAGTATCAACTTCCCACAAGAACTAGGAGCAGGAGGCAGGAAATTCCTCCACTTGAGCTGCTCTGCTATTCAATAGGATCATGGCTGATCTCATTTCAGCCTCAAATCTATTTTCTTGCATGCTCCCCACAACCATTGCCAAATTTTTAAAAATGTCTCAGCATTCACTGCACTCTGAATCTGTTAAGTCTGCTTCCCCTTATTCCAAAGCCAACCTCTCATACTACGGACTATTTTCTCAGGAAAAAAAAAAATCAGGCTCTGCTTGATCAATTCCTTTAGCATATTGTATAGCTCCATTAGATTGCCCCTCATTTGGAGTTCAAAAATGATTAGTTTAGGCCAAATTTCTCATTAGATAAACTCCTAACCTGTGAAAAATCAATCTAATGAAGCTCTTCTGACTGCCTCTGATGCAACTGCATCTCAAGGGGAGCCCAATTAGCATTCAATACTAATGCTTTTTACATTTGCAGCAACACTTTCATACTTTTATTCTTTATTCCTTTAGCAATAAATAACATTTCTATTTCAAGTTCCTTATTACCAGCTGTATCTGCATGTTAGTTTCCTGTGATTAACGCACAAGGAAGTCCAAATCTTTACGAACTAAAGCATTCTGAAGTTTCAGATAATAGTTACCTTTTCATTCTTCTGACCAAAGTGGATAACCTCACTTATCCATATTAATCTCCATCTGCCAAGTTTTGGCCAATTCACCTGACTTATCCATATCTATTTCTTTATAGCAACCTACTTTCCCCAATTATTTAGGTGTCATCTGCAAGTTTGGCTAAATCTCTCTATCCCTGCAAAGTCCTTCAAAAGATTATAAATGGTTGCATCACACCCACCCCCACAGCATCCTACTTGCCAAAGATCCATTTATCTCCGCTTTATGCTCTGGATTAGCTAATCTTCTATTGAAGATTAATTTCCCCTAATCCCATATGATAACATGTTGGAAACAAAAACATTAAGATGTCAAATGCCTTCTGAAAGTCCAGATGTATCTATAGAACCCCCATTATCCACTTTGCTTGCTTCAAAAAAAAAAAAAACACCTCTAGTAAAATTAGTCAAACATGATTTACTTTTCACAAAACCATGATAATTGATGATTGGAAAATCAAAATGCAATGTCTTTAAATACTGCCTTAGGTTTCAAACTAACTGGCCCATAGTTTCCTACTTTCTCCCTCCTTTTTGAATAATTACACTAGTATTTTACATGGAACCTTTCTCACTTACAGATAGCTTTGGATGATAACCAGTGGATCCACTACCTCTGCTGTCACTAAGTCCTAAGGGCATGGACAGCCAGACCTGGAGGACTTGTGTCTTTAGTCTCAATCATTTCTCCAGCACTTCCCTATCTATAATAATTGTTCTAAATTCCTCTTCCTGTAATCTCTGCATTACTTGTTATGGTTGGTAGTTGTGACAAAATGTTGATTGTGTTCCACACTTAGTTCTCCAGTCTCATCCTTCAATGTTTGAACATCCACATTAGTTACTCTTCAGTATTATTTACTTCAAGCTTTTACTAATCAGTCTTACATTTTGCACTGAATTTTCTTTCAAAAAACTTTTCTTCATTTTAAAATAGTGAATGCTGATCTTTTACAAAAGGTACCTTAAACTCTCAGCCTGCTGCTGGTCTTTGCAATATGGTATGTTTTAGTTTTTTTGCCTTTGTTAGCTGTAACTTTCTTGCTTAGCCACAGATGCTCCCCCCTTTATCTTCATTTCTTTGAAACATTTTAGTTAGGAGGAATCGAATATCTCCAAACATCTGCCACTGCTCAATTATACTATCATTTAGTCTTCCTGCCCAGTCCACTCAGGCTAACTGTCCTAACTCCGACTGCATGCCTAACCCCGCCCCCACGCCTATTTCCGTCACCACGTCTAACCCCGCCCCTTCGCCTATCACCGTCACCACGCCCAACCAAGCCCCCAGACCTAACCCCGCCCCCACACCCACCTCCAGCCCCACACCAGGTCCTAGCTCCCAGCCCTACCGTGTTTTCACCATTCCTCCAGACCTACCCCTCTCAGAGGATGAAAGATCAGTCCTCAGCAGGGGCCTCACCTTCATTCCCCTACGCTCCCGGATTAATGAACTCAACACGCAGCGTGACGTCGAACAATTCTTCCGCCGCCTTCGCCTCCGTGCCTACTTCTTTAACCAAGACTCCCGCCCACCCTCTGACGACCCCTTCTCCCGCCTCCAACACACTCCGTCCACCTGGACACCCCGTGCTGGCCTCCTACCTGCCCTCGACCTCTTCATAGCCAACTGCCGCCGCGATATTAACTGCCACCTGAACTCCCCCACCCCACTCACCCACTCCAACCTCTCACCCTCGGAACGCGCAGCCCTCCACTCACTCCATTGCAACCCCAACCTCACTATCAAACCAGCAGACAAGGGAGGCCCGGTAGTAGTTTGGCGCACCGACCTCTACACCGCTGAGGCCAAACGCCAGCTCGCAGATACCTCCTCCTACTGCCCCCTTGACCATGACCCCACCCCCCACCACCAAACCATCATCTCCCAGACCGTCCATAACCTCATCACCTCGGGTGATCTCCCATCCACCGCCTCCAACCTCATGGTCCCACAACCCCGCACCTCCCGCTTCTACCTCCTGCCCAAAATCCACAAACCTGACTGCCCCGGCCGACCCATCGTCTCCGCCTGCTCCTGCCCCACCGAACTCATCTCTGCATACCTCGACACGGTCCTGTCCCCCTTAGTCCAAGAACTCCCCACCTACGTTCGGGACACCACCCATGCCCTCCACCTGCTCCATGATTTTCGCTTCCCCGGTCCCCAACGCCTTATTTTCACCATGGACATCCAGTCCCTGTACACCTCCATCCCCTATCACGAAGGACTCAAAGCCCTCCGCTTCTTTCTTTCCCGCCGTACCGACCAATACCCTTCCACTGACACCCTCCTTCGACTGACTGAACTGGTCCTCACCCTGAACAACTTCTCCTTCCAATCCTCCCACTTCCTCCAAACGAAAGGAGTAGCCATGGGCACCCGCATGGGCCCCAGCTATGCCTGCCTCTTCATAGGATATGTGGAACAATCCATCTTCCGCAACTACACTGGCCCCACCCCCCACCTTTTCCTCCACTACATCGATGACTGTATCGGCGCCGCCTCGTGCTCCCACGAGGAAGTTGAACAGTTCATCCACTTCACCAACACCTTCCACCCCGACCTCAAATTCACCTGGACAGTCTCAGATTCCTCCCTCCCCTTCCTCGACCTTTCTATTTCCATCTCAGGCGACCGAATCAACACGGACATCTACTACAAACCGACCGACTCCCACAGCTACCTGGACTACACCTCCTCCCATCCTGCCCCCTGTAAAAACGCCATCCCATTCTCCCAATTCCTTCGACTCCGCCACATCTGCTCCCAGGAGGACCAGTTCCAAAAACGCACAACACAGATGTCCTCCTTCTTCAAGGACCGCAATTTCCCCCCCGACGTGGTCGACGATGCCCTCCACCGCATCTCTTCCACTTCCCGCTCCTCCGCCCTTGAACCCCGCCCCTCCAACCGCCACCAGGACAGAACCCCACTGGTCCTCACCTACCACCCCACCAATCTCCATGTACAGCGCATCATCCGCCGTCATTTCCGCTACCTCCAAACGGACCCCACCACCAAGGATATATTTCCCTCCCCTCCCCTATCAGCATTCCGTAAAGACCACTCCCTCCGTGACTCCCTCGTCAGATCCACACCCCCCACCAACCCAACCTCCACTCCCGGCACCTTCCCCTGCAACCGCAGGAGATGCAAGACTTGCGCCCACACCTCCCCCCTCACCTCCCTCCAAGGCCCCAAAGGAAACTTCCATATCCGCCACAGATTCACCTGCACCTCCACACATATCATCTATTGCATCCTCTGCACCCGATGTGGCCTCCTCTATATTGGGGAGACAGGCCGGCTACTTGCAGAGCGTTTCAGAGAACACCTCTGGGACACCCGGACCAACCAACCCAACCACCCTGTAGCTCAACATTTCAATTCCCCCTCCCACTCCACCAAGGATATGCAGGTCTTTGGACTCCTCCATCGTCAGACCACAACAAAACGACGGTTGGAGGAAGAACGCCTCATCTTCCGGCTAGGAACCCTCCAACCACAAGGGATGAACTCGGATTTCACCAGTTTCCTCATTTCCCCTCCCCCCACCCTGTCTCAGTCAAATCCATCAAATTCAGCACCGCCTTCCTAACCTGAGATCTTCTTCCCGACCTCTCCGCCCCCACCCCAGTCTGACCTATCACCCTCACCTTGACCTCTTCCCACCCATCACATTTCCGACGCCCCTCTCCCAAGTCCCTCCTCCCTACCTTTTATCTTAGCCTGCTGGACAAACTTTCCCCATTCCTGAAGAAGGGCTTATGCCCGAAACGTCGATTCTCCTGTTCCCTGGATGCTGCCTGACCTGCTGCGCTTTTCCAGCAACACATTTCCAGTAACTGTCCTAATGCCTATGTAATTACCTTTAACTCCAGAATGCTAGTGCAGGACTCTAGTTTCTTGCCCTCAAATGGAAATGAATCATAATATACTGGGCTTTTCATCTTTCTTAAAGGATCTTTAATTGAAGATCATTCATTAATCTCACCTCAATATACCAAATAGACATAATACCAAATCCAGAAATAGTCTGCTGACATTGCTCCAAGCACAATGTTGGGGAACCACTCTCCAATACTGTGAGCTCTCCCTGGAGGCTACAGTCACCAGTTTGATTAAGCCAGTTTATAACCATGTTAAAAATCACCCTTGTCATACTGTTAGTACAATCCTGAAGTACTTCCTGATTTATATAGTGCCCCACTACACACCCATAGATTACTTCAACCAGCAATTTCTTTCCCTTGCTAGTTCTTCTCAACATAATGACCTCTTCAATCCAAACTAGACTAGAGCATTATGCAAGTGCTAATCCTGTAGTCATGCGATTGAAATCCATATCAATGATGACACCTTTATTACTTTGGATCCATTATAACCAGTCGTCGTCAGCCAGCCTGAACCAGGCAAACAAGCAGCAAGTAACCAAGCAGCCACAGTACTTAAGTCTGCTCCTGTTCCACACCTGGGAACAGAATAGCAAGGAATTTGGACATTTTACACACACACAGAGCGAGGGCTAGGGCGGAAAAAAGAGGTGGAGTTATGCTCATAAAGGGATGGGATCAGTACATTAGTAAGGGAGATCAGACATGTGGAAGCAGTTTGAGTAGAATTAAAACAGCAGAGATTGGTTACTTTTTGACCAGACTAGAACTAATTGCTGGAGCATGGTATGAATCAGATGACAGACATGTTTAGTATGGACAGTGAGGGACTTCAATCAGCATATAAACTAGATAAACCAGTTGAGCACTAAAGCTTATGAAGGATATGTTTCTGGGGTGAATGTGTTAGGCTGGTCTTCTACAGCAGAATGTTAAGGAGTCCAGGAGAAATGTATTATTTTAGATCTAGTATTATTTAGAGAAAAACAAGTTAATTAATAAATCCTGTTGTAAGTGAACCTGGAGTGATCACAGTATAATGGTGCAATATTCTATTTTCAAATGGGAGGTAGTTCATTCTGAAGAAAGGGTGTTAAATTTGAATAAAGGGAAATGAAGAAAACACAAGGCACAAATTGGCTGAGGTAGAAAAATACATTAAAAGGTTTGACTTACATGATAATTTCTTTAAAAGACTGACTTACAGCAACCATATATTCATTCAAGGTGCAAAATAAAAGGGCAAAGTTCAGTAATGGCTAAAGAAAATTTAGGATTTTAGACAATTAAAAGGCAGGCATATAAAGTTGTCAGAGAGGATTCTGACGAGTCGGAAGAATACAAGAGGACCAAGAAACAGATAAGGAAAGGGACAATAAAACAAAAATCTAGATAGAAAAACTGACAAGCTACTATAGGTACGTAAAAAGGAAAAAAAGTTATTTGGCTAAATAACAAAGTTCATTACAGGTAAAGTCAGGAAAATTGAAAAAAGTCAGAAGCAATTCTGTTTTCATGAGGAAGATACTAGAAAACTCCCAGAAGTAGAGATCCAAGTGAACAGTTGATGCAAATTAACAAGAATGTAATGGAGAAATTAAAAAAGGCTGAAAATTCATTAATTCTTGGAACATATGGTCTTCATCCCAAACTGCAGGAAGCAGTACTTGTCCCAGCTGGTCATTATGTATAATGATTAAGGTGGGCGACTACATTTCAATACTTAAATTTGCAGTGAAGTAGGAATATGTGCTGTCAGGAAGCCAATGGTTTTGGACAGGCTTAGCAAATGACAAGAATATGGCAGTTAGAATATAATGGGAGAGAAAAAAAAAATGGTGAGGCTTATTCACTTTGGTAGGAGGGACAAATGTGCAGAGTATTTCTTAAATGGTCAGAGGTTGGATAAAGGTGTACAGTGCAAAGGGATCTGGGTATCCTCACTGATACAAAAGGCAAACATGCAGATGCAACATGCAATTAATAAAGGCTACTGGAATAGCAGCTTTAATTACAGAGTAAGGAAGACAGGAATAATGAAGTCTTACTAGGAGACTGAGGTCTGTAGTTGCTGGAGATCAGAGTGGAGTGTGTTGCTGAAAAAGCACAGGAGGTCAGGCAGCATCCGAGAAGAAGGAAAAAAAAAACGAATGGTTTCCTGACAAAGGGCTCCGGCCTGAAACGTTGATTTTCTTGTTCCTCGGATACTGCCTGACCTGCTGTGCTTTTCCAGCAACACACAACTAATGAAGTCTTACTTCTACTGTAAAGAGTTTGGTTAGACCATATGTGGAGTAGAGTGTAGTGTGCAGTTAGATAACATTGCCATGGAGGAATTACATAGACTGTTTGCCAAACTTATTCCCATTAAAGCAGAAATGTCCTAACATGACAGATTGGGCAAACTGGGGCTGTATTGTGTAGGTTTCAATTTAATCACTGCACTTTGCGTATCTAGAGAATATTTAGATGGACAAACCAGGTAGATGCAGGCAATGATGATCCCCTAGTTGGCGGAGGGGACCGAGAAACATGAAGCACACACTTAAAGGGGATGCCATTGGAGTCCAAGAGAACAAATTTTCACTGAGGGTTGTGAACCTTTGGAATTCACTACCAGAGAGGAATGTGGAAACTCAATCTTTTATATTTATGTACAAGGTGAGATTGACATATTTATGATCAGTACCGGTTATGGGGATGGATGGTAAAAGCCACATTGTGCTGAATGATGGGCAAGCCCAGAGGCTAAATGACCTACTCCACTTATGTAGAGAACTTCACCAGCGAACAAGCCACCTAGATTTTGTTTCACAGAAGTCCTCAGTTTAAATCATCGTATTCTTTCAAAATAAAATTGTGGGAAACTAGTTAACTGACATCTGTATCCAATCTGTGTTTGCAGAGAGACTGGGGAATTGTTAATTTAGGGCAGGTGCAAAAGAATAAACAACATTAAAAGAAAAACAATTTTGGAAAGATAACTCAATTAGACAACATTTGCTTTTCTCTTTCTCTGCAGAAAGACTGTTTCATCTCTGAAAGAATTAAAAACAAAAACCACCATTAAAAACATAGTCATGCATGCTAGAACAGTGATCTGTAATTGGTCTCCTGTGTACAGAGGAAACTATTATCCAAAGAACATGGGTGGAGTGTATTTCTTTTGGTTAATCAAATGCTAAATAATGGATGCCGGATAACAGTTAGCCACGCATCAGGACCTTGCGATCTTGTTCAGATGATCTGAAGGTCAGTTAAATCGAATGCCAGATAAAGAGGTTCCATTGTGAGCAGAGAATAAGATTTGATTTAAACAGGTTAAAAAACTCACTGCTTTCTCAATTGCAGCACCAACTGAACTCACCCAAAGCTTTAAGATGACGACTTTCAAGCATTACAAAAGTTTCACAACTCACTAGTCCCAAAAACCTCCGGATCCATTTTCCAATTCCTTTCTCTGGTCTAACTTCTTCCTATGTATTTATTCCACCAACACTGAGCCTCAAAAAGACTCCGCTTTATCCCTGTATGTTCTCACCTTAATGCATCAAGTGTTCAGCATGAGCGATATTCTCCACTAACTACCTTTAAGCTCGCTCCTTCAGTCAGAAAACCTCCCCATCTCAGACCATTTTATGCATCTTGAAATTTTCTATCCTGATCACTCACCCACTCTTGATCCTTTCATTGGAAGAGGTTAGTGTGGCTCTGGTCATCTCTGCTCCCTTCAGTTAGAAGCATACCTCCTCTACGTAGGTTTTGTTTGTTTCTTTTCTTGCCTCATTGACAGAAGTTTCTTCTTTTGAGGTCAAAGGGAATGACAATTTGGTTTTCAATTTCAGATTTTGTTTTTGTTCTCATCTCACCACCTCTTAAAACCTTTAAGATTGTCTTATGAAGGTCTACTGTCAAATATTGTCAGTTTCTCATCATAGATTCCACCTAACCTGCTGAGTTGCTCTCCCCAGCATTTTGATTATACTTCAGATTTTCAGCACCTGCATTGATTTTTTTGAAAAAAAGGTTTGCCGAATTATTAGAAAATGAAAATATCCATCTTCCATTCAAGTTGATAGATTACAGGTCGTAAGACAGCACAAACGTTCCATTTGTGGTAGAAGATTAATGGAGAAGTGGCTCAAAAGCATCCAAACTGTGGTTTAACGGAGATTGCATGTCTTCACTACAGTTGTTGTTTAGACAATAAAATGACAGACACTATGGATGTGCCATTTGAGCAATTTTGGGGCCTTATCAGTTATTTATGGCAATGCTCAGTCAAGTTGTGTCAATCAAGGCTTGAGTTACTCCTTCCAAAAGTGATAATAGGAAGGTTGTGTTCCCAGCTTGCAACAATGTTGCTTTAAGTCTTGTGCACTTCTGCTCAATATATCACCTATTAGGAGTTGTCATCAAGTTTTAGAATTACAGGATTGGATATGCAACTAAACTATTAGTACATGACCCATTGCATATTCAAAGCTGGAAATAGGTAGATGCTATCATTGCTTCTCAGAATATGGAATACTTGACTGCTCTGGAACTAAAGAGTTTTTATTTTCCAGATTTGAATGCAAATCAATTCAATTTATCTGCAAAAGAAAATTACTTGTTAAGCTAAAGATCAATGTTCTGTTGCAGTCTGACATAACTGCTAAAACAAAATTTAATTTTGTTTGGGATGATGGCAGAAATAAAAAAATGCTCATTAGTTCATAAGTTTAACAAAACTAAGCATTAAACAAAATTCAAGGGAGAGGGTCACAGTAGTCAGAATAAAAAAAAAAAGAGTATGAAAATCACGTAGATGGATTTTACTTGCTTTCGAAGACCAGCTGCCTTAACTTTGTCCTGCGAATCTCCTTAGTGTGTAATCTGGTCTCTGGATTGAAGTCAGCTAGCAGCGGACCAGGGTTCTGAAATGCTAAGCATTTTAGTTGGCGCTCTGTTTGCTTCTGAAAAGTAGAACAGAATTTAAAATAAACTTCCACATTTCAAAACATAGCCAAGAGAATTTTTCAATCTTATTAGTTATCGATGTCCATGCTTCAAGTGTTGAAGCAATCTAAATACAATAGTTACAAACTTAGTCTAGAAAAAAGTACATAGGATTACCAACAATTCTACTTCATGGAATGCAAAAGAGGTTCATAACTACATGAACTTGACCTTCCTTCTAGGTGCAATTTGGTAAAATGGTCCTGCGTTATACCATGGACGTGAAGTTAGTGTTTATTTTGATGCCTTTGAGGGCAAGTATTTGCAGTAAAGTTACATTTTTCATTGCAGTGCAAATGTATCAAATGGCTCGAAGTTGTAATGTGTCATTGTTAGCATAGATTCACGCAGCGCAAAAAAGGGCCACAGTCTGCAATTACAACTATTAAGAGTGCACTAATCCTCCATCCTTAAAATGTTATGATATTTAAAGTGTTCATTTAAAAAAAAATGAAAAAGCTGTAAGGTTTCAGCCTTCACCACCTTCCCAAGGCAGTGCATTTCAGATTGCCACCACCTCAAATCCCTGAATCTTCTGCCCTTATCCTAAAACTATGGCCTCTTATGATGGTTGGGTGAACAAAGGGAAACAGCTGCTCTCTTCAGCCTGACCAAACCGTCAATGTTATACACCTCAAATCATGTTTTCTTTCCATCTTCTCTGCTGTAAAGAATACAATCCAAGCCCATATACTCCCTCCTTATAGCTCAATTTCTTCAGCTCTGGCAACTTCCTGGCAAACCACCTCAGTACCCCCTCTAGCACTTATTAGATCCTTGCTGAAGTGAGGTGACCAAAACTGTACACAGTACTCCAGTGGTCATCTAATACTCTGTACAACTCTAACATTACCTCCTTGGTCTTATGCTCTATGCCACGACTCATGAAAGCAAGTGTCCATGTGCCTCATTAACTATCCCAATCATGTGCTCAGCTGACTTCACAAATGTATGAATAATCACAAGATCTCTGTTCCTCCAAACTACCCAGTGTCCTGCCATTCATTAAATAGTCCCTCATCTTGTTTCTTCTTCCAAAGTGCATTACCTTGCACTGATCAGGTCTGCCCAGCCAATCCATATCATCCTCCAATAATCATCTCTATTAACCACCCCACAAATCTGGTTTCTGCAAATTTGCAGAACATTTACCCCACATTTTCAGTTGTATATCATTTATGTATATAAAACAATAAGCATCTAAGTACTGATTCTTCTTGCACACGACTGGACACAAGCCTCCAGGTCATTCAAACAAACGAAGTCTACCACCATTACCCTGATCCATCTCAAAGTTCCCTCAACTCCATGGACTTTAACCTTCTCAGTCTTCCATGAGGGACCTGGTCAAAAGCTTTGCTAAAATTCACTTTAGCTGAACTTCCCTCATCCACAAATTTTGATATTTTAAAAAACTACTTACAAATTTGTTAGACCCAACTTCCCTCTGACAAAGTCATACTGACTAACCCAATTAACCCATGTTTTTCTTTTCTAAATGGATATTAACTCTCTCCTTCAGAATTTTCTGATAGTAGACTCCCAGTCTAATTTCTTGGTTCATCTCGATCATCCTTCTGCAAAAGTAGAACCACACTAGCACACTTCTGGCACTTGACCCCTCCTCCACCAAGGCCAGAAGAATTAAAAATTTGTCTCAGAGCCTCTACAGTTTCCTGCTTCACTTCCCCAGCAGTCTTGGATGCAGTTCATCTAGGCCAGGGGATTGGTCTCTAAGCCAACACTGCCTCAAACCTCCCCATTTCAGATGTCAAACTGCACAATTTCCTCAGTTCCTTTTCCTGAATTCCACACCTACATTCTCATTAACTTGGAATTAAAATAACTTAATATTTACTATTTTTAGGGGTGGGAAGAAAAGGAGAGAAAAGAGAAAAAAAAAGTTAACCTAGTGGTTGGAGCAGAAAACTGACTTAGAAGATAATTATACTGGTCTTATACAGCTTCAGCTGCAAGGATATAGGTGAACATGGACCTGCCTGGTGCTCCTCATCCTGTAAAGTCTTATTCTCACCAAATCTGAAACAGTTAAAAAAGGCAAAGAAAAGCAAAAATCAGAACAAAATCCAATGACAAATAAAGCTGAGGTATGGCCCTTGCTCAGTGTACTCTAGTTAAGGTGTACAAATTAGTGCTTAAACTAGTTAGTCAAAAGGAATCTATAGTTCCCATCTCCAAATTACCAAAATCCTAATAAATAGAAACAAAGGTTATCATTAAGAGTTATAAGAACTGGTAATCCAGAATTTCAAAATGCTTTCCACTTTGATACGGAATTCAAAACTCCATACATAAGTATGGTGTGTGCATCACACACACACAGGGTTTTTACAGCCAGCTTTCTTCATACCATTTTCTTTTGATCTTGTGTTTCTGATCCATTCCCACCTTGTGATGGTTCCTTTCTGGTGCTCACAGTGAAACTTGGAATATTTGATGTCATTTTTTCTTGGTTACAAGTGCTCCCTTTAAGGATCTGTTCCATGCCTCACACACCTAGGATTTTAAAAGAGTTAACAGGGAATTTTAAGCAGCCAAGCAATGATCTTTTAAATCGGTACTTCAATTGTATGCTGAAGTGTTTCACTTGCTCCAATCCAGTTAGGAGTGAACCAATCCCAGCTATTGCTTCACTGGTCACAATTTTCTTTTAAATACAAAAGGAAGTAGTAATGGCACATATAGAGCTCAGTATTAAAAACTGCCAGGTTCCCAGGTACCAAAAAAATAACCAGTTTGTTAGAAGCACCTCACTACAGCAAGAGCAGAGATTAACAAAAAAAACTAGATATGTATACAATTATTCCTTGTTTAAGCAAAGAACACTCAAGAACCTTCAAGTCTGGATGCAATAATGCAACCCTGCAGAGTTACATTCTCAAGAGTCCTTGGTCAATAGCAATTAAAAAAGCCAAAAAAAAAAGTTTAGGATTGTTCCAAATATAGTCTGCAGACAAGTCATTCTGCACATCGTTAGTATTAGTATGCCTTCCTGAATCAGTTATGGCTGGCTGTCATTGCTTTTCTGAATGAAGGAGTACTACTGAATTTGAATTCCCCTTAAAATTCTCACTTAGACTTTCCAGTGGGTTTTCAACTCACTTCAATGAAGAGGACTGTTCTCTCAATATATTCAAATCCAGAGACTTATTTTTGGGGTAAAATAAGCTAAATGTGCCCACTCTCAAAGTGCTGCAGGCATTACAAAGCCATTGAAGCTGCTTGTTATAAATCAGTATTGTTTTACAAGATTCCTCAACAAAAAAATATATTTTCTAGTTAACATGTTGGATAACATTCAGTTCTTCCACAGTATTTCATAGGTCAATTTCTATGAGACAACATGACTGAACACAAAGAAACAGAACAGTTGGAAGTTTAACTCTTCAGTCCCAAGATCATAGGAACACACTGCAAGGAAGTAAACCAGAAATGGAGAGAAAAAAGTGTGACAATTCAGTTATTAGTTCAAAAATTTCACTGCAAAATGCTAATATTTAAACAAGATCCTGTATTATATTGTTACTGTATACAATGATAAACTAGTTTATTTTCAAAAAAATACATTTTCTCAAGTCAACTTAAACTGACTAGATATACTTTGTCAGTCTTTTTAAATATTTACTGTAGAAATCCATTAAAAAAATACACAAATAAATGTTCAATGACTCTAAAGATAAGAATCAACCCATATCTTAAGAAACTCAGGTCTGGCAGCACCTGCACAGTTAACCTTTCAAGTCAAGTGACTCTCCTTCAGAGTAGATCTGAAGAGTTTCTCCAGCACTTTCTTCTTATTTCAGATCATCAGCATTAGCTCTCCTTTATTCGGTTTTATTTCAATGCTAGAACTGATCAAGGGGTAATAAAAAGTATTGCTGTATTTGCATCTGGAATAAGTAAATTGGGGGGGGGAATAAATTATAGATGCGATCCACAACTTGGATTAGCATTTAGATGTTTGTTTTTAAATATACAATACAAGTTACATTAAATTCACCTAGAATTAAATCTGTTCTTCAAAAAAAAAGGTCTATTTGTGTTCAAACGTGATTAGTTAGTTCAAACAAAATCTTGTTATTAGAGGTGAGTTGCACAGACCTATCCAGCTGTTGAAGCTAGCTTGAAAAAGGAAACGTCTCTAATTTTCTCTAATAAATGCATGCTTTTGTAGGTATTCATTTGTAGTTGAGTCATAATTCAAAAACTTCAAAGCTTCCATACTTAAATTTTTTTCTTAATCTGCAACTATTCACGCACGATTCCTATATCCAATTTAACGTTTCCACAATCAGCAAGACAGGACTCACGCATTCGAAATACCGCTTATCCACAGAAACTGTTTGTGATTAAACAATAAACCTTTACATACGACTCCAAACTCTACACAATCCGAACGTAGTAGTGATCATTGCAATTACACCATCAACTCCAACGTGATTAGAAATAGCATAATTTTAAAAATGAGAATTTAACCTGTGCATGCAGGTTCTTTCCATTCATTAATTATCTGAATAGAATAATTGACTTCTGAACCATTCATCTTCTCCCTAATCCAATAATTATATTTAATTCTGCCTGTCAATCACATTCACATAACCAATGCGAATAAAAACCGCACCTGACCACGAATAGGAAACAGGTGCAGCTAGTAACTGTTCACTGAATAGTTACAATGTACAAGCAGGTTATCCAGCTGATTGTCTTCATACTGGTCCGCTGCAAAACTAATTCAGCTAGTCCCACTTTATTTAGCCCGACAAACGTTTCGTGTTCCGATGATAAGTTTATAAGCAAATTTTTACTCCTAATTCTGATTATAAACTAAATTTGCATAAGTAAATAGAACATTATTTTTCTAATTGAAAGCAGCACTTCGGAGACTCCGAAAACAGAGGAAGTAATCTTATCAAGTCTCTAGGGGATGATTTAACGTGGAAATTAATTGGAAAGTGTACCTCGGGCGAGGAAAAGATCAGTTAATAAACAATCATAATTGGATAATGGTTAGAAAATGGGGGTAAAAAAACTATTGTCTCCGCTTGATAATTCAATTGTGTGAAGTATTTTTGTTTTATTTTACTCAGCAAAATTATTAGCTGATCAATGATATTTTTGTCAAGATCTCAACGGATTTTTAAAGTTACTTTTCGCTTTACATTTTTACATTTTGACAACTGCTTAGACAAAAGAATGAATGTGAACACCTTCCTATTATGATTTGGAGATGCCGGTAAATGGGCTGGGGTGTACAAAGTTAAAAATCACACAACACCAGGTTAGAGTCCAACAGGTTTAATTGGAAGCACGAGCTTTTGGAGCGTCGCTCCCTCATCAGGTGCTTGTGGAGGACACAATTGTAAGGCACAGAATTTATAGCAAAAGTTTACACTGTGATGTAACTAAAATTATGCATTGAAAAATAAATAATTGTTTGTTGAGTCTTTCATCTGTTCAAATACCATGATAGTTTCACTTCTTTCATGTGTAAATCACAATTTTTTTTAAAAGTTGCATTCTCAGGTTACCTGTAACAATTAATATTAGCCAGACAATATGTTGAAGGTGTTAGCTGCTTGTGTTCTCTGTCTGTGCCATAATGTTTGTACAGTTTGGAACAGTGTTTGTACAGAACAGCAATTGCATTGTATTGTCCCACAAAACCCCAATGAGATAATCCTGCATGGAATAAAAAGCAAGACCAAAAGCAGAAATTGCTGCAGAAACGCAGCGGGTTCAGAAGTTCCTATGGAGAGAAAGAAGAGTTAACATTTCAAATCCAGTGATTCTTCTTCAGAATGTGGAAGTGAGGAAGATCAGTGGTTGAACTTCTCCTGGACCTCTGGCTTACCTCTTTCACATAAAGGTTGAAAAGAACTTGTGACCTGTCATCTTCAGGGAGTTTTTAAAGAATTATTTTCAATGGAAAGATGTTGGTCGACTTTATATTAAATATTACTTTTATTTAGTTTTTAAAAATTCATTCATGATATGTGGGCATTACTGAGTAGGCCAGCATTTATTGTCCATCGCTAATTGCCTGGAAGACTGTTAAGAGTCAACTACATTGCTGTGGGTCTGGAGGAGAAAGTGAGGTCTGCAGATGCTGGAGATCAAAGTTGAAACTTTATTGCTGGAACAGCACAGCAGGTCAGGCAGCATCCAGGGAACAGGAGATTCGACGTTTCGGGCACAGGACGTTTCCTGAAGAAGGGCCTGTGCCCGAAACGTCGAATCTCCTGTTCCCTGGATGCTGCCTGACCTGCTGTGCTGTTCCAGCAATAAAGTTTCAACTGTGGGTCTGGAGTCACATCTGCCAGACCAGGTAAGGATGGCAGGATTTTTTTTCACCTAAAGGGCAATAGTCAGCCAAGTGGTTTTTTACAAAATTGACAGTTGTTACATTAGACCAGATTATAATTGAATGAAAACTTTATCATCTTCCACAATGGAATTCAATCCATGTCCCAGGGACATTAGCTTGGGTTCTAAATTATTGTTCCGTGACATTACCACTATCCCAGTTCTTTCCCATAGTCTAGTTAAATTTAGCTCACTAACATCCACGTACCAGAGATAGGGATGAGACCTATGGTAACTGGCTGTTGAAGACTACTAGTAACCACTATATCTTAAGATAATGGAAGTTATTATAACCATTCCAACAAATAGGAAACAGATGAAAAGATGAATGACCTGAAACGAAAACACTATAAGACATACGTACAGGAGTAAGCTGTTCAGTATCTCAAGGCCTGCTCAGCCATTTGATAGAGGGGGAGACTATGACCTAATGGTATTATTGTTGGACTGTTACCCAGATGATGTTCTGCGAAGCCTGAGTTTGAATCCACCACAGCAGATGGCAGAATTTGAATGTAGAAGAACTGGAATCAAGAGTCTAATGATGAATCCATTTTCAATTGTCAGAAAAAAAAATCTGGTTTGCTCATGTCTTTTAGGAAAGGAAGTTGTCATCCTTATATGGTTTGGCTCACATGTGACTCCAGATTCTTAAACCCCACATAGGCATTTAAGGAGGAGCAATAAATGCTGTACTTGCTAGCAAAGCCCTCATCCCGTGAAAGATGAAAAAATAGAAGCAGCCTAATCGCACCTTCCTCATGTCCACTTTCTTGCCCTTTCCCCGCAAGGAGAAAGTGAGGTCTGCAGATGCTGGAGATCAAAGTTGAAACTTTATTGCTGGAACAGCACAGCAGGTCAGGCAGCATCCAGGGAACAGGAGATTCGACGTTTCGGGCACAGGCCCTTCTTCTTTCCCCGCGATCCTTGATTCCCCTACCGATCAATAAAATGGTGTTTCTTTCCCCACATAACAGTCTGACCTGCTATGTATTTCCAGCACTTTCTTCTTTTGTTTCAGATTTCTAAGATCTGCAGTATTATGCTTTCAAAATAAATTTGTTTGTTAGCTCATAATTAGCTTGGTTTCTCAACAATTTTCATCAGACTAGCTTTCAGAAGACAGGAGACACACACATGGGAATATATGTTTATTGTAGTATCAATTTCCCATACATAGGGTTTCACTGTTATAAACCTGGCTCATGCTACCATAAGACGAAGTATTGGATGTAAAGATATATTTTTGTTTGTAAGAAATGCAAAGTTCACTTATACAAGACAGTAAACTTAAAAGTATAATCTGACAAAGATCTCCATTTATAAATAGGACTTTGAAAGGTTGAGAACCAAAAGTAATAAAATTACAGAACATTGTGCAACAAAAAACAAAGAAAAGAATGTCCTGAAGCCCTAGTTATATTGGGGTATATCATCTAATATTTATCTTCAAAGGAAAGTCTGTGCCACACTTAAGTTGTATGCACTTACATCTTACTATCCACACTTGACCCCTTTTTTTTGCATCAATCAGCCCTTACTTTTGCTGACCTCAGTTCTCAATCCTCATTTGTTCTAAATGTCGTCAGCAGATGCGGTAGATTTTCAACTATCACTCAATGCAGTTATTATGAGGAGCTACAGCAGAAGAATAAGCTTTTTAGATAAGCTGTTTTATATTATTTATTTCCCAATTTGTCAAAGAAGCTTTTCAAAGTGCTTACTGGTGTACAGTGAATAAGTTTTGTACACAGCTAGATAAACTAAATAGTTTCCATTTATGCTAATATCATATTAATATAGTTGATGGAGAAATGCTAAATTTGCATAATTGTAAGTACTGTAATTGGCTACTTTTCTGTTTTCATGTTTGTTTGCAGACAATCGTCTGGTCAAGGTCGTAATATTCTTGCAGTTTTCATTGGCCACCTTAAAGGCAATTTATCAATCTGGCATTTTACATGTCTGCAGAAGTTACCATAAGCAGTTAGGAAAAGAAACTGTAGAAACTCTATCCCATTATATCTAATTATTCAAAAGAGTGAAGTGAATATATCAGTATTTGTATTTTTGTTGTCTACTGAGAAACGATTGTCTGGTCTAAACATTGAGTCACAACAATCTTTAAATTCTAATTTCATTATTGATCACATCATAATGCCGTGAAATCGCAATGAGTCAAATTCTGATAACCAGAAACTCTCGTTTGTGGTGTTTTTACAGTAGTAACTCCTCACTTACAGCTATTTCAATCAGGCTTTTCTTGAAACTAAATTTCCAGTAACTTCAGTGAGAAGGAGTTGGACTCCAGAAGAGTATTCTCGGCCAACATGGTCCAACAAGCTCTTTCCCTCCATCCAAAGGAAGAAAGCCAGTCAAGGGTGATCTTTCCTTCCTGTTAGTCTACAATACATTTTAAAAGATCTAAATGGTGATTTGGCTGAATATGATTAGGATCTGCGTAAAGCTCCTCAGAAAATATTCCCTCACCATATGGAATATAAGTTGGGTTTGCTGAATATTTGTTTGATATAGAAGTTAGATAGGACATTCTAAATTTTAAGTGGACATCATTTAATATTGTAAGAATTTTGATGGTTATATAAATAGTAAAAATCACAAAGATAAATAATATTCCAAAAATAAATTATAACTGGTTCTTATTTCTGCAAGACAATCCAAACTTCAATTTCTATTTAATATAAAACTACAGAATAAAAGAAGGATATCCATCAAATAACAAAGTAATATTATTGCATTGTTAAGCTGAAAGTACCTCACGGGTTTCTTAAGGTCTGATCAAAATGATTACAAGAAGGCACATGCACTTCAATATATAATTAGTTTGTTGGATTAAATTACTTAAGATATATTTGAATTAACAATTGTTGGTTTAAATCCTAACTCCCAACTGAACTTGAAGAAAATCCTGAACTCAGACTCCGAACTCTCTTTGTGCTTCAGATTTCCGTAGGCTTTTCCCATTTAGAAAATAGTCTATGCCTTCTATTCTTCCTACCAAAGTACATGACCTCACACTTTTCAAAATAGAATTCCATCTACTATTTCTTTGTCCGCTATCCTAATCTGTCCAAGTTTTTCTGCAGCTTTCCTGCTTCCTCAACACTACCTGTCCCTCCACCTGTCTTTGTGCCATCTGTAAACCTAACAACAATCCAATCAATTCCTTTGTCCAGACCATTAATGTATAATGTGAATAGTTGTGGTCCCAACACCAATCCCTGCGGAACTCCATTAGACACCGGCTGCCATTCTGAAAAAGATCCCATTATGCCTCCTCTCTTCCTTCTCACCATTCTAAATTGGAGATATATCGATGTTCTTTAATTGTCGCAGGGTCAAAATCCTGGAATACTCTCCCTAACAGCATTGTAAGTCTACTTACAGCTCCTGGACTGCAGCAGTTCAAGAAGGCAGCACACAGCTCAAGGGAAATTATTGCCAAGCAATAAATGCTGGCCCAGCCACCGACACCCACATCTCACAAATGAATAAAACAACTTGGTGTACATTAAAGCTGAATGTTTAGGCTAAACTACTGTGATATATTTAACTAGGTGTGTCTCATAGTGCCTTTCGCATGTTGAGAACTTTGGCAATAGTAACAGTTAGAGCTGTATCTCAGCTGTATCTCAGCTCATCTCAAAAACCCCAGCTCAATGGGGAAAGTTCAATGTGAGGGGCAAAGTCCCCGATATATAATATTATTCTGAAGCTAATGTTATGTGCTGTATCATCATTTCATAGTACTTTCAGTACTTTTCCAGGCATTCTAATGAGCAGAAGACAGGTTGAAAAACACTTCCAGGTGGCCCCATGTTACTGCACAACGTTCTGTTTCCCACCTAGCAAAGGTCATGCAGTTCCCTCTAAGCTTAAACAGGCTGTTTTTTTTTCACCAGGTTGGCTGTTTTATGTATTTTTCCACTTATTCAGTCATGTCCAATTAACCCTTAACCATTCACCCTTGAAGGTCTGATTTGGAGATCCCAGTTTTAAGCCCAACACTACAATTATCTTGATACCTGAGTGTGGGAGACCCGTTAGTTTCAGAACGAGTCTGAAGTAAAACTGTCTGAAATCAATGTCTCTCCCCTAATGGATCTACAACACTTAGTTACGTTGAGATACTTATAAAGAATTTTTTGATGTTGCGTAATTAGAAAGTGAAATGGAATGGTCTTTTAATCGATAGTGGACTATCCCTCATTATTATCTTGTTTTAGATAAAAGGGCCTTCTCGTTGTAATTAGGTAGCTTATTCAATTTCCGAGAATTGTTTTTGAACTTATTTATGAAATGTTAGGGCACTTGAGGGCTAGGCCAGCATTTATTGTCCACCACTAACTGCCCAGAGGGCAGTTAAGAGTCAACCACATTGCTGTGGGTCTGGAGTGACATGTAGGCCAGACCAGGTAAGGATGGCAGTTTCCTTCCCTAAAAGACATTAGTGATCCAGATGGTATTTTCCCAACAATTGATTCATGGTCATCATTAAACTCTCAATTCCAGATATTTAATGATTTCAAATTCCACTATCTACTGTGGTGGGATTTCAACCAGGTCTCAAGGGCATGACCTGGGTCTCTGGGTTAACAGTCCACTGATAATACCACTAGGCCATTGCCTCTCCTATGTTGGTCAATCTATTTGGTCAAGGGACTGCATCTTGTAAAATGGTAAGTCTTGTAGCTTGGCATACCACTATCAGATTATAGTATTAATTTTCTGAATTAACATTGCACTCTAGTGATTGTTACTCATCACAAGGAACCCCCAGGCTGTGGATTTTTGCCAGGTGTAAACTTAATCACATATTGTTGTGAAAGGAGATGATGCTGGCTGAGGTTTAATGAGTATTATATACAAGTTCAACATCATCTCTTGCTCTTTTGCTGCATGCCTATATTAATACAGTCCAGGATACTATATGCTTTACTAACTTCTCTCTGCATCACCTTCAATGATCTGTACACACATCTGTAGACATGTACACACAGGTTGCTCTGCTTCTGCAGCCTCTTTAAATTTGTACCCCTAATGTCACACAGTCTGTTCATGTTCTTCCTACCTCACCTCGCAATACTTTGCATTGAATTTTATCTGCCTACTCCACCAACTCTTTTTTTAAGTTCTACATTATCCTCCTTACAGTTTATCATGTTTCCAAGTTTCGTATTGTCTGCAAACTTTGAAATGGTCCCTTGCAAACCAAGGTTCAGAATATTTTTGCATGTCTGGAGAAGCAAGGGTCTTAATACTGACGCCTGGAAAACTCCACAACCAACCTTCCTCCAGTCAGAAAAGAGTCTCTTCCTGTTTCTCCGTTTCCTGTCATTCAGCCAACCTTGCTACCATGTCTTTTATTCCATGAGCTGTAGCTTTTCTCACAAGTCTGTTGTGTGACACTATTTCAAAAGCTTTCTGTGAAACCATAAACACCTTATCAACAGCATTATCCTCATTGAGCCTTTCTGTTACCTCTTCAAAAAATTCCAGCAAGTTATTTAAACATGATTTCCCCTTTTGGAAGAGCCAGCATGTATTTCTAATCAACTTGCATTTTTTTTTATGTGACTACTGGCTCTACCCCAATTAATTATCCCTAGAATCTCTGTCACCACTGAAGTTAAACTGACTGGTCTAATTGTTGGTGTCATCTTTACAACCTTTCTTGAACAAGGGTGCAGTATTTGCAATTCTCCAGTTTTCTGCCACCTCGCTAAGTCTAGGGAAGACTGAAAGATTGTAGCAGCCTACTTGCTATATCCACTCTCACTTCCTTCAAGTTACTTGGACATTTGTCATTCAGTTTCATTTTCTGACATTGTCGCCTTATCAGTTTTGAATCCTTCCAGTGATTGAGTTTCCTCCTCTGACATCATGGCCTGAGTAGTCTTGTAAAGACAAATGCAAAATGTTAATTTAATGCCTCAGCCACACCCTTAACCTCCACTTTCTGTTCCCTAATTGGCCCTACTCTTCCTTTTCCTACTTTTTTTACTATTTGTATGCCCATTGAAGACTTTGGGATTGGCTGCCAATCTTCTCTATAATTCCTCTTTGTTTTTCTAATAGATTTTTACACCTTCCCTCTGAATCTTTTGTATTTTATTTGATTCTCAATCATACTTTCAATGACCTGGCATTTATCATAAATACAACTTTTCTTCTTTATCTTAATTTCTACCTCTTTTGTCATCCAGGCAATTCTGGATGTCTTTATCCTACTTTTCCTATTTGAGAAAATATGCTTTGACTGTACCTGAACTGTCTCCTCTTTAAAAGTAGCTCACTGTCCATTTATATTTTTTCACACAAACCTTTCATTCCATTCTATCTGGCCCCGCTACAGTTGTGTCCCATTGAAGTGGCCTGCTACATTCACTGAATCTGCAAAGGTCTTCAAGACGCTTTGAGATTTCACACTGCAACATGACATTTCGAATGACACTGAGATTGTGGTGGACTCATCAAAGGCAGCGGTAGGCCATTGTGAGGTTTGAAAAATAAAGACATTTTCACATTTTTATTGTATCACTGGTTTCACATGACTTTCTTGTATATAGGGTATGTTTATAGATAAATTTGGTCACATACGCTCTTAGATCCACTTATTATGAGTGGCAATTGTGAAATTTGACTTATTCTACTTTTTCTGTGTGTGCCCACATAGGTTTGTAACTGTGCCATGCTATATTTGCAATTCAAAGCCATTAATTTCATATGGTAGTGCCTTTATTGAAATCGAGTCATACATCACGCAAACAGACCCTTCAGTCTAACCCATCTGCACCGACCATATATCCTCAACTGATCCACTCCAATTTGCCAGCATTTGGCCCTTATCCCTCTTAATCCTTCCTCTCTATATACCCATCCAGATCCATTTTAAATGTTGAAATTGTACCCACCTCCACCATTTCTCTGGCAGTTTGTTCCATATTTGCACCACCCTGTATGTGGAAAAGTTACCCCTGAGGTCCTTTTGAAACCTTTCCCCTCTCACATTATATGCTCTGTAGTTTTGGACTCACCCATCCTACGAAAAAGTCCTTGGCTATTCACCCTATGTATGCTCCTCATGATTTTATAAATCTCTATAAGGTCATCCCTCAGCTTCCAACGCTCAAAGGAAAGACATTCTAGCCTAGTCAGCTGCTCCCTATAACTCAAACTCTCCAGATCCAGCAGCATCCTTGTAACTCATTTCTGCACCCTCTCAAGTTTATAAAAGGGCAATCAGCATCTCACCAATGTCCTGTGCAGCTGCAATGTGACATCCCAACTCCTATACTCAATGTTCTTATCAATGAAGGCAAGCGCCTTCTTCACTACCCTGTCTACCTGTGACTGCACTTTCAAGGAACTAAGCACCTGCACCTCTAGGTTCCTTTGTTCGACAACACTCACCAGGATAGAATAAAAAATTGAAATAATCCAAATTGCTGTTCAGTTAATGTACAATTATTACACAGTGATGTCAATCTCAAACTTAGCCAGAACAATAGTACCATTATCCGACACAATCTGTAAATTCAAAAATTGAGAGTAAATTGTTGCCAGTTAGTTAGGAAATACTCAGGAGTTTTGGCAACATTTGAGAAGAGAGATAGCCAATTAACATTTTGAATTAAATATGATTTTTTCCTGAACTGAAGGTGGTAAACGTGTGATGGATTATAGTCTGTTGAAATTGAAGGGTGAGGATGAACAAAGGAGGAAGACTGAAATAGAATAGATGACAAGAGACACTAAATTACAAAGAAGTGTTGGAATAAATGGGAAAGGGAGTGGTAACAGTTAGAGTGAAGAGACAAAGATGATCAACAGCTTGAAATGCCGACTGGGTAACTGCTTTGTGGACCACTTCTGCTTAATCTTAAAGAACAACCCTGAGCTTTATCATAGGGTCATAGAATCCTACAGTGTGCAAAGAGGTAATTCGATCTATCAAGTCTTTACTGACCCTCTGAAGGAAATCCCTCCCAAACCTATACCCATCCCTGTATTTACCATGGCTAGTTTACCCAGCCTTCATATCCAGGGATACTATGGAACAATTCAGCATGGCAAATCCACCTAACCTGCACAATAGTAGAAGGAAACTGGAACACCCAAAAGAAACCCACACAGACACGGGAAGAGCATGCAACCTCTACACAGATAGTTACCCAAGGCTGGAATCAAGCCCAGATCCTTTGTGTTGTGAGGCAGCATCGCTAACCACTCAGCCACTGTGCCTTCTTGTTGCCTGCTATTTTTAGTCTCCATCTTGGTCTCAAATTCGGATTTCTCTTCTCCACCTGCTGCAGTGTTCCAACATGTAGTTGAATGCAAATTCTAGAAACAGTACCTTATATTCCACTTATACACTTTACATTCAGTTCAGCAATTTCAGACAATAAACTTGGTCGCCATTTAAAATGTTTTCCATCATGTTTGAATCTTGTTTTTCATGATTTTGCCTTTGATAGAGGTATTCATTATTCTGCTATTTTCACTCATGCTGGAAAAAAATTGTGGCTCTTTGCTACAGAAGTACTTCTTCCTTTGCTTTTTGTTCTGTGACATCTTTGTCATTTAATCTCTATCCCAAACCTCCCTTTTATATGGCTGAAGAAAGAAACATGCTGCTGAAGCCTTTTATTTTGTAATTATCATGATAAATACAAAATGTCAAATTGCAAATGACCACCACAATTTATTCAGGAGAAAAGTATGTGGATAAATTGGCTCCTGGTGTAGATATTAGTGGCCTCAGGATTGTTTAGCGAATGCGGCAAAATCACAGAAATACATCCAACAGTAAAACTTATGTTTTGTGTTTTGTGACTGAGGACTGGTACAATCTGTACTCTGTCTGCAACAAGCAATCAACTGATTCAATCAGCCAATTGCTGGACTGTTTAGCCTACACTTCTGGCATTGCATCAGCAATGAGATTCAGGCACCACTTCGTTCAATTGTATGGTAGACAGAACGTTTCTATGAGCTAATGCTTTCAGCTTTACATCTCTATGACTCTATGACTCAAAGTTACTTAAGTGGTGAGGGCTTGAAATTCTGAAAAGTATAATGTGCTGTAATTTTTATTTTTTTTGTAAATGGTGGTGTAGTGTTTGTATATCCGCTTTAGTCATTCTGGAATGTGGGCATTGATCACCCACAAGTGGCTTGGTATGACTTGTTGATGGCTAGTGTTATGTAAACCCATAATGGGTAGGGATACTTTCTTTTCTTCCCTCAAGGACAATAGTGAATCAGTTGGGCTTTTACAGTTCAATAGTTTCATAGTCACTTTGTTGATACCAAGTTGCAAATTACTGTGGTGAGATTGGAAATTGTGTCTTTGAACATATCAAAGTTTCTGGATTCCTCATACAGCAAATAATCACGACATTAGTACAACTGTTTCATAAATAGATTTCCCATATGTGCAGGGAAAATGCAGGAATGGAAATATTTGGAACCCAATATGCATTTTGTTTGCATTGATTGTGACTTAAAATTTCATTTCCTTGTAATTCTGATGGACTACATTTAGAAGCACAGGTGAGAGTGGGAGAATTGAATTTTGGCTACACTCCTAAGATAAAACCATCATTTAAATATTGGTATGATTTAAGAACATCTGGTAAAGAAAGTGCTGTTAGACATAACTATTTGCACTGAAATAATGCAAAGTGGCAATGACAGTTGGTGACTGAAAACAAAAAGCTCTGTATTGGGAAGGTTGTGTGTGCAACATAATGAATTTCAGAATGGTCTGAGATAAGTTAATTGAAAGGCTTGAACAGGGTTGTAATTGATAAATAACAGCAACATACTGTAGATCTGAAATTTAAAAATAGAGATAGAGTTTGCCTGTTTGAGTCTAATATGTCTCTTCAGTGGAGGGGAAGTGGCACGAGGTGAATTGTTCCTTCAGGGACCTGGCAGATGTGATTGATTCAAATGGTCACCTTCTACACAGCAGCCATATTATAACTTGAGTTGAAATTTCTATTTTATCTCTCCTTATGTTGAGGTTGTACAGGCCATTGGTGAGACCTCTTCTGGAGCACTGTATGCAGTTCTGGTCACCCTGTTGCAGGAAGGATATTATTAAACTAGAGAGGGTTCAGAAAGGTTTTTCCAGAATGTTGCCAGGAATGGAGGGTTTGAGATATAAATATAGACTGCACAGATTGGGACTTTTTTCACTGGAGCATAGGAGGTTGAGGGGTGACCTTATTGAAGTTTATAAAGTCATGAGCATCAGAGATAAGGTGAATGACAAATATCTTTTCTCAAGGGTGGGGGAATTCAAAATAAGGCGGTATATTTATAAGGAGAGAGGAGGAAGATTCAAAAAGGACATGAGAGGCAACTTTTTTATACAGAGAGTGGTTTGTATGTGGAATGAAATGCCAGAGGAAGTGGCGGATGCAGGTAGAGTTAAAACATTTAAAAGATATTTGGATAAGTACATGAACAGGAAAGGTTTGGAGGAATGTGGACCAAGCACAGGCAAGTGGAACTAGTTTAGTTTGGGAACATGGTCAGCATGGACTATTTGGACCGAAGGGTCTGTTTCCATGCTATATGATTCAATGGCTGGCTGAAGCATCCCATTCATGGAAATTGCTTTGTGAACTTGTTGTTCAAGTTCTTGAGAATACTTTGTTTTTCCAGGATAATTGAGATAAATTGGTTACTTTTCCAGCTGAAAAGAGAGTAACTTTGGCTCATTTGTCAATCTCACACTTCTGCCATACAGTGGCTACCTGTGTGGTATGTAGCACTAACAGGATGCCGTTAACAGTCCACAAGATTGTTTGCCATGACACAATTGAGCAACATCACTAATGAATTTCATTATTGATGTAATACCAATTAAGTAGACAATATGTCCCATAGCTAACTGATCAAATTGAACAGAATGTTCCTTTGTTTGTTTGTAATAGGCAAAATACAGACCAAACTATGGTCAACTAACCTGCACTTACCAACTCAAAATGCTATGATTCTGCAATTGGACTGCATTTGTTGAATAATATAGAGTATGCTAATAACTGTACTAACAATCAATTTGATATAATCAGACAAGCTTGCACCATTTACTCTTGTTAGAAATAACACATTTATATACAGGGACCTCTTCTCTGCCAATAAATGAAATGTGTTCAGCCTTTGCACCTTTCTTTGAATTACTTGGGGAACGTATAGATTCCTGTTACTTTCTTCATAGCAACACTTTGGCCAATGATTGTTTGACGTTTTGATTGTTTGAAGCTTCTTTTCCTTCAGTTATGAAGAAGAGTTATATGCAAATCGAGATGTTAACTCTGTTTCTCTTCTCATAGATGCTGCCACAGCAGCAAAGTATTTCAACCATTTTCAGTTTGATTTCAGTTTTCTAGCATCTCCAGAATTTTGCTTTCATCCTTTTGTTTCCTCATGTTCACCCCATCTCCAGGAATTCTGGCCGCATTTACTCTCCAAATGAATGTGCTTATGGCAATAATTTTTAAGGTGATGGAAGTTGCTTTTGATACTAACATTATTGAATCCTGACCTCATTACTGAGCACTGGTATTGCTGTCAGCATGACTGTTGTATAGTAATCATGTTGCCTCTGTTAAACATCCTTTGAAATCTATTTTAATGATTTGGCTGTCTGTATGTCTGAACAAGTTACAATTATATGGGCTTCAACCAAACCCAACTGAAAGTTGACATTTCTTCTTGAGTACTCCTAACTGCATGACTGTTGGTGGCTAATCCTTTGGCCCCTTTCCATTATTTTGAAGATTTCCATTGCCTTGTTCACTCTCCCCCAATTTTTCTTCTCTATTTGAATTGTACCTAATATTTTGGTAATACTGCATTCTAGAATTATCTTCTTTTAAATCTCACAGTCTCGTCATGGAATAGACATTCTTGTAATCTCAGCAAACAGTGGTACATGGAAACTGTCCTAGCAATGATGTCTGTGATTTAAAAATCGTTCAACTAAGTTGAGAGCTGCATCTGACAAACAAGGCAGAACAATACCATTGTTCAACATTCAAATTCTTAGACTATAATTGATATTCAATAAACAGAAAATAATAGAGTTGAAATCTTAAGTAGCTGTAGTTGTATTGTTTGGAGGTGAAAGCAAATTCTGTTACTTGGATACCACTGGATTTCTCTAAGGAAATTATTTTATTAAGGTTTCACACATGGGACCTAAATTTGCATTTTGCTCAAACAAATGCGATTCAATCGTTGTCTGTTATTTTTAAGTTTTCATGTTGTTTGGTGTGAACGTTCATCAAATTCTTAGAAAAAAAAGCACAAACTGCCCGATTGAACAATATGGTGCTGAATATTGTGAACGTATCTGAAGGGAGCCCATGGGAGCCATTTTAGTTTTGACAGTGATTTATCATTATGATTATGTAAGATGCACCGACACAAACTCCTCCACAAAATATAGCAGGTTTCTATCTGTGGTTCCAATATATAGCCTGCTATATATTATTTAAAAGGTAGCTGCCTTAATCTTTCCATTCATCTAATGCATACAAGTCAGAAATCTGAATCTGGACCTAATATTGATGTTTTCATCAGGAGAAAGCTCCTGATCTTGACCTCAGGGAATTGTAGTTATGACTACATTCACAATGCCTTCTGCCAGGGGACTGTCTGCATTCGATGCGTGGCCTACATAGGAAATCCCAATGTTCCTGAGCAGGACTGTACATGGCTCCTATACATAACAATACCCGAGAGCAATATCATCAATGTTGTCTCAGAAGGATTTTGCAAATCAAGTGGGAAGCTACAAGAACAAACATGAGCATGCTCCAAGACACAGATATAGCAAGTGTGGAAGCCATGAAAATCTCACATCAACTGAGATGAACTGATATGTCGTCAGAATACACAATTCAAGGCTGCTTAAACACAGAGCCACAGGGAGCCCATTCAGAGCAGTAGATGTGATCTATATGGACTTCAGTAAGGCATTCGACAAGGTTCCCCATGGGAGACTGATTAGCAAGGTTAGATCTCATAGAATAATGGGAGAACTAGCCATTTGGATACAGAACTGGCTCAAAGATAGAAGACAGAGGTTGGTGGTGGAGGCTTGTTTTTCAGACTGGAGGCCTGTGACCAGTGGAGTGCCACAAGGATCGGTGCTGGGTCCTCTACTTTTTGTCATTTACATAAATGATTTGGATGCGAGCATAAGAGGTACAGTTAGTAAGTTTGCAGAGGACACCAAAATTGGAGGTGTAGTGGACAGCGAAGAGGGTTACCTCAGATTACAACAGGATCTTGACCAGATGGGCCAATGGGCTGAGAAGTGGCAGATGGAGTTTAATTCAGATAAATGCGAGGTGCTGCATTTTGGGAAAGCAAATCTTAGCAGGACTTATACACTTAATGGTAAGGTCCTTGGGAGTGTTGCTGAACAAAGAGACCTTGGAGTGCAGGTTCATAGCTCCTTGAAAGTGGAGTCGCAGGTAGATAGGATAGTGAAGAAGGCGTTTGGTATGCTTTCCTTTATTGGTCAGAGTATTGAGTACAGGAGTTGGGAGGTCATGTTGTGTCTGGACAGGACATTGGTTAGGCCACTTTTGGAATTTTGCGTGCAATTCTGGTCTCCTTCCTATCGGAAAGATGTTGTGAAACTTGAAAGGTTTCAGAAAAGATTTACAAGGATGTTGCCAGGGTTGGAGGATCTGAGCTACAGGGAGAGGCTGAACAGGCTGGGGCTGTTTTCCCTGGAGCATCGGAGGCTGAGGGGTGGCCTTATAGAGGTTTACAAAATTATGAGGGGCATGGATAGGATAAATAGGCAAAGACTTTTCCCTGCGGTTGGGGAGTCCAGAACTAGAGGGCAAAGGTTTAGGGTGAGAGGGGAAAGATATAAAAGAGACCTAAGGGGCAACTTTTTCACACAGAGGGTGGTATGTGTATGGAATGAGCTGCCAGAGGATGTAGTGGAGGCTGGTACAATTGCAACATTTAAGAGGCATTTGGATGGGTATGTGAATAGGAAGGGTTTGGAGGGATATGGGCCGGGTACTGGCAGGTGGGACTAGATTGGGTTGGGATAGCTGGTCGGCAGGACTGGGTTGGACTGAAGGGTCTGTTTCCATGCTGTACATCTCTATGACTCTATAAATGGAAATCTAAGGAAATATCAGCATACAAATCAGGAGTAGGTTTCTCCCCTTTGGTCCAATCAACCAAACCATGTCTGATCTGTTTTGTAACTTCAAATCTACATTCTCCCCTACCACTGATAAACTTTCATCCCCTTGCTAACCAAGAATCTATCTATCTTTACCTTAAAAATATTAAAGGACTACCACCATCTTTTCAGGGAGAGAATTCCAAACACATGCGACACTCAGAGAGAATAATATCTGTTTTAAATGGCCAACTGTTTATTTTTAAACAGTGACTTCTTGTTCTAGATTTTCCTACAGAAGAAAGTATCCTCTCCACATCTACCTTATCAAGGCCCTTGTGGATTTTATGTGTTTCAATTATTTTGCCTCTTGCTCTTTTAAACTCCATCAGGTCTAAGATTAGCCTGTCCAACTTTTCCCCTGAAGTCAACCTGCCCATTCCAGTATTAGTCTACTAAACCTTTCCTGAACTGCCTCCAATGCAGTAAGGAGATCAATACTATACGCAGTACGCCAGATGTAGTCTCACCAATGTCCTTTATAATTGAAACATAACCTCTCTACTTTTGTATTCAATTAGCTTTCCTAATTATTTGCTGTACCTGCGTACATTTTATTTCAAAACATTCTCTGATGTGTTAGCCTAAGTTTACATCAGCCTGCACCATAAAACAGTAGTAAAAGCCATGTCGCTTTCTTCAGCTATGCCTGCCTCTTCGTAGGATATGTGGAACAGTCCATCTTCCGCAACTACACTGGCCCCACCCCCCCACCTTTTCCTCCGCTACATCGATGACTGTATCGGCGCCGCCTTGTGCTCCCACGAGGAGGTTGAACAGTTCATCCACTTCACCAACACCTTCCACCCCGACCTCAAATTCACCTGGACAGTCTCAGATTCCTCCCTCCCCTTCCTCGACCTTTCTATTTCTATCTCAGGCGACCGAATCAACACGGACATCTACTACAAACCGACCGACTCCCACAGCTACCTGGACTACACCTCCTCCCATCCTGTCCCCTGTAAAAACGCCATCCCATTCTCCCAATTCCTTCGACTCCGCCGCATCTGCTCCCAGGAGGACCAGTTCCAAAAACGCACAACCCAGATGGCCTCCTTCTTCAAGGACCGCAATTTCCCCCCCGACGTGGTCGATGATGCCCTCCACTGCATCTCTTCCACTTCCCGCTCCTCCGCCCTTGAGCCCCGCCCCTCCAATCGCTACCAGGACAGAACCCCACTGGTCCTCACCTACCACCCCACCAATCTCCATGTACAGCGCATCATCCGCCGTCATTTCCGATACCTCCAAACGGACCCCACCACCAAGGATATATTTCCCTCCCCTCCCCTATCAGCATTCCGTAAAGACCACTCCCTCTGTGACTCCCTCGTCAGATCCACACCCCCCACCAACCCAACCTCCACTCCCGGCACCTTCCCCTGCAACCGCAGGAGGTGCAAGACTTGCACCCACACCTCCCCCCTCACCTCCCTCCAAGGCCCCAAAGGAAACTTCCATATCCGCCACAGATTCACCTGCACCTCCACACATATCATCTATTGCATCCTCTGCACCCGATGTGGCCTCCTCTATATTGGGGAGACAGGCCAGCTACTTGCGGAGCGTTTCAGAGAACACCTCTGGGACACCCGGACCAACCAACCCAATCACCCTGTAGCTCAACATTTCAATTCCCCCTCCCACTCCACCAAGGATATGCAGGTCTTTGGACTCCTCCATCGTCAGACCACAACAAAACGACGGTTGGAGGAAGAACGCCTCATCTTCCGGCTAGGAACCCTCCAACCACAAGGGATGAACTCGGATTTCACCAGTTTCCTCATTTCCCCTCCCCCCACCCTGTCTCAGTCAAATCCATCAAATTCAGCACCGCCTTCCTAACCTGCAATCTTCTTCCCGACCTCTCCGCCCCCACCCCAGTCTGACCTATCACCCTCACCTTGACCTCTTTCCACCTATCACATTTCCGATGCCCCTCCCCCAAGTCCCTCCTCCCTACCTTTTATCTTAGCCTGCTGGACAAACTTTCCTCATTCCTGAAGAAGGGCTTATGCCCGAAACGTCGATTCTCCTGATCCCTGGATGCTGCCTGACCTGCTGCGCCTTTCCAGCAACACATTTCCAGCTCTGATCTCCAGCATCTGCAGACCTCACTTTCTCCTTTCAGAAAGCATCTTACAACCATCCATATTCAAATTAAAATGATAAAGTATTGAAAAACAACTCAGCTGTCTGGGAACAGAGCCATGGTCAGTCCCACACGTCAACTGTGAACAGTCTTGACATAATCACTAAGTCAAGTGGGAGAAAATAAGGACTGCAGATGCTGGAGATTGAGAGTTTGGTGTTGGAAAAGCACAGCTTATTGTTGTGACATCAGTCCAGGGGTTTGGCAACGATGAGTCAGTTGTCCTGCCAAGTCAGTCCAGGAAGTCTGGGCTACAATTAGTTCGAGAGATTGAGGCAGTAATGGTCATTGGCTTTATCAGTGGCCAGACTGAGGGGTCCTGAGGAAAGTGGGAAACTCAAGTCTGGGATGTAGTTCATTGGATCGGGTCACTAAGGGATTCATAGTAGTGAAAGGGAGAAATTCAAGATTGAAGGGGATGATTTCTGAGAGGGAACTTGGAGCTCCAAGAGGGGTGATGTTCTTTGGCCTCTACATGAGGACAGCTTATGACCAACAAAGCCCTGGGCTCTGGGGTAAAGTTGAGACATTGATAGTTATAAAAAAGGGCTCCACAGGAATTCGGGGAGGTGGAAACGTCATCTGGAACAAAGAGATAGCAATAGAAAAAGGAACATGAAGAATTAGGGGATCATCCTATATTTCGGGCAGAATCTACTCACAGGAACTCAAAGTTGGAATATTGCCATTTTAGCTCGAGAAATTAACTATGCAAAAAACCTAACACCTTGTGCAAAGAGGGCAGAGTTAGCTACTGATTTTTCTTCATCAGGGTAGAGTAAAACTTTTAGAATTGAGGCCCTTTTTTGAGAATTGTCCAAGACTGCACATTAAAGAAATATGACCTACGTGATTATAACCATTAGTCTGTATTAATTATCTCCTTATCATGTTAGTGATGCAAATTTAATCAGACAAATACACTTAAAGCATCACCTGAACTTCTCATATCAGAAATGTGTTGCATAATTAGAAATGAAAGAGCTGCCACACAGGGGATCCATCCTTTACAGCTGCCACATTCTCAGACTGAACTGTAAGTATGCAAGGACATATTCTGAGAAGTATCTTTTCTTTGGTGGGGTAGGGCTATAATTGTTAGCTTTCTGGCAGGATTCTACTCTGCCAGTGTAGCATGAAAACTTTGCTTATGTAACATACATTGGGTTACCTTAAAGCTTCTTATGGAGGCATGACAACCTCCTTGGGAAACCTCCCTGTGATACTTTGAGACCATAAGAATAAGCTTAATTATGTTGGATTTCCTTCAATAAAATTGTGTTATCTTTCTGACCTTCCCCACAGATTATTTTCTTGGCGTGGCTGAAGGCATTGTTTCAAATTCGAAGACAGTAATTATAAGATCTTCAGCAGTAGCTGCCACCCAGTCTCTCGAGATAGAAACAGCAGGAGAAGATCCACTAAGATGGCGGAAGAAAATGATGAAGCCCCACATCTACAAGCCTCACTCTCTTTTTCTTCAAAAGTGCCAGCAACAGTTTAAGGTTAGGACCACTTCCCTCTCTCAAGCAAGGACAAAAGGAAGATTTCAGACTGATGTTGAATCAATGCCCTTTCCTGAAACTGATTAAAAAGGGTATTATCAAATTGAATGGGTCGTTCAAACACAAAGACCCTAATTATCTTCAATTCCTGAGGTATTAATGGCACAGTATAGGGTGTACAATCAACACATTTTTTGGATAAAAGAACTTTGGACATGTGGAATTCATATGACAAGGAAGCCATTCTGCTGTCTATATTAAAATCAACAAGAATTTATCTTATAGAGATGGAGGTGACATCAGAAAGCCATCAAGCTAGCTGCAAGTCAACCAAGTAGTCTAGGTAATAAACAGCAAATGGAAAACCCTCACAGAGTGAAAGACTCCGAATCTCTTCCAACTTCAAGCTCATCTGAGAACTAATATCCTGGAAATACGACTACAAGAAGCCTTACAGCTTACTGAGAATGCTTCACATTTTAAGGTAAAGTGTAACTGCATATTACCTCCATCTGTAGCCAATTGTTGTGTAGTTGACAGTCTGTATGAAATGTGGATGAGTGAAGTATTGTACCAAATTTTGGTTTAGAATTTGTGAATGAAACAATCCTTTTCATTTTTATATTCACGAAAACCTTGCTGTTAGAATTGTTTATTTGGTACACACACTGAGGGTAAGAAAACACCAACTATTTCAAACATTTTTATTGACCTTGAGCAGTAAAAAGGAACATTCTCTCAGACAGAATTTATGAAGTGACATTAACAGCTCTCATTTACAATGATTTTTATATTGAAGTAAAAGTACCAAAGACTAAAGGCACAGTCATAATTTTGTTAGATTATAGAAGTCCATGGTCACAGTTACCTAATATAGACAGTTGACCATTTATAAGCAATTTTCAGATGGTTTGTTAAGAAGCAGCAGTTTAGATGTGATGCATTATTTAATTAGACAAAGAAAGAAACCATGTGACCCATCATATTTGAGAACATTTTACAGGTCCCAAAGCCATTCTGTAGAATGGAGGAGCAGGGTGGCAGACCCCTACAGTTTTGGAGTGGTGGAGTGTTTGTCCCTGGTGTTCAACAGTCTTTGGTGATAGGCTTTCATGGTAACAGTCTTTGTTCTTCCCTTCACCTCATGTAGGGAACTCCTGATCTTCTCCCATAAAGATGGTGGCTCGTTCACCTGGATCCTCTTTCTCAATCAATTCCCTGCTCCCTGGTTGATATATCTTAATGTAGCCATCTTGGCCAATGGCCATGAGCAGTTTCTTATAACATCAGGTTGGCCTTTTGTACTCCTTCATTTGAAGGTTAGTTGTCATTCCTTCTCAAACTAAACATCCTATTCTCCCAAACACTGAGATGGTAATAAGATAGTGTGCGGCCGCAATCCCCCATTAGTCTGCAAGTAAACTTCAAGGGATCCATCAAAACATATTATCTTTGGAAAGTTAGAAAATACCACTACATTTCTAAACAAAAATCAAATGCACAAGTTCTGAATCAGCTTTTTACTACACAGATTATTTTTTATTTCATAATATACTTTATTCATAATTTTTAAAATATATTCACATAGCAGTTTGGTTCTGTGCAGTAATATATCAAGGAGACAAACATTGGCATTTGGTTCTATCTGTTACAGAGACGATTTCTGTAAGCCTGTTTTCTTGGATATTGATTGATTTATTTCCAACTCTTGAGTTCCTGGAAGGACAATTGGTTAAACTCAGAGTGACAGAGTTGATTCTTTGTGAAGGTATTCCTGGACAATTGGATTTGGCAAGTGACCTGTTACTTAGAGTCTGTAGGTTCTCACTGGTAAAGAGCAGTGTTTAACTGGAGATTTCAGAAAGAAGATGAGTATATGCTAATAACAATCGAGGAATATCTTGAAGAAATTCAAAGAAAATTTCAGTTCAATTTAACCTTGATAGCTCAGTCAGTAGGGCATCACGATTCAGAAAATCAAGAATTCAAATTTCTGTTTGGATGTTGCACTTTTGACTTGATAGGTTGAATAGATTTTTTTCTATGCTGTAAATGAACCTTCGGGAAAGTTTCAAAGTTGCAGAAACAATTAGAGAAAAAAAGCAACTGATCTTTCTGAGGTAATATTTCGCAAGTCAGTTCAGTTCGATCACCAAATCACCAATGCTCCCTGCTGAATTATCCACATCTTTTAAAATTGATAGTTTGGTCTTTCCTGAGGTTGTTCTCTTATGACACTAACCTTCTCCCACACTGCCTACAGAGTCCCAGGAATGACAACAATCTCACAACAAATTGCATTTATATAATGCCTTCCAAGGTATAGTACAGCAGTGTTACCAAACTAAGTTTGACATTGAGTCACATAGGGAGATTTTAGGACTGGTAACCAAAACGATTAATAATAGAGGCAAATTTTAATGGCCGTATAATAATATATATAAAGATAGGCTCAGAGCAGAAATTTCAGAGTTTTTAGGACTAGACAGTTAAAGATATAGACTAGCAATTAAAATCTGGGATGTGCAAGAGGCATCCTTTTGTCTGTCACCAGTTTGGTAGCTACACCGCACGTTCAACAAACCACTGTCCAGTTAATGCTGTGAACTTTCTTTGCATAACACTGGTAGGCTGAGAACAATTTCAATCATTATTTGCTTTCATGCTGACATTTCTACCCTACTCTACTGCAGTATTCCAGAGAAGCCAAAAGCAAATTGAAGGAACAGAATTTCATTTTCTGCTTAAGCATTTTACAGCCTTCAGAACTCAATACTGAATTGAAAACTTCAGACCATGAACACTCTCCTCCATTCTAATTACATCCTCTTAACACTACCCTCACTATCTTCAACAGGCCACCAGTTTTCATGGGTTTGTTCTCAGAAAAGCTGACCTGTTTTCTACCATTCAAACCTATCTGAATGAATCTGATCAGTATTCTGTCATAATGATTGCTGTTGGAGAATTAAACAATTATTGGGAGAGGAGGCTGCAAGCATATCCCCGTTGTGGATCTTGGTGGAGCGCCAAAGACAAGACTAAAGCATTCACAACCACCCTCAGCCAGGGGTACTGTGGATGATCCATCTCAGTCTTCCCAGCATTACAGATGTCATGTTCAGCCATTTCAATTCAATCCTTGAGACATCTAGAAATGCCTGTACATATCGGGTGTGGTCTGAGTAGGTTAAGGGTCCTGATAACATCCTGTAATACTGATAACTTGGTCCTCCAGAAGCCTAAATATTTCCAGCCAAGATGTTCCAGTATAACTGCAAAGCTGGTATCTCGCTGTCAATGTGGAAAGTTACCCAGTTACTTCTGAGCACACAAAACAGAATAAATTTAATCCAGATAATTACCACAATATTAGTCTAATCTCAACCATCAGAAAATTGATGGTTGATGGACAGATGGATTGTGCTATCAAATGGCACTTACTGAGTAATAGCCTGCTCCCTGATGCTCAGAATAGCTTCTGCCAAGACCACTCACCTTCAGACTTTTTTACAGCCTTTGTCCAAATGTGGACAAAAAGTCTGAATTCTGGCGATGAGGTGAGAAAGACTACCCTTGAGATCAACACAGCATTTGACTGATTGTGACATTCAGGCCACCTAGAAAAGTTGAAGTCAATGGAAGTCAGGGGCAAAGGTCTCCACTGGTTGAGTCATAACAACCACAAAGGAAAATAGTTCTGATTAATGGAGGTCAATCAGCTCAGCCTCATGATTATTTTAACAGGAATATCTGGGCTCAAATATCTACTATAAATTTCCAGTTATGTGCTTATCTTTTTGTGATATGAATATAAAATCATATAATCCCTCCTTTTGAGGTAGCCTGAGGCATTGGGCAGTTGTGCATGCCTCTGGGATGTTCAGGCTTTAAGGCCACTTGTGTGACATGCTGTCTATACCCTAATCTAGTTCTTCAGAAGTTGCATTTTCTTTCTAATTTTAGTTAACCTTGCACATTGTGTGATTCTTTGCGACTCTCATACTGCATATCATATGCTTAGAAATAAAGGTAATAAATTAACTTTTATTCCAAACCTTCCAATCTTTATTTCTGCCTAAATGTTTAATCATCTGACTGTAAATAATTTTCTAAAGTTCAGCCTCAAGGTCAGGGTTTTCATAATTTTCTGATTTAATAAATTTAATGACAAAAAAATTCCATTATGCCCGTTTGGTAGTCTGTTAGCTTTGCACAATAAAAAGAAAAAGTAGTCTTCAAGAGTTATACTCTACTTGAAGCTTTAACTCTGTTTCTGTATTCACAGATGCTGTGAGGAATCACAGATTTCATCGCTTGGATGGACTCCTCCACAGACATTGCCTGGGTGCCCATATCTCCTGGATACTCTGCCAGATCTTGTCCTGCTGACTGTTCTTCTGCCTTGCTGATGACTCCACTGGTTCATCATTGCACTGGGACTTAGCATCAACAGGCAGTCCCTCACTCCACTGAAAGTCTCAGGACAAGCCACCTTTGGGTATTGTTCCCTGTGGTATCGATTGACTGCCAGTCTCACTGTGTAGGGAATAACTAGCCATTAGATTTTAATGGGCCCAGGAGAAGAGTTAGATGGGAATATGTGGGATGTGCACTTTTAGTTCCTACACTGCAAGTCTACAGGCTGTAGTTAAAACCAGCCCAATGGTGTATAGTCTATTAACACCCAGAGTATCCCAGGAAAGAAAAGGGAGAGCAGTTATTGTGTTGCCTTGCTAACTTTCACCAGATCATTTTTCTGGTACTGATCTTTAGTCTTAGAGATGAAACAGGTAATATTCAACACCATTACTTCCTCTGTCTATTTTCAACATTATTTTTTAAAAATTTGTTTCCCTGAGCTCTCACTGACATATATCTCGCAGTAACCACAGTCTGACAGACAGCGTTTTAAAAACAGAACAATAATCCTAAAACAAAAACAGGATTTTCATTAATAAGCCGATAATGAACAGTAGGGTCAGCGCTGTACCCGATCAAAGGGAATGGGTTTCATCGGAGAAGTTCACTGGAATTTGAAAATGAATGTGCTGGGCTGAGTACAAGATTCTGTTTACAAAAAGGGCAATAGAAATGCTTGTAGGAAAATTCAAGCTTAAAATAGAAAAGCTAATACAAAGATGCGTTATGTACTAAAGTTGATAACAATACTTACTACATTCACTGTCAGAATTTATTCCTGTAACCCATTCAATCTTCCTAGCTTTATTTTGTAAATAAGCATTGGCTCTTTTGTGCACAAAAATGACACTTTATAAATTGAATAGTTCATCTGTAAGATTTTTTTTAAAAATATTTTAATTGTAGTAGTTTTTTCCAATAGATACTGTACCTATTATTGGTTCCCAAGGTTGGAAAACCATTCATCAACAGTATAAACTGTGGGTGCTAAATAAATATACTTTTAAAATCACTGTCTGTACAGAATTTCAAGAAGAAACAGTGTCTTTGATTATGAAAATATAATAAAGATGTTTCTTGGTGCTTGTCAACACATTATACAGTATAAGTATACTATAAAACCATGCAAAAACAAGTGAAAGAAACTTGGCAGATGAAGCATCAAACTTACCTCAAGATAATGATTTTCATTATACATTTGGTAAACAAAACACAAAATGATTGAACAAATGGGAAAGGTATTCAACACTTTTTCATTTTTTCAGGAATAGGAGGAAAACATAACTGATTCTATGAGACTTCACACCATGGTAGATATCCCAAGTGGTACACAGCTGATCAGAAAATTAGAAGTAATGGATCGGAAATATTTTTGATAAGACAGGTAAGTTTTTTTTTGTTGAATGTGTAAACAAGGTGACATAGATCAGCTGCCTGTTATACATCTTAATTTTCTTCTGTTTAGATTTCAAAGGGCACATAAATCAGGAGAGGTGTATGACAGTGGTCAATCTGATAACTCCCCATTTATACAGTTGGCAAATGCTAAAATTATCCTTCGGCTACTTGTTACATGCAAAGCTCTGCCAGTTTTAGGAACAAGGGGATTCAGTAATAGCAGTGAAGGAACTAGACAACATACAAGTAAATAGCAGGAAAAGGTACATCGTTTTCAAACCACAAGGAATTTAATAACTTCTTGGTGGGCCTGATGGCAGGTTGAGCATTTAATTGAACAGGAAGGTGGGTGCGATGCTCGTTAAGTGGGAATTCAGAAATTAAATACAGTCAAGGATGCTTGGAGGTTTTTGGGGGATGTTGGAGAGTCTTCCATTCTAAGGCACTCAGTGCATGATCGAGGGACGCAGCACTATGGAGATGGGAGAGAGGGAATTTGCTGAGAGGCATCCCCCTGACTTTGCTGCCAATGTAGCTTTTTTGCAACGTTCTGCCCACCATTTCACGCAAGCACTGGATCCATTTTTGATCCTGAGTGTTGGGTGGGTGGAGTATAGGCAGCAGCTCCTGCCACCCAGGGTGCAGTCAAATAATGAAGAGCTGTTGTCCAAACAGAGGCTGCCAGCTCCTGATAGATGAGATTTGTGGGAATTCTGTGGTCATGTCAAAATAAGTGTTTACTTACTAATATTGTTATTTCTAGAATATAGTTTCTTCCAATAAGCAGTGCAACAAATAAATACATTTATAAAGTGGACAGCATTTGTTTAATTCTTCAATTAAAATAAGAGAAGAAAGAAAAATATAATCTCTGAATGCTGGAAACTTGGAAAAGTACGATTTAATAAAGGACACTTGGTATTGATTCTGAAAGCAGAGATATTCTTTATCTAACCTGCTGGAATCTTTATAAGAAATTAACGGCACAGTGGCCAACATAAATATGTTGACAGCATTTACTCAGATTTTCAGAAAGCTTTCAACACTGTTCTATTATTGATGATTAAATTATAAGGCAATAAATCATGGAATATATACATTGTTGGATAGAACATTGGATTTAAAAAAAAACAGAGAAGACCAGATCTTTGCCGCTACTGATGCTTTCTGTCTTGCAGCTACTTAACACTGAATGGTGCTTTAATTGGCTGCAGGCAGAGCTTCAATCACTCACTTGAGAAACAGTGCCACCTCTGATTGGCTGGCAGCTCTAGTCCCAGTATTGCCACTGGGATCGCTATCAACACTGGGACTGCAGGCAACCTCATGAGGCTAACTGCTAGACCTTGCCGGAAAAGGTAGGTTTGGAATCTTGAAGTAGGAATGGGAAGAGAGTCCTCGGGGTGTCGAGAACATGAGATGATGGGATTAAGGAATGCTTTTGTCTGAGTCAGAATGATTTTAATCTGTACATCCAATTAGTAGATCCAATTACATTTTGACTTGTTTTATAGAAGACCAAGAATCTAAAGATGTGTGTGAAATGGAGAGTGCTGTCGAGAAAAAGTGCTTTGGATTTCTAAATCTAAGAAACAATAAGTAGAGTGCACAACTGCAGATAAAATGGCAAGGCTCTGGACATTACACAATTAAAAGAGGTAATTTTGTTGCAATTTAAGGCGTTGATCAACACATCTAAGATACTGTGTATAGTCCTGCTCCTTTAATCAGAGATAATGTTAATATGGGTGAGCAGCAAAAAAAGTTCTGTGTGACAGTAAAGAAATTGGGTTTTCAACTTTTGGGGTCACTCTAATATTCAGGTCCTGAGTTGAGAAGAGAAAGCAGCTTGTCTCATCCAGAAAGCATATTTGGAGGTAGCTGTCTAAATAGTGAAGAGGATGTTGTAAGATGACTGACATGGTACAGGCGAACTGTAATGTGTCAGGCCCCTGAAGTTATAAACTATTGCTAACTAATGCAGTGGAGCAAGAAAGGCAGCAGGCAGCATTCACATCTGCATTGGATGCAGCAGTAATACTCATAGAAATGATTGCGAGTAAATGCATAACTGGATGGGGAATATGCACTTGTGATTTCACTGGATGAGAATAATTTGTGAAATGCAGTAGCACTTCATGTTCAATGAGAGTTAAAGAGCTTGACATTCAATGTATAAAGGCTTATGTTTTTAATTTTAAACAACAGTTTATAGTGACCAGATATGGAATCAAATATTTGGATGGTATGTAATATTAAGGGCGTCATGAGTGTCTATGTTGATAGGACTCACATATAGGACTATGTGTTACAGAGAGATGCTAAGTGTCTATGATGAAAGGTCAGCCAGGCTTTCTCTGGGAGAGAAGTGGTTGGCTTGGGAGCCACTTGCGCTTGTCCCCATGTGAAGTGCCTGGTGATTGGAGAGTCATAAATCACCCTGCTATGCATGTCATTGACCTATGTGCCAGGCCCATCAGTTGGCCCATATTCTTATTGCCCTCCTCTTGTAAGGATGGGGCTCACTCTGTGCCTAGCCCTACTCCCAGTGGAGTACCAGGTTCTACAATGTACAGGATGTCCTTGTGGTTGAATCAGGTATCTCCTCCGCATCTACAAAGGCATTTAAACCCTTCAAAAGGCCAATGATCTACTTGATGGTGGCCCTTGTAGTCATACAGTAGAAGTTCTACATGTCCTCTGCTCTTGTTTTGGGGTTGTACACAGGGGTCAGAAGCCATTACTTCAGGGAATAATCCTTGTCCCCTAGAATCCACTACAAAGGCATGGTGACCAGAACAACTGACGCATTTGGAACATGCATAATCTGCCACAATGGTCACAAATCCTTTCAGGGATTGGAACACTTTCCTGTTCACAGATTCTGAGGCAGCTTTGATGGGCATATGCATACAGTCAATGACTTGTTGCATGTGAGGAAATTTAGCCAAGGCCCCAAAGCAACTACTGCCTAAGCTTGACTGGCCCTATTGATTGTGAACCGGATATATAGGCCAGCCCGTACAGCATATAGCCTTTTTGCAGCAAAGGGATACTAATTGAGGGAACTCACATGGTATCAGGAATGAATCACAAGCAATATCTTTTGAGTACATCATCTTTAAAGCTACAGGCGCTGGATGTCCATCACTTCCCATTGGCATCAACCCCTCCAGCATATGGCATTTGTACTCAGGCATCTCCATTAAGTTTAGCCTTTGATAGTATATACCTTGAATGGAGAGCCTTTGTTGTGATCACAAAACTGCCACATTGGCCCCATGAACACTCCTCTTCCATGTCTGATAACTTCCTCAAATTCCCCAACTGCTGCACAGATAGCTCCAAGCAGTTGGAAAATTCAGCAAAATGGTTGTCAGTTGGTTGTTCAACAACTTGAATCAACTGCCGGTGATCTGTCAACTACTGATGCTTCCTGCAGTCTGCACCTGGTGACATTGGTTGAAGTTGGGAAGACATCGAGAAGCTGACCTAATGCAGCCACATTCCATGTACAAAACCATCCCCAAACCATCTCTATTCTTACCTCTCCAGGGCCAGTAACATCTTGCCAAATAACGTTCTAGCCAGATTTGTTTTTGTTTATTAAAGTGAAGTTGTATATGCTGGTGAACGTGTTAAAATTTAGCTTTTATATCTGGAAGAAAAGTTAAGCGCATCTTCTACTCTCAACTAACACTAGAATTGTGCAATAACCTAACATGAAAGGTGATTGAAGCCATCAGTACAAGTGAGTTAAACAGACTTTTGGAGAAAGAAAACATGAAGGACATATTACAAATTAGGTACTTAGGATTGATTCATGAGAAAACAATAGTCTTGTTTTGACTCTATGGACCTTTAACATGTTCCTGAATTTTAGTACTGATTCAGTTTGCAGGTATGTGTTCACTCAACCAATTGTGAACTTCAGTATGAATTTTCTTATTCCAGTTCAAAAGATCCCGTGAGCCAATGATGAGCTGTTGAACGGTATGTGCCCATTCTTCTTCTTCAGCGGTACTGTTCAGGAATAATTCAAACTATAAAAGAAAAATACGAATTTAAGAATAATAGCCATAGAGATATTGTACAAATAATAGAATATTAATGATTACTGTTTTGTTTTGGATTTCTTGAGAAAATATACGTTAGTTGGTATGAAGTGGACTTTTCCACCCTGCCATACACTGGGCCATCTTGGCAAAGACAATGGTTTTCCTACCTTAAGGGATCTGCCCAGTCTATTCTTCTGTTCCTGAAACCCTCACTCCAAGACTATCTCACCTTCAAATATATCTATTGTACTACTCTTCTGGTCATCTCCCATCCACCACTCTCTCTGTAAAATGTTTGATCCTCTAAAACTGCATTGCTTGGTTCTTCTGCAGGATTGTCCCAGTTGCTCAACACCTGTATTTTTGCCGACTTGTTTCCCATTAGGGAACAGAGGGAACACAGAATAATACAGCGCAGAACAGGCCCTTCAGCCCTCGATGTTGCACTGACCTGTGAACCAATTTAAGCCCATCCCCCTACACTATCCCATCATCATCCATGTGCTTATCCAAGGATTGTTTAAATCTCCCTAATGTGGCTGAGTTAACTACATTGGCAGGCAGGGTAGTCCATAGCTGAAAATGTGTTGCTGGAAAAGCGCAGCAGGTCAGGCAGCATCCAGGGAACAGGAGAATCGACGTTTCGGGCATAGGCCCTTCTTCCTGAAGAAAGGCCTATGCCCGAAACGTCGATTCTCCTGTTCCCTGGATGCTGCCTGACCTGCTGCGTTTTTCCAGCAACACATTTTTAGCTCTGATCTACAGCATCTGCAGTCCTCACTTTCTCCTCCAGGGTAGTCCATACCCTTACCACTCTCTGAGTAATAAATACATCCTCATGTTTAAATTCATTAAGAGGTCCATCCCTCCCTCCATCTGTAGCCCCCTCCAATACTACACAATCTTGTTATGCTTAGGTTAACATTTTACTGGATTTAAGATGATGACGACACTGGGTGGCTCTTTGCGAACTCTCCACAGTTTAGAGAGTTCATACCTCAATTTTCAGTATGACATCTCTAATTTGAAATTTAATGTTGATCTTGCTTTGTGCACCTCCTTATTAGCCGTTCCTTGTATGTGTCACTCTGTCTAAACACCCTATAATCTGTATGTCCTTGTATGCTATGATACACATGTACTGCAAGCAAACAAAACTTTTCACTGCACTTAGGTACACGTGACAAGAATAAATTAAATAAAACTGTCAGATTTTGGCTTTGTTATTAATTGTTCTTTTAAGAGCCATTTAAGCTATCTTAAAATATAGTATTCAATAGTAGCAATAGGACAGCATATACATTTGCAAAGCTTATACTAAATGTTCATACCTCTTGTAATCCAAAATCAGTTAGGAGCCCTTCACTAACTGTATCAAGTAAAGTCATCAGTTCAATGTGATAAGTAGAGCTAAAATAAGAACAAAGGTAATTTGAAATATAAATATAGTGATGATTGTATGTAAAGAATATTATTAGTTCATCTTGCCTCACTTTGTAATATTCTTGCACTGGAATCAGAAAGTTGTGTCTCCAAATCTCACCCAGGACTTTAATACATAATGTAGACTCATGCTTCAAAGTAAAACTGAGGGATTATTGTATTGCTGGAAGTGCTGCATTCTGGAACAGACATTGAGATGTTGTTAAATGGGCAGAAAAGTTCCCATACATTATTTGAAGGGGTGCAGGGAGACTTTCTGAAACTTTGACCAGCATGTTTTCTTCTTACGCAATTTCATTAAATCAAAACTGGTCATTTGTCTCATTTTGTATTATTCATTTGTGTGAAGCATTCTCGGACATGCTCCGAACTCAAAAAGTGTAATTTAAATTACTGTAGATATCAGCTGTTCACCATCAAGATGGGGATTTGCATCCCTTTTGGACACAAGGGGCGAAAATTTCAATCTACTGTTGTGTCAGTTTTATATGTAACTAGTTTGGACAAAGTTAACTTAGTGGCCACTGGTCTTGACTGTTTAGCACAAACTTGTTGACAACTCAACATTACATGAACAAGCTTTCTCAGAGGCACCTAAGCTGGTTAATGTTAGAAATGGAAATATGTCACAATGTTTCGAAGTTAGAGCTGTGAAGACTCCAAAGGATTAACGAATGTATTCCCTTGGAAACAGTGTGCAGCCCTTTCTTCTCAGCTCTTTAAATTCCTTAAGTATGATGTGACATATATTTAAAGCAACTGACAGAAAAATTTGAGGGATTTGAGAAATTCTATTGCCCATTGAGTGCTAGTGGTCTGGAGGTTATTGCTTGAAAGGAGACTAGAGGCCGAACCCCTTATTGCATTTAAATTTTCCTGAATATGCAGTTGAAGTGCCATAGCCGATATGTCTACAGACAAAGATCTAGAAAGTTGGTTTATGCTGGGTAGATCTTTCTTGGCTGACAGAAACACAATGGGTTGAATGACCTCCTCTGGTGCTGCACATCTATCTATATTTCTAAGTTTTGATATCAAAATTCTAATTCTGCACTTGTCAGTGAATATCCACCATTGAGTCAATAGAGTACAGTAATAAGCATTGCCAAATCCAAAATTGGAAGTTTTTTCCTGCTGAATCAATGTGAAAACAGAATTCTGAAGAAGATTTTTTACACGTGAATGATGACTGTTAGTAATTGATGCAATCTGTAAATAGGAAAATTCAGTTGCATTTGTTAAAATTATGTATAAATGAATCAAAAGCAAGTGACAGATAAAACTTGTTGACTTACTTAGTATTAATACTATTCCAGTTTGTTCTTAAGAAGTTCCATGCTAAAGCCCAACCAATTGGATTTTCTGCCACTGACTGATAAACTGTATATGAATGCTTCTCAGAGACTATTAACTCACCCAGAGTATAGTGTAAATATCTGTGAAAATAAAGTAACATTGATAATTATGTTTTCTATTCTTGGTGAGGCAATCAAATCTAATCTTAAGCAGAGGTCAGCAGTGATGCAGCAATTGGGGTTGAAGCCTATCATGCCTAGCGGGTCTTAACCCATCACAAGGAAGAGCATGCCCAGCATGAGGGAAAGCACACCCAGCACAGGGGAGAGTGAGCTCTCTTGAGAAAGCCCAGTTTTCGCAGGCCCGTGGCTCAGGAAAGGACTGTAATGTTTGACATTTTAACTTTATTTCTTTACTTTCCTACTTTTATGCTGAGAAAACTGTAGTGCTGAGTGTTTTAACTTATTTCTTTATTTCTCACTTCTGTAACTAAGATTTTGTACCTTGGTCTCTGCACTAAGATGGCACCGTGTGTGGTGACATTGTACACTTTTCACTATACTCTTGTGCCCTGTACTTGTGTACATGTGACAATAAACCTAAGTCTAACTCCAATTAAGTGACTTATGACTTCAGCTGTGTAAAGGCCCTGACACCATCCTGGCACATACAAAGGTAGAACAATAATCAAATACCGAACTTGTCATTATGCAAATTTACAAAATTTCAAAGGTTTATAGAATCTCTTTAAGATATATTTTTCCTGTGGCTTTACTCACTGATATTGAAGGCCAGTAATTCCCAAATATGTCAAGATAATATTAAAATTCTATGGAATACAATATAATGCAAAATAAGTTTAAATATCAATTCATAAAAAATTCTAAAAATTTGTTATTAAGATAGGGGCATTGATCAGTTTTGCCCTGGAGAAGATAGTGGTAAGCTGTGTTTTTGAACTGCAGCATTAATTGGGGTGTAGGGACATAAAAAGTGCTGTTAGGGCAGAATTTTGATCAGCAACAGTGAAGGAATACCAATATATTTTCAAATCAGGATGATGTCTGACTTGGAGGGAACTTGCAGGAGTTAGCATTTGCATGCATCTACTGCCTCTCCTTCAGGTGATCGAGGTCATGGACTTGGAAGGTGCTATCGGAGAAGCCTGAATGAGTTGCTGTTACGCATCTTGGAGATGGTAAGCACAGTTATCACTGCGCATTGGAGGTGGAGGGAGTGAGTATTGAAGTTGGTGGATGAACTGCCAATCAAATAGGCTGTTTTATCCTAAATGGTGTCAAGACATTTGAGTCTTGTTGATGTTGAAATTCAAAGGGAATAATTAGATTCTCCCATTCTTTAGATGGTCATCACCTAGCATTTGTGTGGTACGACTGTTACTTGCTACTTGTCAGCCCAAGCCTGGATGTTGTCTTGCTTATTGCATATGGACATGACTGCTTCAGTATCTGAACTCTTATGAATGTGCTGAAGACTGTGCAATCATAAGTGAACATCCCCACTTCTGACCTATGGTGGATGAAAGGTCATTGATGAAGCAGCTGATGATGGACACAACCCCGAGAAACTCCTGCAGAGATTCCTGGAGCTCAGATAAGTGATCTCTAACCACTATAATCATCTTCCTTTGTGCCAGGTATGATTCCAACCAGCAGAGAGCAATCCCTGAATTCTTTTGACTCCAACATTTGCTAGAACTCTTTCATGCCATACATGACCACTTGTTGTATTAATGTCAAAGACAGTCACTCTCATTCCTCTTCTGGAGTTCAGCTCTTTTGTTCATGTTTGGATCAAGGCTACCATGAGGTCATGAGCCGAATGGCCCTGATGGAATGCAAGCTGAGTGTCAGTGAGCATGACATTCTTTTGCAGGTACTGCTTGATAACGCTGTGATGACATCATACTTCATTTTGCTGGTGATTGAGAGTCAGTTAATAGAGTGGCAATTGGCTGGATTGGATTTTTCCTGCATTTTGTGGGCAAGACATAACTGGGCCTTTTGCCATATTATTGGGCAAATGCCAGGGCTGGGTCTATACTAGAACATTGACTCAGCACATCTTGCTATTTGGTGTTGCAAATATTTCTTCTTTGTCCTGAAGAAGGGCTTATGCCCGAAACGTCGATTCTCCTGTTCCCTGGATGCTGCCTGACCTGCTGCGCTTTTCCAGCAACACATTTTCAACTAAATATATGGATGATAATGGAACAGTGTAGGTTAGATGGGATTCAGATGTGTTTCACAGGTAAGCACAACATCAAGAACCGAAGGACTTGTACTGTGCTGTAATGTTCTATGTTCTATGTGTTGGGTTGTCTCATTGTTGAGGATGGGGATATTTATGGACCCTCTATCTTCTGTTAGTTGTTTAATTGTCCATCATCATTTATGATTGGATGTATAGGACTGCAGTGCTTAGATCTGATATGCTGACTATGGACTCATTTAGTCATACCTATTCCATGCCCTGGTGCTGCACCTGGCATGACCTCCTGTATTCTTGATTGAAACAGTGTTGATCTCTTGGCTTGATGGTAATAGCAAAGTGGGGAACATTTCGACCATAATGTTACAGATTGTGGTTCAATACAGTTCTGTTACAGTGCTGATGGCTAACAGTACCTCATAAATAAAAACTGCAAGAACTGCCAAGCTGTAAATCAGAAACAAAAATAGAAGTTGCTAGAAAAGCTCAGTTCTGGCAGCATCTGTGAAGAGAAGTCAAAGTTAAATTTAGAGTTCAATGACCCTTCCTCAGAACTGCTGAGTTTTCTATCAACTTCTATTTTAGCACCTCATAAATTTTCATTTTTGAGATGGTAGATCTGATCTCATTTAGCATTGTGATGGTGCACACAACGGAGGGTATCGTCAATTCGAAGACTGGACTATAACTCAACAAGATAGTGGGATGGTCAATCCTACTGATGACGTCATAGACAGATACATCTGTGAGTAGACTTTTTGCTCTCTTTTGTTGCTTTTTTTTATTCACTCATGGGATGTTGGAATCTCTGGCTAGATAGCATTTATTGCCCATCCCTAACTGTCCCGAAGGCAATTAAAAGTCAACCACATTTCTGGAGGTCTGGAATCACATGTAGGTCAGACCAAGTAAGGATGGCAGTTTCCTTCCCTAAAGGACAGCCAGATGGGCTTTTTCCAACAATTGGTCATCAATGGACTCTTAATTCCAGATAAAAATCACACAACACCAGGTTATAGTCCAACAGGTTTAATTGGAAGCACACTAGCTTTAGGAGCAACGCTCTTTCATCAGGTGATAGTGGAGGGCTCAATCCTAACACAGAATGTATGTCACGGTAGACGCTGCATGACGTGTCAGCGTGTGGACATAGATACCACCATTACGCGTGGGGAGACCTCCCACTTTGTACATGGCAGGTACTCATGTGACTCAGCCAACGTTGTCTATCTTATACGTTGCAGGCAAGGATGCCCTGAGGCATGGTACATTGGGGAAACTGAGCAAAGGCTATGACAACGGATGAATGGGCACCGCACAACAATCAAAAGACAGGAGGGTTCCCTCCCAGTTGAGGAACACTTCAGTGGTCCAGGACATTCAGCCTCGGACCTTCGGGTGACCATCCTCCAAAGTGTACTTCGGGACAGGCAGCAGAGAAAAGTGGCCGAGCAGAGGCTGATAGCTAAGTTCCGTACCCATAGGGAGGGCCTCAACCGGGACCTTGGGTTCATGTCACATTACAGGTGACCACCATTGCACTACACACACACACACAGATACTCCTACACACACACACACACTCTCACACACACAGGCACTCCTATACACACACATACACACGGACACACATACACACAGACGCACACACAGTCATCCACACACACCCTTACAGGCACACACACTCCCACACTCACACATGCACCCCCTCACAGACTTAAGACACTCTGCACTCACTACACACATACACACACATACACTTTCTCACACTCACCATATTATATACCATATTATAACACATATATGTTGTGGGGTGAATTTGTACTTGCAGAGTTACATTGTACTTTGCTCAAAAACTGTATGCATTCGTGTAGAACTCTGAGCTCAAAAACTGCATGAATTTATGTAAAACTCCGTTATCTCACTTTTTAGATTAGAATCAATCTAAACATCATGGCATAGACAGAGAACACAGGAGGCCAACACCTTCAACATATTGTCTAGCTATCACCATTGTTAACCGCTAACCTGAGAATGCAACTTATTTAAAAAAAGGTTTTGTGATTTACACATGAAAGAAGTGAAACCATCACTGTATTCTAACAGATGAAAGGCTTAACAGACAATCAATTTTTCAATGTATAATTTCAGTTACATCACACTGTAAATGTTTGCTATAAATTCTGTGTTACGATCGAGCCCTCCACTATCACCCGATGAAGGAGTGTTGCTCCAAAAGCTAGTGTGCTTCCAATTAAACCTGTTGGACTATAACCTGGTGTCGTGTGATTTTTAACTTTGTACACCCCAGTCCAACACCGGCATCTCCAAATCATAATTCCAGATATTAATTGAATTCAAATCCACCATCTGCTGTGGCAGGATTCAAACCCGGATCCCCAGAATGTTATCTGGATCTCTGGATTAACAGTTCAGTGATAATACCACGAGACCATCCCATCCTTGATACCTGCCACAAGCCCAGTGTGGCAGAAATGCCCTTTAGGACCCAGCAAGCTCAGTCTGTAAAGGTGAGAAATTCTTGGCGATGGATATTGAAGTCCCCACCCAGATTACGTTCTTTACCCTTCCCAACCTCAATGCTTTTCAAATTTTTCAAATAAACAATTTAGAACATAGAACATAGAACATTACAGCGCAGTACAGGCCCTTTGGCCCTCGATGTTGCGCTGACCTGTCATACCAATCTGAAGCCCATCTAACCTACACTATTCCATGTACATCCATATGCTTGTCCAATGACGACTTAAATGTACTTAAAGTTGGCGAACCTACTACCGTTGCAGGCAAAGCATTCCATACCCTTATTATTCTCTGAGTAAAGAAACTACCTCTGACATCTGTCCTATATCTGTCACCCCTCAATTTAAAGCTATGCCCCCTCATGCTCACCGTCACCATACTTGGAAAAAGGCTTTCCCTGTCCACCCTATCTAACCCTCTGATTATTTTATATGTCTCTATTAAGTCACCTCTCAACCTTCTTTTCTCTAACGAAAACAGCCTCAAGTCTTTCCTCGTAAGACCGTCCCTCCATACCAGGCAACATTCTAATAAATCTCCTCTGCACCCTTTCCAAAGCTTTCACATCCTTCTTATAATGCGGTGACCAGAACTGTACACAATACTCCAAGTGCGGCCGCACCAGAGTTTTGTACAGCTGTAGCATAACCTCATGGTTCCAGAACTCGATCCCTCTATTAATAAAAGCTAAAACACAGTATGCCTTCTTAACAGCCCTGTCAACCTGGGTGGCAACTTTCAAGAATCTGTGTACCTGAACACCGAGATCTCTCTGCTCATCTACACTACCAAGAATCTTACCATTAGCCCAGTACTTTGCATTCTGGTTACTCCGACCAAAGTGAATCACCTCACATTTGTCCGCATTAAACTCCATTTGCCACCTCTCAGCCCAGCCCTGCAGCTTATCTATGTCTCTCTGTAACCTACAACATTCTTCATCACTATCCACAACTCCACCGACCTTAGTGTCGTCTGCAAATTTACTAACCCACCCTTCCAAACCCTCATCCAGGTCGTTTATAAAAATGACGAACAGCAGTGGACCCAACACCGACTCTTACAGTACACCACTGGTAACTAGGCTCCAGGAAAAACATTTCCCATCAACCACCACCCTCTGCCTTCTTTCAGCAAGCCAATTACTGATCCAAACTGCTACATCTCCCACAATCCCATTTCTCCGCGTTTTGTACAATAGCCTACTGTGGGGAACCTTATCGAATGCCTTGCTGAAATCCATATACACCACATCAACTGGTTTACTCTCATCTACCTGTTTGGTCACCTTTCAAAGAACTCAATAAGGTTTGTGAGGCACGCCTACCCTTCACAAAACCATGCTGACTATCCCTAATCAAATTATTATTTTCTAGATGATTATAAATCCTAACTCTTATAGATTTTTCCAACACTTTACCAACAACTGAAGTAAGGCTCACTGGTCTATAATTACCTGGGTTGTCTCTACACCCCTTCTTGAATAGGGGAATCACATTTGCTATCCTCCAGTCTTCTGGCACTATTCCTGCAGACAATGATGATTTAAAGATCAATGCCAAAAGCTCGGCAATTTCCTCCCTGGCTTCCCAGAGGATCCTAGGATAAATCCCATCCGGCCCAGGGGACTTATCTATTTTCACACTCTGCAGGATTTCTAATACCTCTTCCTTGTGAACCTCAATCCCTCAAGTCCCCCATGACAACTATCCTGTCTCTCTCTCTCTCCTATCGAGATTCATCTTTGCTATCCTTTCCTCTACATCTCTGGAACTATTTGCAGGTCTATAGAAAACTCCCAACAGGGTGACCTCTCTTTTCCTGGTTCTAACCTCAGCCCATACTACCTCAGTTGACGAGTCCCCAAACATCCTTTCTGCAACTGTAATACTGTCCTTGACCAACAATGCCACACCCCCACTCTTTTACCATCTTCTCTGTCCTTACTGAAACCAAGTAATTTGCAAGTCTTTATGGCTCCTGTTTTTTTTTATGACATTTCTCCCTTTCTTCAGTGTTCTGCTGCTTTGACCTTGATAGACTCTGTTACCAAAATGAGTTGTGCTCCATCTTCTGTACATGGGCTGTCTTGCAACTACACTTTGATCTCTCCCACATGCTTGAGTATTTTTGTCTGTCTTTTTTTGAAAGCACAGAGACTGATGTAACTTAGTTGAAGAACTGTATAGTTCTCTTGATGATTTTCTTTTGTGATACCATTATTGCTGACAGATTCAATAGATAATTACTCGCCACATAATTGAATCCTCTGTATATGCTGTCATGGAACACTAGGCAGTTATATCAGAATCAACCTGTCATGTTGAGTTACATTTAGAGTAACTTACTTCCAGAATATTGGGAATCACAAGACTACTTATTAATTTTACCAAGTATGTGTATAATTATACATTTATATTAATTTGGGATAACATTGTAAATCTTTATAATTGATGCAAAACCAAACTAAGTTAGAGTATGAATTGAAGATTGGACAAATGTTTGACAGACATTTGTAACTTCTACTACACAATGAAGTTACCTGCCAAAAATTCTATCTTTTACATAGACAGAGGAACCGCGATTATCAGAATATCAATAATCCGAATTTTAGATTATCTGAAGGAGATCTCGAGGTCCCGATAGAAATATTACATCAAAGAGGTGTTTCCAACACTGATCACGTCTTTTGTTTACAGTGATTAAAAATGAACTTGGCTTCCTGAAATGCTGCCAAGAACAGTCCTGGATATCGATGGGAGCCCAGACAACATCTCCAAATGGCCTACTTGCGGAGTGCTTCAGAGAACACCTCTGGGACACCCGGACCAACCAACCCAACCACCCTGTGGCTTAACACTTCAACTCCCCCTCCCAATCCACCAAGGATATGCAGGTCTTTGGACTCCTCCATCGCCAGACCACAACAACACGATGGTTGGAGGAAGAGCGCCTCATCTTTTGCTAGGAACCCTCCAACCACAAGGGATGAACTCGGATTTCACCAGTTTCCTCATTTCCCCTCCCCCCACCTTGTCTCAGTCAAATCCATTGAACTCAGCACCGCCTTCCTAACCTGCAATCTTCTTCCTGACCTCTCTGCCCCCACCCCAGTCTGACTCATCACCCTCACCTTGACCTCTTTCCACCTATCACATTTCCGACGCCCCTCCCCCAAGTCCCTCCTCCCTACCTCTTATCTTAGCCTGCTGGACAAACTTTCCTCATTCCTGAAGAAGGGCTTATGCCCGAAACGTCGATTCTCCTGTTCCCTGGATGCTGCCTGATCTGCTGCGCTTTTCCAGCAACACATTTTCAGCAACATCTCCAAATGACTGACCGCCCGCCCTCTCTCTCTCTCTCTCTCCCCACACTTGCCCTGGAGTTCTACACAGGGGTGTACCGTAAAACCTCTCCCCCTTCCCCAGATAATCTCTCCAACATTGGTCCTGTACAGGGCAAAGGTGGAACTTGTCAAAAGGTTGCAGTAAAAAGTTGTGGGTGTGGCTGCATGTGTGTGTGTGTTTGTGTGTGCTATTTTGAGACTCCCCCGAAAGGCAGCAGCAGTCTGGCTGCCCCGATGGTGGGGAGGGGTTTTGTGGGGGTAAGGCGGACTTGGGGTTGATGAGGTGGCGTGGGGTCAGGGCAGACGGAGAGCAAGGCAGCTGGGCGGACAGGGGATTGGGGCGGGATGGGGGCGGATGGGTGGGCAGGGGCTGGGTGGGGCCAGATGGGGGAGCGGGGGCACTTGCGTGGTGTGCTGCTGCCTAGTTTTCTGAACAGGGAGCGGTATTAAAAAGTGCTCACTGTGTCAATCCCATTGAACTGATGGGGGTGGGGAGGTATGGGAGGCTTCGGCAATGCTGCAAGCCCCTTATACACAAGAGAGTCTGCTCAGAAACAAACCCTGAGACAGAGAGAGGGAACAAGGCAGGCACAGTGAGGAACAAAGAAACTTCAGAGTCCCAGAAGAAAGGCATTAAATCAGTTACCTGAATAAACAATTATCCGATCGAAATACTGCCCACCCATCTCATTCGGATAATCAAGGTTCCTCTGTATTTATGTACTTGCTACTATTGCAACGCTAAGATGTTTCTCAAGACTGTACTTTTGCCTTAGAAAAAGCAATTAAAATTAAATAGTATGCCTCTTTGCAATTGTTAACAAGTGGCTGCCACAGAAGTTGACTGATGACATTTTTAGAAGCTTTCTCTGCACAGATGCTGCCAGACCTGCTGAGTTTTTCCAGCAATTTCCGATTTGTAACTTTTCAAAGTCACATTATTTTCATAGATGCTATCATTGTGCTCAAAGCCAATGAACAAAGATTAGCATGAAACACCTGGTTCCCTGGACAATTAGCTAATGGGCAATTGCCACATGCCTATGACACATGAATTCATAAACAAAGACAGAAATTTCTGGAGAAACTCAACAGGTATGGTACCATCTGTAGAGAGAAAGCAGACTTAACATTTTTGGTGCAGTGACCGTCTTCAGAATATTTATTCATGTTCTATCATTTGTGACAATGCTGCCCTTTTAACAAGATTATGCTGCTCTTGGCTTATTTTTTCAGAGAGGTTGTAAAAGCAGTGATTCTGAAAAGTCTAGGATTGAAGGGCTTTAGGGCCAGTTTGATTATAGCTAATAGATAGTGCCTCAGACAAAAGGCTTTCTAGTTTAAAAAAAATTGAAAAATGAAAGGTGATGGCCAGTTCTCCCAGCTCAACTTTTCTCTGGTTTTGTTTGATCTGGTCTGGTCTTTAGCAGTCTGGCTGTTTACTGAAAGTTGTCAGTCAGTTTGAGGCTGCTGATCCAAGAAACAGCTACATGGAAGAGGGTGTTCCATGCTGCCATCTTTCTCTCTCCCATAGGACCCTGTGTTTGATTTTACCTTTTTTTGTCAAGGTGTGTTTATGGGGATTGTTGCAGGAATTTGGAACAGCATCATTAAGTTGGGATAACCTGTTGGGTTTTCAGATAGTTTAGATTATTTTATATCGAGCTATCTTTTGTTTGTGTTTCATTCAGTAATCTTGCACATGAATTCTGTTTGGTTTAAAACTAAGTGGTTGGGCTAGCCCAATCACTCCTGGAATATCCACTTGCAGATAAAACAACAAACAGAGTTAGGGTCTGGGCTACTTTCTTGAAATGTTTTGGGGGGGGGGGGGTGCTGGCTTGGTCCATAATACATTCCTTCCTGAGTTGAGATTGATTCAGGGTCTGATTAAAAATGGAGTAATTAAGTTGATTGTGTCCATACTGCCATCATAAAGGATTACTCAATAAACAAGGCTAAGAGAATGGTTACGTGAATTGATAATGGGATTTAAAAAAAAACATTATGAGATATAACTTTTGAAATAAGGTCACTATTGCCTCAAAAGGAGTTGGATTTAATGGGGCTGGATACAGGGGATACTATGTTCCTGGTGCTCCCACTTTAGCTGAAAGTTGAAGGGAAACATGCTTCTGTCCCCAGTAGTTCTCATCATGTAACATCTCCCAGTCGGCTCTGAAAGAAGTTTTCCTTTTATGACATGTCCAATGTTATAGCAAATGTTTCTAGGCTTCTCATACAGCATGTAAAATATTTGTAGCAGTGGGATGAGGCACTTAATTAATCATTAATTGCTCAGTTAAGATCTTCAATTGGCTCAAGGGTGGGCAGGTTCTTATGGCTGCACAATCCAATATAGAATTATAGAGGCGGCAGGTAGGCTCTTCCCAGCAAATCCACCAGCAAGGAGCATATTATCCACTCCAATGATACTGGAAAGTGACAAAGGCAAATTATTACAATTCTCCAAAGATTTGCACAAGGAAGAAACATCCAAACTTTTTCAAATTTAATTATGTTAAGAAATCACACAGGCTGTTCCATTGCTATATGCTGGAAAGCTAATACCTGGATAGAATCCATGGTTCTCGACTACATCCCATAGCAAACAGTAATACTTCATCATCTTGTGATGAATTCTGGTAAAGTGACCATGCAAAGTTCCATTCTTTTTCACTGCCAGCTTTAATGGCCTCGCAGTAAATATGGCGTCTAGCATAACTTGGAATTCTGAAAGAGAACAATGTGAAATATTTTCTTTTTTTTCAGTTGTTCATTTTCAAATTCTATAAAATTAACTTGTTATTTTGTGGTAGCATTCTGATGATTACACCTAGATTTCTAACATGTATCCCCTGACAGGTAAGGCTTCCTTGTAAAAATGCAATATTTTGTTTTCTCAAATTCATGGAACTTGCTTAAAGTTCAGCCAGTACTCCTTTTAGCATTAACTTCAGTAGATTTAAGTGTTATGGATAATACAGGTCATTCTCTGCTTTTTGCAGCAGAGAACGGCGGGTGCTGGACAGAAGTGGAGTCGGAGCGCAAAGCCGGTTGGGAAGGTAAGTGATTGTTATTCAAGAACTTACCTCGACGCCAACGGTCTTTTTGCAGCAGAGAACGGCAGGTGCTGGGCGGAAGTGAAGTCGGAGCACAGAGCTGGTTGGGAAGGTAAGTGATTGTTATTTGAGTGGATGTGTTCTAAACCCCAGGTCCTACAAAGTAGGGCCTCCCTCCCACCCTCCTCCTCTAATCTAAATTAAAAGTCCACAGACTTGCCCTAAAAAGAGGGTCCAAGGAAGCTCCTGTGGAGTGAAGAGTAAGGCTTTAGCTCAGGAGTCTTTGACAAGGAGGTTGAATGAAGTGATTATGCCACAGTTGAAGAGGGTGAAGACATGACTGCCAACCTGGTTCAGTGCGCTACGTGCTTGATGTGGAAGGTCAATGACTCTGGTGTGTCTGGCTCAAATAAGTGTGGAAAGTGTGTGCACATTCAGCTACTGACCGAGCATATTGCAGCACTGATGAAAGAACTCGAGGACCTTAGGCTCATCCGAGAAAACGAGATCTTTCTGGACAAGACCTTCAGCAAGGTTATTACACCGACCATACCAGAAGAGAGCAGAAGAGAGCAGACGATGAGGAAGGCAGAGAGGAGACAGGTGCAAGAGACCCCGGGGGAAGTACCTGTCAGGAAGAAGTTGAATCTTTTGGAAACAGTAGAGACAGATGACACTGCCAGTCCGCGAGGCGGCCAGGTCTGTCAATCAAAAGTTGGCGTGGAGGCAGAGCGGAACAGTCGGACATCGCACAGAGCCGTGGTAATAGGGGACTCCATAGTGAGAGGAACTGACCGGGGTTTTTGTGGCAGCAGACGGGACTTAAGGATGGTGTGTTGCCTTCCTGGTGCCAGGGTTAAAGACATCACGGAGTGCAGGAAATCCTCAAGGACGAAGGCGAAGAGCCAGAGGTGGTGGTATATGTCGGCACGTCCAGGGTGGTTATCTCCAGTTTGCTTCCAGTTCCTCGGGCTGGTGAGACCAGAAACAGGGAGATAATAGATCTGAACGTGTGGCTGGGGAACTGGTGCAGGAAGCAAGGATTTAAATTCTTGGATCACTGGGGTATGTTTTGTGGTAAGCATAAATTATACAAGAGAGACAGTTTGCACCTAAATAGGTTGGGGACCAGCATTCTGGCAGGCAGGTTTGCTACTGCAACACAGCTACATTTAAACTAAGTAGCGGGGGGCGGGGGGGGGGGGGGGGGGGACAAACTGGATGTGTAAGAAGGAAATTGAAGGGAAAGTTAGAACAAGGGAAGTCAAGAAAGACAACTGTATCAATGAAGCAGAAAACTCAAAAAGGGATCATGCTGTAAGGTTGAGTGAAATAGGAGTTGATGGGAAGGGTGAGGGCAGTAACAAATTAAAAATACAATATATGAATGCATGAAGCATTAGAAATAAGGTAGATGAGCTTGAGGCTCTTTTGGAAATTGGCAGGTACGATATTGTGGGGATAACTGAGACGTGGCTTCAAGTGGACAGGGCCTGGAAAATGAATATTCAAGGCTACACGTGCTATCGTAAGGACAGACTGACGGGCAGAGGGGGTGGTGTACAGGGACTGGATGTCCATGGTGAAGATAAGGCGTTGGGGACCGGGGAAGCGAAAATCATGGAGGAGGTGGAGGGAGTTTGTGGTGTCCCGAACGTAGGTAGGGAGTTCTTGAACTAAGGGGGACAGGACCGTGTCAAGGTAGTCCCTGTACACCTCCATCCCCCATCACGAAGGACTCAAAGCCCTCCGCTTCTTCCTTTCCCGCCGTACCAACCAGTACCCTTCCACTGACACCCTCCTTCAACTGACTGAACTGGTCCTCACCCTGAACAACTTCTCTTTCCAATCCTCCCACTTCCTCCAAACCAAACGAGTAGCCATGGGCACCCGCATGGGCCCCAACTATGCCTGCCTCTTCGTAGGATATGTGGAACAGTCCATCTTCCGCAGCTACACTGGCACCACCCCCCACCTTTTCCTCCGCTACATCAATGACTGTATCAGGGCTGCCTCGTGCTCCCACGAGGAGGTTGAACAGTTCATCCACTTTACCAACACCTTCCACCCTGACCTCAAATTCACCTGGACCGTCTCAGACTCCTCCCTCCCCTTCCTAGACCTTTCCATTTCGATCTCGGGCGATCGAATCAACACGGACACTTACTATAAACCGACTGACTCCCACAGCTACCTAGGCTACATTTCCTCCCACCCTGCCCCTGTAAAAACGCCATCCCATATTCCCAATTCCTTCGTCTCCGCCGCATTTGCTCCCAGGAGGACCAGTTCCAAAACCGTACAACCCAGATGGCCTCCTTCTTCAAGGACCGCAATTTACCCCCAGACGTGGTCGACGATGCCCTCCACCACATCTCTTCCACTTCCCGCTCCTCCGCCCTTGAGCCCCTCCCCTCCAATCGCTACCAGGACAGAACCCCAGGGGTCCTCACCTACCACTCCACCAACCTCCATGTACAGCGTATCATCAGCCGTCATTTCCGCCACCTCCAAACGGACCCTACCACCAGAGATATATTCCCCTCCCCTCCCCTTTCAGCGTCCGAAAAGACCACTCCCTCCGTGACTCCCTCGTCAGGTCCACACCCCCATCAATCCAACCTCCACTCCCGGCACCTTCCCCTGCAACCGCAAGAAATGCAAAACGTGCGCCCACACCCCCCCCTTACTTCCCTCCAAGACCCCAAGGGACACTTCCATATCCACCACAAATTCACCTGCACCTCCACACACATCATCTATTGCATCCACTGCACCCGATGTGGCCTCCTCTATATTGGGGAGACAGGCCGCCTACTTGCGGAACATTTCAGAGAACACCTCTGGGACACCCTGACCAACCAACCCAACCACCCCATGGCTCAACACTTCAACTCCCCCTCCTACTCCACCAAGGACATGCAGGTCCTTGGACTCCTCCATCGCCAGACCATGGCAACACGACGGTTGGAGGAAGAGCGCCTCATCTTCCGCCTGGGAACCCTCCAACCACAAGGGATGAATCCAGATTTCTCCAGTTTCCTCATTTCCCCTCCCCCCACCTTGTCTCAGTCAAATCCCTCGAACTCAGCACCGCCTTCCTAACCTGCAATCTTCTTCCTGACCTCTCTGCCCCCAACCCACTCCGGCCTATCACCCTCACCTTGACCTCCCTCCACCTATCGCATTTCCAACGCCCCTCCCCCAAGTCCCTCCTCCCTACCTTTTATCTTAGCCTGCTGGACACACTTTCCTCATTCCTGAAGAAGGTCTTATGCCCGAAACGTCGATTCTCCTGTTCCTTGGATGCTGCCTGACCTGCTGCGCTTTTCCAGCAACACATTTTCAGCTCTGATCTCCAGCATCTGCAGTCCTCACTTTCTCCTCAGTATGGATAGAGCTGAGAAATTCTAAGGGTAAAAAGACCCTCTTGGGAGTTATCTACAGGCTCCTAAACAGTAGTCTGGATGTCGAATGTAAGTTGAATCAGGAGCTGATATTGGCCTGTCGCAAAGATATTACTACGGTTGTTATGGGGGATTTCAATATGCTGGTAGACTGGGAGAATCAGGATGGTATTAGACCTCAAGAAAGAGACTTTGTGGAGTGCCTCAGAGATGGATTCTTAGAACAGCTGGTGCTGGAGCCTACTAGGGAGAAGGCAATTCTGGATCTGGTATTGTGCAACGAACCAGAATTGATCAGGGACCTCGAAGTGAAGGAGCCATTGGGAAGTAGTGACCATAATACAATAAGCTTCAATCTGCAATTTGAGAGGGAGAGGGTATAATCAGAAGTGACAATATTTCAGTTGAATAAAGGGAACTATGGAGCTATGAGGGAGGAGCTGGCCAAAGTTCAATGATGCAATACCTTAACAGGGATGACAGTGGAAGAACAATGGCATATATTTCTGTGTATGATGCAGAAGATGCAGGATCAGTTCATTCCAAAAAGGAAGAAAGATCCTAGGAGGAGGCATGGGTGGCCGTGGCTGACGAGGGAAGTTAAGAAACATATAAAGTTAAAAGAGAAAAAGTATAACATAGCAAAGATAAGTGGGAAAATGGAGGACTGGGAAGCGTTTAAAGAACAACAGAGGATTACTAAGAAGGAAATACGCAGAGAAAAAATGAGGTACAAAGGTAAACTGGCCAATAATATAAAGGAGGATAGTAAAAGTTTTTTTAGGTACATGAAAGGCAAAAAAATAGTTAAGACTAAAATTGCACCCTTGAAGACAGAAACAGGGGAATATATTACGGGGAACAAAGAAATGGCAGAAGAATTTAATTGGTACTTCAGATCTGTGTTCGCTGGGGAAGACACAAGCAATCTCCCTGAGGTAACAGTGGCTGAAGGACCTGAACTGAAAGGAATTTATATTTGCCAGGGATTGGTGTTGGAGAGCCTGTTAGGTCTGAAGGTTGATAAGTCCCTGGGGTCTGATGGTCTACATTCCAGGATACCGAAGGAGGTGGCTCGAGAAATCGTGGATACATTAGATTAGATTAGATTAGATTAGATTACATTACAGTGTGGAAACAGGCCCTTCGGCCCAACAAGTCCACACCGACCCGCCGAAGCGAAACCAACCCATACCCCTACATTTACCCCTTACCTAACACTACGGGCAATTTAGCATGGCCAATTCACCTGACCCTGCACATCTTTTGGACTGTGGGAGGAAACCGGAGCACCCGGAGGAAACCCATGCAGACACGGGGAGAACGTGCAAACTCCACACAGTCAGTCGCCTGAGGCGGGAATTGAACCCGGGTCTCAGGCGCTGTGAGGCAGCAGTGCTAACCACTGTGCCACCGTGCCGCCCACATTGGTGATTATTTTCCAGAGTTCAATAGATTCGGGATCAGTTCCTGTGGATTGGAGGGTGGCTAATGTTGTACCACTTTTTAAGAAAGGTGGGAGAGAGAAAGCAGGAAATTATAGACCAATTAGTCTGACCTCAGTGGTGGGAAAGATACTGGAGTCTATTATAAAGGGTGAAATTACGACACATCTGGATAGTAGTAACAGGATAGGTCAGAGTCAGCATGGATTTATGAAGGGGAAATCATGCTTGACTAATCTTCTGGAATTTTTTGAGGATGTAACTCTGAAGATGGACGAGGGAGACCCAGCAGATGTAGTGTACCTGGACTTTCAGAAAGCTTTTGATAAAGTCCCACATAGGAGGTTAGTGAGCAAAATTAGGGCACATGGTATTGGGGGCAAAGTACTAACTTGGATTGAAAGTTGGTTGGCTGATAGGAAACAAAGAGTAGTGATAAACGGCTCCATTTCGGAATGGCAGGCAGTGACCAGTGGAGTACCGCAGGGATCAGTGCTGGGATCGCAGCTTTTTACAATACAATATATATTAATGATAATATTAGCAAATTTGCTGATGATACTAAGCCAGGTGGCAGGTTGAAATGTGAGGAGAATGTTAGGAGATTACAGGGTGACCTGGACAGGTTAGGTGAGTGGTCAGATGCATGGCAGATGCAATTTAATGTGGATAAATGTATGGTTATCCACTTTGGTGGCAAGAACAGGAAGGCAGATTACTACCTAAATGGAATCAATTTAGGTAAAGGGGCAGTACAAAGAGATCTGGGTGTTCTTGTACACCAGTCAATGAAGGTAAGCATGCAGATACAGCAGGTAGTGAAGAAGGCTAATAGCATGCTGGCCTTCATAACAAGAGGGATTGAGTATAGAAGCAAAGAGGTTCTTCTGCAGCTGTACAGAGCACTGGTGAGACCACACTTGGAATATTGTGTGCAGTTCTGGTCTCCAAATTTGAGGAAAGACATTCTGGCTATTGAGGGAGTGCAGCGTAGGTTCACGAGGCCAATTCCTGGAATGGTGGGACTACCTTGCGCTGAAAGACTGGAGCGACTGGGCTTGTATACCCTTGAGTTTAGAAGACTGAGTAGGGATCTGATTGTGACAAATAAGATTATTAAAGAATTGGACACTCTGGAGGCAGGAAACATGTTTCCGCTGATGGATGAGTGCCGAACCAGAGGACACAGCTTAAAAATACGGGGTAGACCATTTAGGACAGAGATGAGGAGAAACTTCTTCACCCAGAGAGTGGTGGCTGTGTGGAATGCTCTGTCCCAGAGGGCAGGGAGGCCCAGTCTCTGGATTCATTTAAGAAAGAGTTGGATAGAGCTCTCAAGGATTGTGGAATCAAGTGTTATGGAGGTAAGGCAGGAACAGGATACTGATCAAGGATGATCAACCATGATCATGTTGAATGGTGGTGCAGGCTAGAAGGGCAGAATGGCCTACTCCTGCACCTGTTGTCTATTGTCTATTGTTCTGCTATACTGCGTGTTTTGTCAGCGCGAATTGGCCATAACGCAATTGATGATTTGTTAATGTTGTTTGGATAACGCAAACTTTCTACTGAATGGGTACAGCGATCTTCGACAGCACAATTTTCTATAGCGGTTTTCCATAATGGGATTTTTTGTAGCATGAGGTTGCAGAGGAACAAAACTATCACATTATTGTAGAATAACCTGTAGTGGGTTCAATGAAATGATAATGAAGAAAATAATTCCAACAACTATGTTTTGAAAATACTCGGCTTTTTGTTTACAATTATTCTTATATTTTAGGTCATGAATTATTCTTTTACTTAGATAAAGTGTGAAACTAGACATGCAAAAATATTTTTGTTGAAAATACTTCCATTCACAGTAAGCTCCAATATAGTTCAAAATCAAATATTCCCATGTTATATTAAATGTAGATCAGTAGCCCCACTTCTCTGCAGCAAATGTAACTCCTTCATAACTTTAAAAGAGCATTTTCTGGCCTTTTCATTTCAATCATCATTTACTTAATAACACAAAATGTGAACCTGTCTGCAGAGAGAAACAAATTGTTGAAGGTTTTTGTCTTGCATTCTTCAGGACAATTTCAAGAATGTAAATTCCAAACATTTGTAATGATTTATACCACAGAAGAAAGAGGTGCTGATTGGTTACCAAATTGACTCTGATTGGCCAAGGCATAGCCATGTAGAAAGCAACAGGGAGCAAAAGGCTTCCCAAACTTATAGGCAATTCAAAAAAGAGCAAAGCTTGAACATATTCCTTTTGTTTGCAGAGAACATGTCCCTGTGTATGAATGTATATCATTTCTATGAAGCATAAATAAGCTGCAAATATGAGCTCAAATGTTTATCTGAAATTGGTTGTTTGTGTAACTATTAGTGCACTCTGTTGAACACTGTCTGTACTTCACCTGTGATGAAGAAAACGCTGTTTGATTTGATCAGCCAATTATTGGGAAGTATGTTACACAGAGGAAAGGGTGCTTGTTGGTTGGAAAATTGATTTAGTCGCTGAAGTGTTGAAATTGAGAAAGCAACGATGACTGTAAGTTGGCCAAACTCCTAGGTATTGAAAAAGGTAAAAGGCTTAAATATATTCATTTTTTCACAGAAACCAGTTTCCTTTGATTTTTTTTTAAATTAATGCATTGTTTTGAACTGATGATGTATCTAGTTAGTGGAAAATATGAGTTGTGCAGCAACAGCATAATAACAGAGTGAAATGGCTGTGCTGAACTTTTCATTCATAGTTTTTGAGATGCTTGGTTCTTTCAGAATAATGTGAGATAGATCAGGCACATTTTAGACCTAAATGAGGTAGCCTGTGGTCCATTTCAACTGTGCATGATATTGACTGGTGACAGTGGGTTTGCTTTTAGCATAGAGAAGCCATTTGTAGATTTCTCAATTACCCCAGATCAAGGAAAGGGAATCCATCGGATTGCTTCATCGTTGAATCGAATTGGAGAATGATATAGACCATATTAAAATCTGCCAGCCAATATACCTCTATGCTCTGTAAGATTGGCCATAGCAACAATCTTGTAAATAAAGGCTTAGCTATTCATTCAGCTTACATGCTTGATACAGAAACCAAGTGCTTTAAAGCTATCCTGTTGTTAAGTGGCTGTCCTAATCAGATCATTATGCACCATCTATGGACCACAGGGCATCACTTCTGGATCTGAAAAGTGTCCAATCTACCTTAAATTATCCAGGAAAGGCAAAGTATCTCAAAAATTGGAGTGACAAGTTCAGCAACTCATTTCACACTGTCCATGCTGTGGCTACGTGAGTGGCATGTTTTTAGGAGCAGAATGCTGCCATCAGTTCAAACAGAAGTTCTGCCAACTGAACTACATCGTGGATGAATTTCAGTGCCAGTGTGTAGGCAGATATGTGATCGAATCTAACAGCATATTCCTTTGCTTATTCACCATTGTCAATGTACAGATAATCCTGCTTTGCTTGCAAAAACCCAAAACATGCCAACTGTAGGACGCAATTATACAATTGTGCAACATCTTCTGAAAACTCCTGAGTGCACTAAAATCTATATTACTATGCATTTAAGAATCAGTTGAGCTTGTAATGAGTTGAGCTTGTAATGTGGCTCATTTATGATCACTAAATGTAACATACACTCATATAAAAGAAACTGATCTCAGCAAGCATAATGAATAATGTTTGAAAAAATAGTTTATGTCTCAAAGATATATTCCAGCAAGGATTCTAAACAAACAATAAAACAAACTATGGTTTGTCAAGAAAATTAAGGTTAATATCAGGGTCATACAGCATGGAAACAGACCCTTCGGTCCAATAAGTCCATACCAACTATAATCCCAAACTAAATTAGTCCCACCTGCCTACATGTATCCCTCCAAAATTTCTTATTCATTACTGGTCTAAATGTCTTTTAAATGCTGTAACTTCCTCCACATCCACACTTCCTCTGGTAGTTCATTTCCACACACAAACCACTCTCTGTGTAAAAACTTATCCTTTTAAAATATTTCTCCTTTCATCTTAAAAATATGCCACCACATCTTGAAATCCCCCACCCTAGGGAAAAGACACCTGCCATTCAACATATATATATATACCCTTCATTATTTTATAAACCCGCATAAAGTCAATCCTCAACCTTCTACTCTCCAGTGAAAAAAGTCCCAGCCTATCCAGCCTCTCCTTATAACTCAAACCCTCCATTCCTGGGAAATTTGTTCTGAATCGTCTCCAGCTTAATAACATCCTTCCTATAACAGGGCAACTGTAACTGGGCACAGTACTCCAGAAGAGACCTCACCAATGTCCCTTAACATAATGTCCCAACTTTTATACTCAAAGTTCTGAGCAAAGAAGGCAAGCATACTAAATGCCTACATAACCACACTATCTATGGGTGATGCAAACTTCAAAGAATTATATGCTTGAACCCATAGGTCTCTCCATTCTAGAATACCACCCAAGGCCCTAGTTCTAATTGATTTGTCCTGCCTTTGTCTGTTTTACCAAAATGCAATACCACACATTTATTCAAATTAACTCAATCTGCCACTCTTCAGCTCATTAGCCCAATTGATCAAGATCTCTTTGTAATCTTAGATAAATCTTCACTGTCCATTATACCACTAATTTGGGTGTCATCTGCAAACTTACTAAGTCTTGTAAAATCTTTGAATTACATGGGAGCTTAAGAAACCTATAAGTCTTGTTTCTTTCTCCGTGTCAACACCTTGGCCACTGAGTCAACTTGCCAACCAGTCTACTTCCTTTTCTCCTCTGAGATAAATTTATCTGATTATTTGAAATTTCACATCCTTATGTTTGAAGAGTGCAAGAACAAATGGTTTTAGCAACATGACTCATTTTTTAGCAATATTTCATTATCCCAAAGCTACATTGACAATGAATGCAGTGGAATGTTTGTTGCTGCACTTAAAGTCAATGGAGCAAATAGAGTCCCACATGGAAAGCCAAAATATTTTCCAGCCTTGGCCATGAATGAGGCCATACTGTATACTCTTAGGTCATTGTGGAGAGCATATCAAATATTTTTGATGAAGGGCTTTTGCCCGAAACGCCAATTTTCTTCTCCTTGGATGCTGCCTGACCTGCCAGCTTTTCCAGCACCACACTCTTGACGCTAATCTCCAGCATCTACAGTACTCACTTTCGCCTATATCAAATATACCACTTGAGCTTGTCCTACCTCTGAATTACTTTGAAGATTTACTGCTAATGACCCTGTGCCAATTCTACTGTTCTTCTGGTGGTTCCCAAGTACAGAAGAAACAGCAGCAGTAAAGGGAAAATTTTCTTCCATGTGTTCCCTTCCCCTTCTCCCTCATTTGTACTTTATCATATCTAATGGGTTAGGGTGACCAACATGGTGCTGAATTGGAAAGAATTTAAGCGCAGGCAGGAATATAGCAGTAAAACGTAACCTTCTGATTTTGTCCCTTTTTTGTTGCTATTTTGAAAATAATATTTTAATGACTTTTTTGTAATTTCACAAGACTTACGTATTGTTAGCCGGATTACTCATCAGTTGTGAATAAAGATCTGTTGCTCGATCCATCAAGTCCTTTAGATCAAGTAGATACAGTTTATTAAGAGTTTTGAGGAATATTGTTCTGGATGGCAAAGTAGGTGGAAGCAAGTCAGTAACATTTATGTATGGAGACATCATGTTAGAACAGAAAAAATGGTTAGTTAATCTTACATTAACATGTACTTTTTAAAAAAGATTAATGAGTTGGTTGCAACATTTAAGATATATGGCAAATTCTTATTTCAGGTTTCTACCCCTAGGATGCTGACTTGCTATTTCTGTAGCTTCACCCACCTCTGCTCTCAGCTCTGCTAATCTTTAGATGAAACTTGCGCCTATGTGCATTTATAATTAAGTTGACAAAATGGATCAGCCTCCCTATATGTATATATATACCACCACACTTTTCCTTCCATTGAAGTCAAAAGAAGGGAATAATCAACAGGGTGGTGTCTCTGTCATGTTGCACTCCATCTCCATGCTACACATTTTTGCATCACACTCTGCCCCAAACTCTTGCCTGGTTCCAATTATGCCAACTGCCTCCCATCCTCAAACCCCATGGGACCTGAGTACAGCATTTCATTTTGACTTTCTGTACATAATGTCATGAAAAATTAGCGAGTGTTAAGTAATTGCTAAATAACAATGCTATGAGAAAGTTGCATTCTGACAATTAATAAATTAAACAAATACCATAATTTCCTAAACAAATTATGTTCAATACATGTAATATATAGTAAATCTGCAATATTATACTTCATCTTGCACTTATAGAATTTCTTAATTATTAAAGTACTTAATTGGTTGTAAAGTGCTCGATATGTTCTGAGACCGTAAAATTGCTAAATGACATAAAATTACACAAAACAGAACAGATTTGTCAGCCTAGCTTAGCTCGAGTTTATGCGCTACACAAACCAACTAACTTTATTTGACTGTATCAATTTATCTTTCTATTCCTTTCTAGCTCATGTACTTATTTAGTCTCACTTTAAAGGAATCTATAATATTTGCCTCAGTCATTCAATTTGAAAGTAAATTCAATCTTTTAATGGATGAAAAGGATTTTCCTGAATTTTCTTCTGGATTTTTAATTAATATTTTATATGTATGACATATGAAAGTGGCACTGCTGCACCATATTTTAAAGTGTACAACAACAACACTACTTTTAGTAGCCTTGCAAGTGAATACTGAAGTGCAGTTCCAAATCAGTCAAGGCATCTGGATCTCATTTTTACCAATAGACTGATACACAAACGGTTCCACTCTATTGTCAATAGTGCTCCGTCAGAGACTATCTCTGTCAGCCACCTCCTCAAGAGGTACCCCCATTCCATCAGAAGCCAAGCATAGATCTGTAGTGTGTATTGGAACTGCTGGGGGAGTTATGATTTCATCAAGATGAATGCTTTGCAGCAATGTCTTGGCAAGTGCTCACATATGGACAAGAACAGCTTTTTGCCCTCATAAACCACCTTCACCGTCAACGAATGGAACCACTTCCTTTTCACAAAGCTGTTGAGATGAGGTAGTGGCCTTATAGCAATCTGTATATAGTCAACCAATCCCTGAACTTGCAGGAAATTTGCATTCCTGCCCCTTCATATCTCTGATACAGCACTTGTCAGCAAGTTCATGTGTTCCTTCATTTGAGCAAAGTGTGCATCTGTGACAGCTGTCACTCAGCAGATTGGAAAAGATGGCAGAAGTGTGTGAAGGACCTAGAAAGAAGCTGGCTGCATAACAACCTAGGGTGACAGTAACTTTAAGTGTGATGATCAGGACATGGGGATTGTTGTCTGTGGCTCCAGATCTTGCTGATTGAAGACTCTCAGCTGTTACCTGCACTGGTTCTCAGTCATGTCAAAATAGAAAACACACAACACCAAGTTATAGTCCAACAGGCTTATTTGGTAGCACTACTTTTCAGAGCGCTGCAGAATTATGTTTGTAGTTCCATCTATTTTGCTCAAAAAATACACAATCTGCAGGCAGTCAATACAGACAATGAATACATATAATATTTTTTAAACTCCACTTTAGAAGTAGAACCAGTCTGACTCAAGATTGGGATACAGACAGACTCTAACCTCACACCTTTAATATAATGTCTGAGCTGAGATGTCACCTTTTGTTATAAAGTCTTAAGTTATCCTGAGAAGGTGACTTAAAAGAAGTTCTGGGATTTACATATTAATAACTGCATTCTAAAAGATGAAAGACTTAACAATCCAGGTTTGTTCAAAATATCACTGTTTGACATCTTTAGCTATAAATTCTGTGTCATACGATCTTATACTCCACAACTACCAGATGAAGGAGCAACACTCCGAAAGCTGTTGGACTATAACCTGGTGTTGTGTGATTTCTAACTTTGTCCACCCCAGTCCATCACCAGCACCTCCACATCATGTCAAAATAGGACATTCTAATATGATAGACCCTTACCTCAAGAAAATTCCTTTTCCTCTTCCTCCTTCTTGCTGCGCTGTGTTAGCTGTGCCAATACCTGGCCATATATCCTGACTCTAGCTGCATGTTGCTCCCCCTGCTGTCTCTCCATGACCCGTATGTGTGACTGTGACATATCCATTTTGTCAAATTGATTTCTTCTCTTCTCACGCTTCCTCAGGAAACCTGGCAAACTCTCTTACCTTCCACCTGGCATTCCAACTCAGGGAATTGTCCTGAAGGGATGAACGGATATGCTCTTCAAGGCACAAGCCCCTGCCCTCCAATCCCTATTTCTGCCGATGGACTTCTTATGACATAACTTTCTGTTTTCTCTACCCTCAGCAACAAAAAAAAGTACCTTTCTGAGATATTCTAGAAAACGTATCACTTCAAAGGATTGTGTCACTTCAAAGGATTGTGTCACTTCAAAGGATTGTGTCACTTCCATTATCTAAAAAATGCTTTTTTCAACTCAGCTGCTTTTTAAAATCAGCTGTCTGATTTGGAAAATGGTCAGGTATGAACCTTCTTCCTATGAGGAAATAGTTTCTGCTGGAAATTGGAGAGGGATTTATGGACACAAGCTCCATTGACCATTCCACAGTGTCTGTGTCATCTCCACAACTCTGCAAAACTTCAGGCATAATCTGTGCACTATCTTTTCTAGGCCTGCTCTATCGAACATATTCTTAACTTTAATCATCTCTACCACTGAGAAGAACATTCAGATTAGCTTGAAAAGCAATCAATGTGGGCAGCACAGTGGCTCAATGGTTAGCACTACTGTCACAGCACCAGGGAACTGTGATCGATTCCAGGCTTGGGCAACTGTCTGTGTGGAGTTTGCACAGTCTCTCTGTGTCTGCGTGTGTTTCCTCTGGGTGCTCCAGTTTCCTCCCACAATCCAAAGATGTGCAGGTTAGGTAGATTAGCCATGCTTAAATTGCATATAGTGTCCTGGATATGTGGACTAGATGGGTGAGTTATTGGAAATGCAGGGTTACAGGGATAGGGTAGGGGAGTGGGTCTGAGCGGGCTGCTGTGCAGACAGTCAGTTTTGACTTGATGAGCTGAATGGCCTGCTTCCACATTGTAGTGATTCAGTGATAAGATAAATGTGATTAATCCGAAATAATAATGTGTTTAACAACTAATGCTGGAAGTGTTTACAGGTTTTCTGATTTATTTGCCTTAAGATAAATCTTATGGTTGGCAGCTTTGGGGAAAACTCAAAGAAATCTGACTCTCTGCCATAAGAATACAAAAACATAGGATCAGGAGTAGGTCATTCAGGCCATCAAAACTGCCCCACCATTTTAGAGATGGGACTGAGCATAATCCTAACCCTTACAAGCTGTACAAAGATCTCCATATTTATGCTTTATGTAACTATAGTCCAAGAATGTGACTGAACTGGTTTATCTAATTGACGAATCACTACATGGATTTTATCTCCTAATGATGTAATGCTGAATTAGGCCATTCAGTCCATCATACTTGAACAGGTTGAAAGATGACGAGCAATGAGTTCATCATTATCACAGTGGCATTTCCCAAAGGCAGGTCTTTCCCTGTATTCTGCTCCCTGACAATCTATCCAGTGCTAATCTTTCAATTTTCTGATAACTTTTTGCAATTTGCAAGCTATTCAGCACTGATACTCTTTTTCTTATTCTACCTCCTTTCCTTGAAATTTTAAGATCTACCTTGACTAATCTCTTTGCCTTTTCCTAATTACTTTCAGCAAACCCTTGAGCATTGACTCTCATTAGCACTTTATCATATTTTACTTTTGCTGGCCATCCAATCCTTTCCATTCTCCTCCAAAGCCACATTTAAAAACTATTTTACAAGTTGGTCTCCTCTTTTCATAAGGTTTCACATCCATGCAAAACAACAGTGCAAATCAAACTCTTTGGAAGTCACTTTTGAGTTGTTTGTTCAGCTTAGGGTTAGCAACCAGCTCCAAATATAACCTTTTCTATTGCTAGCCTTGTTCTTATTTCTTCACTGCAGCTGTAATGCTTAACATCTATGTACATGAATAATTGCACCCTCGCTAGTTATTTTCCGTTCATGAATAAGGGAATATTCTTTGGTGAGTTGAAAAAGGCACCACTTCTGTTATACTGATATTCACTTTCTTTTCAAAGTCCTGCTTTTACTAATCTTTCCTAATAATGTTTGTAGTACTTACACTTGCTGCAAATATTTTTGTGACCTGCAAATCTAACAGATGTTATAATTTGCCCCCTAATCTTAATATCAGATTCTACATCTTTAAATAGTTTTCTTAAATCATTACTTCTACATTAACATTGAACTCAAATGGTGATGATTACTTGGATTGAAATGCAATCATGTACACATGAGCTTTCTGGTCTGCTAGAGTCATGTGATGTCTACAATAAGGCACAAAAATTACAGGCTGTCTTAGACTCCATTTTGATGCATAAGGTTTTGAGGGACATGGACAAAATGAATAGAAATCAACTGCTGCCCTTAGTTGAAGGGTCAATATCAAGAGAGCATAATTTTAAAGTGAAAGGCAGGAGGTGAGAGAGTGGTGGGGTCTGCAATGCAGTGCCTGGGAGGGTAGTTGAGATGAGAAACCTCACAACCTTTAAACAGTGCTTGAATCAGCTCTTGATGTGCCATAACATTCAAGGCTCTGGCCCTAGTGCAGAAACGTTGGATGAGTGTAGGTAGTACTGTATTTTTGGTGGTACAGACTCAATGGACTGAAGGGCCTCTTCTGTATTATATGATGTTGTAGAACATAGAACATTACAGTGCAGTACAGGACCTTCAGCCCTCAATGTTCCGCCAATCTGTGAAACCAATCTGAAGCCCATCTAACCTACACTATCCAATTCTCGCCCAATGACCATTTAAATCTCTTTAAAGTTGGTGAGTCTACAACTGTTGCAGACAGTGCATTCCACACCCCTACCATTCTCTGAGTAAAGAAACTACCTTTCACATCGGTCCTATATCTATCACCTCTTAATTTAAAGTTATGTCCCCTCGTGCTAGCCATCAGAATCTGAGGAAATAGGCTCTTACTGTCCAAAAAGACTAGCCACACTACCATACATCAGGAGCATCTCGGAACTGACAGCCAGACTACTGCGATCCCTAGGACTCATAACGGCACACAAACCAACAGCCACGCTCAGACAACAACTCACCAGAACGAAGGACCCAATACCCAACATGAGCAAAACTAATGTAGTGTAAAAAATACCATGCAAGGACTGCACAAAACACTATATAGGACAAACAGGAAGACAGCTAACAATCCGCATACATGAACATCAACTAGCCACGAAACGACACGACCAGCTATCCTTAGTAGCCACACACGCAGACAACAAGCAACATGAATTCGACTGGGACAACACTACTATCATAGGGCAAGCCAGACAGAGAACAGCCAGGGAATTCCTAGAGGCATGGCATTCATCCACAAACTCCATCAACAAACACATCGACCTGGACCCAATATACCAACCACTACAGCGGACAGCTGAAACTGACAACCGGAAGCGGCAGGGACAGACCACTATAAACACCGGAGGAAACATCAAAGAAGCGCTTCACAGGAAGTTCCCAAGCACAGATGATGTCGCCTAGCCAGGGGACGAAACGTTTGCAACAAAAACTTCCAGCTCGGCGAACAGAACCACAATGACAGGTTAAGTGCTGAGAGGACACTTCCCCTAATGGGAGTGTCTAGTACCAGAGGATATAGTCTCATATCAAAGGATGCAAATTTAAGACAGAGATGAGCAGGAATCTCTTCTCTTGGAGAATTATGAGTCTTTCGAACTCCTTGCCACAGAAAGCAGTGGAGCTGAGTCCTTGTATATATTCAAGACGGAGATAATAGGTTTTTTATCAGGAGGGGAATCAATGCTTTTACGGGAAAAGGGTGGGAAAAATGGACATGAGGATTGTCAGATCAGACATGAGCCTTTTGAATGGCAGAGCAGGCTCACAGGGTTGAATGGCCGACTCCTGTTCGTATTTCTTATGGTCTCATGGTCAGACTTGAATGGATAGCAAATTAACTGTATACCTGGTATAAAATAAGTACACTCTAAATTAGTTCATTATTAATAGACAGAAAATTGTAATACTTACTTTTCAACACTGCTATTGTGAATATTATTGAAATCTTCATTCATCAATTTCATTTGATGATAATAAAATGGAACAATTCGACTGAAAATGTATTTCTAGAAACAACAAATAAGTAAATTAAACTTCAAAATAAGGATATTGATACAAGTTATTTGTTAATTAGTAATTTCAATCCAGTAAATCCAATGGAAATCCAATGCAAATAAGTTAACATAACACTGACTTCATGTAAACAGGCTAAACACAGACATATACACAAACAAACGACAGCAAATGTTGGAAGACTAAAATGAAAGCAGAAAATGCTGGAAATACTCAGCTGACCAAGAAGCATATATCAAGAGAGAAACTGAATGGATGGTCAAAACTGTGTGTGGAGACAGTGGGTCCATCCAAGAGGGATGGGGATTTAAGGCATAAATTCTGGGAGCTAGGGTGGAAGCTAAGTGCTATGACAAACAGAGTTATTACTTTTCATTTGTTACCCATCCCACGTGCTTGTGAGGTGAGGAATAGGGAGACATAGGAGTTGAACATGTGGCTACAGGGATGGTGCAGGAGGGAGGCTTTTGGATTCCTAGATAATTGGGGTTCTTTCTGGGGTAGGTGGAACCTCTACAAACAGGAGGGGTCCCAATATGCTGGAGGGAGAATTTACCAATGCTCTTCGGTGGGTTTAAACTAATTCAGCAGCGGGTGGGAACCTAAACTGTAGTTTGAGTATAGAGGAGGTTGAGAGTAGGGAGGTCCGAAATAAGGTTTCAGTGTCGCAAGAGGGCATCAGCAAGCAAAACGTTGGTTTGAAGTGTGTCTATTTCAGCGCCAGGAGCGTCCGGAATAAGATGGGTGAACTGCAGCAAGGATTGATACCTGGGATTTCGATGTTGTGGCCATTTCAGAGACATGTAAAGCAGGGACAGGAATTGTTGTTGCAAGTTCTGGGATTTAAATGTTTCAGTAAGCACAGAGAAATGGTAAAAGAGGTAGTGCTGTAGCATTGTTAGTCAAGGACTGTTTTACAGCTGCAGAAAGGACGTTTGAGGACTCCTCAACTGAGGTAATATGGTCTGAGATTAGAAACAGGAAACAACAGGTCACCTGTTGGGAGGTTTCTATAGGCCTCCGAATAGTTCCAGATATGTAGAGGAAAGAATAGCAAAGATGATTCTCGATAAGAGCAAGAGTGTCAGGGTAGTTGTTATGGGGGACTTTAACTGCCCAAATATTGACTGGGAAAACTATAGTTCAAGTACTTTAGATGGGTCAGTTTTTGTCCATTGTGTACAGGAGGATTTTCTGACACAGTATGTAGACAGGCCAACAAGGGGTGAGGCCACATTAGATTTGGTACTGGGTAATGAACCTGGCCAGGTGTTAGATTTAGAGGTAGGTGAGCATTTTGGTGATAGTAACACAATTCGGTTATGTTTACTTTAGCGATGGAAAGGGATAGGTATACTCCAGAGGGCAAGAGCTACAGCTGGGGGAAAGGCAATTATGATGTGATTAAACAAGATTTAGGATGCATATGATGGGGAAGGAAACTTCAGGGGATGGGCATAATTGAAACGTGGAGTTTATTCAAGGAACAGCTACTGAGTGTCCTTGATAAGTATGTAGCTGTCAGACAACGAGGAAGTTGTCGAGCGCAAGAACCGTGTTTTATTAAGGAAGTTGAATCTCTTGTCAAAAGGAAGGAGTAGGCTTATGTTAGGATGAGATGTGAAGGCTCAGTTAGGGCAATTGAGAGTTACAAGGTAGACAGGAAAGACCTAAAGAGAGAGCTAGGATGAGCGAGGACAGGACATGAGAAGTTGTTGGCGGATAGTATCAGGAAAAAACCTGAGGCTTTCTATAGGTATATAAGAGATAAAAGAATGACTAGAATAAGATTTGGGCCAATCAAGGCCAGCAGTGGGAAGTTGTGCATGGAGTCAGAGGAGATAGGGGAAGTGTGAAATGACCATTTTTCATCAGTATTCACACTGGAAAAAGACAATGTTGTCGAGGAGAATACTGAGAAACAGGCCAATAGACTAGATAGGATTGAGGTTCACAAGGGGGAGGTGTTAGAAATTCTGGAAAGTGTGAAAATAGATAAAACCCCTGGGCCAGATGGGATTTATCCTAGGATTTTTTGGGAAGGCAGGGAGGAGATTGCCGAGCCTTTGGCTTTGATCTTTATGTCATTATTGTCTACAGGAATAGCTCTAGAAGACTGGAGGATTGCCAATGTTGTCCCCTTGTTCAAGAAGGGGATTAGAGACGACCCTGGTAATTATAAACCAGTGAGCCTTACTTTGGTTGTGGGTAAAACGTTGAAAAGGTTATAAGAGATAGGACTGGCAGCTTAATGTTCCAGGATACAAATGCTACAGGAAGGATAGAAAGGGAGGCAAGAAAGGAGGGGGAGTGGTATTTTTGATAAGGGATAGCATTATAGCTGTGCTGAGGGAGGATATTCCCGGAAATACATCCAGGGAAGTTATTTGTGTGGAACTGAGAAATAAGAAAGGGATGGTCATCTTATTGGGATTGTATTATATAACACTTAATCGTCAGAGGGAAATTGAGAAACAAACTTGTAAGGAGATCTCAGCTATCTGTAAGAATAATAGGGTAGTTATGGTAGGGGATTTTAACTTTCCAAACATCGACTGGGACTGCCATAGTGTTAAAGATTTAGATGGAGAGGAATTTCTTAAGTGCGTACAAGACAATTTTCTGATTCTGTATGTGGATGTACCTACTAGAAAAGGTGCAAAACTTGACCTATTCTTGGGAAATAAGGCAGGGCAGGTGACTGAGGTGTCAGTGGGGGAGCACTTTGGGGCCAGCGACCATAATTCTATTCATTTAAAATAGTTATGGAAAAGGATTGACCAGATCTAAAAGTTGAAGTTCTAAATTGGAGAAAGGCCAATTTTGATGGTATTAGGCAAGAACTTTCGAAAGCTGATTGGAGGCAGATGTTTGCAGGTAAAGGGACAGCTGGAAAATGGGAAGCCTTCAGAAATGAGATAACAAGAATCCAGAGAAGGTATATTCCTGTCAGGGTGAAAGGGAAGGCTGGTAGGTATAGGGAATGCTGGATGACGAAAGAAATTGAGGGCTTGGTTAAGAAAAAGAAGGAAGCATATGTCAGGTATAGACAGGATAGATTGAGTGAATCTTTAGAAGAGTATAAAGGAAGTAGGAGTATACTTAAAGGAAGAAGTATACTTAAGAGGGAAATCAGGAGGGCAAAAAGGGGACATGAGATAACATTGGAAAATAGAATTAAGGAGACTCTAAAGGGTTTTTACAAATATATTAAGGACAAAAGGGTAACTGGGGAGAGAATAGGGCCCCTCAAAGATCAGCAAGGCGGCCTTTGTGTGGAGCTACAGAAAATGGGGGAGATACTAAATGAATATTTTGCATCAGTATTTACTGTGGAAAAGAATATGGAAGATATAGACTGTAGGGAAATAGATGGTGACATCTTGCAAAATGTCCAGATTACAGAGGAGGAAGCGCTGGATGTCTTGAAATGGTTAAAGGTGGATAAATCCCCAGGATCTGATCAGGTCAACCTGAGAACTCTGTGGGAAGCTAGAGAAGTAATTGCTGGACCTCTTGCTGAGATATTTGTATCATCGATAGTCACAGGTGAGGTGCCGGAAGACTGGAGGTTGGCAAACGTGGTGCCACTGTTTAAGAAGGGCGGTAAAGACAAGCCAGGGAAATATAGACCGGTGTGAGCCTGACATCAGTGGTAGGCAAGTTGTTGGAGGGAATCCTGAGGGACAGGATGTACATGTATTTGGAAAGGCAAGGATTGATTAGGGATAGTCAACATGGCTTTGTGCATGGGAAATCATGTCTCACAAACTTGATTGAGTTTTTTGAAGTAGCAAAGATGATTGATGAGGGCAGAGCAGTAGATGTGATCTATATGGACTTCAGTAAAGCGCTCGACAAGGTTCCCCATGGGAGACTGATTAGCAAGGTTAGATCTCATGGAATAAAAGGAGAACTAGCCATTTGGATACAGAACTGGCTCAAAGGTAGAAGACAGAGGGTGCTGGTGGAGGGTTGTTTTTCAGACTGGCGGCCTGTGACCAGTGGAGTGCCACAAGGATCGGTGCTGGGTCCTCTACTTTTTATCATTTACATAAATGATGTGAGCATAAGAGGTACAGTTAGTAAGTTTGCAGATGACACCAAACTTGGAAGTGTAGTGGACAGCGAAGAGGGTTACCTCAGATTACAACAGGATCTGGACCAGATGGGCTAATGGGCTGAGAAGTGGCAGATGGAGTTTAATTCAGATAAATGCGAGGTGCTGCATTTTGGGAAAGCAAATCTTAGCAGGACTTATACACTTAATGGTAAGGTCCTAGGCAGTGTTGCTGAACAAAGAGACCTTGGAGAGCAGGTTCATAGCTCCTTGAAAGTGGAGTCGCAGGTAGATTGGATAGTGAATAAGGCGTTTGGTATGCTTTCTTTTATTGGTCAGAATATTGAGTACAGGAGTTGGGAGATCATGTTGCGGCTGTACTGGACATTGGTTAGGCCACTGTTGGAATATTGTGTGCAATTCTGGTCTCCTTCCTATCGGAAAGATGTTGTGAAACTTGAAAGGGTTCAGAAAAAATTTACAATTTACAAATTTATAGGCCTCCAGTCTGAAAAACAACTCTCCACCACAGGAAATAGATAAGCTGCAGAGCTGGGCTGCGAGATGGCAAATGGTGTTTATTGCAGAAAAGTGTGAGGTGATTTACTTTGGGAGGAATAACAGGAATGCAGAGTACTGTGTGAATGGTAAGGTTCTTGGTAGTGTAGAAGAGCAGAGAGATCTCGGTGTCCATGTACTTAGATACCTCAAAGTTGCCACTCAGGTTGATAGGGCTTTAAGAAGGCATATAGTGTATTAGCTTCTATTAGTAGAGGGATCGAGTTTTGGAACCATGAGGTCATGCTGCAGCAGTACAAAACTCTGGTGTGGCCACACTTGGAGTATTGCATGCAGTTCTGGTCACCGCATTATAGGGAGGATGAGAAAGCTTTGGAAAGTGCTCCGAGGAGACTCATTAGAATGTTGCCTGGTATGGAGGGAAGGTTTTACGAGGAAGGTTTGAGGGACTTGAGGCTGTCTTTGTTAGAGAGAAGAAGGTTGAGAGGTGACTTAATTGAGACATATATGATAATTAGAGGGTTAGATTGGGTGGACAGTGAGAGCCTTTTTCCAAGGATTGTGATGGAAAGCATGATGGAGCATAGCTTCATATTGAGGGATGACAGGTATAGGACAAATGTGAGAGGTAGTTTCTTTACTCAGAGAGTAGTAGGGGGATGGAATGCTCTGCCTTCAATAATTGTAGACTATTGAACTTTATAGGCATTTAAATGGTCATTGGATAGGTATATGGACAAGAATGGAATAGTGTAGTTGGATGGGGTTCAAATTGGTTTCACAGGGCAGCATAACATCAAGAGCGAACTGCACTGTTTTGTTCTATGTTCTATGTTCTAGCTGTTCATGAAGCCAGCACAGTATTTTATATTATCAGGCAATTAATTCCGAAGGTCATGACTGCTGACCCTCAGAGAAGGTTGTCATACTTCATTCTCAGGAGTACCACTGGAATGACTGGCTACTGTTGGGGTAGTCATTGGTCCTCAACAAGTAATAGCAGTGAACATCAAATGACTAGACAAATGGGTTTACTTTACTGGGACATTAGGAAAACTTTGGTCATGTAGATGTGCAAAGATTGGGAGGCTGAGCTGGATGGATAAGTTGTTAGAGGAGGGCCCTCGATTGGCAGAGGGTGTGTGAACAAGAGGATTCCAGCCTATATCCACAGCCAGGATATCAGGAGTTACTTGGCTGACTCCATATATGATATAGGTATGGCTTGCCACTGGTAAAATACGAACAGTAGAGGGAGAATGTTATTAAGTGGCTATTAATTGCCTACTTTAAGGGCCTTAAGGGCGGACTGCCTGATAAATATTCTGCCACCCCGTGCTGTCAGAATTTACGTACTCCACCTTCAGCCTACTCCGAGGGGAGGGTGGGGACACTTAAGATTCTGGCCCATCTTTCAGATCAATGACATTTTGAAATTGGGTCACCAATCTGAAATGATAATTATCTTTCCCTCTTCAGAGGTGCTGCTAATTATTGATCTGGAATTGAACTCTGCCTATCGCTGCTTATTTATCTGGGTCGTCATCTAACTCGCAACATTCCTACTTGATCCATGACACTGCCTTTTTCCACCCTTCATGCATTGGCATCGGCAAACCACCAGCCTTAACATGTTACCCTTCCTCAAAACAACTCCTGCATCACTTCAACAGTTCAGACCTTCACTTTATAGCTCAGGGACACTTATGGTATGCATAGTTCTGCCAGGTCACTTTCTACATAAGGACTCAGAGGGATCTCATGTATCTGCACAGGCTGCATCATATGTCTCCGAACGACATTTCTTAGATACCCACACACATTGGAGTCTGTCAGCTTCTGTGGCTTGCACTGCTTCATAGTGAAGAGAGAGTGACAGCCAGCTTATCATAATGGAGAGCATCGAACAGTCATGGGAGTGGAAATGTTAGTGTATAACTGCATGTATTTGAAGAAAATGGCCATGTCTGAAAGTCACAGGGAACTACTTACCAGTATTAAATAATAAATGATAAATCACTAGTAAATCTTTGGTGGAAGAGTCATGTATGTGATTATAAGAATTAGCATATGCTAATATGGTAAGAGGTTATATTCATTTAAGGCAGGTTAACCATATTAACACTAGGTAAGAGACATTCTTATCATCTAAGAGATAGTAACTAAGTCTATGCTATCGTCAGTGTAACTGGCTAACCACTAACAACACACAAACTACCTTATACTCCCTAGCACGTCAGAGATAGTAATTTACATTTCAGTGAGTGTAGCTATTCCAATGCAACTGATTAAACCCTTTCAGGGCAATTGCCCTATACAGTATTATGACTGGGTGAATTGTTACAATTTATGAAGCTTGAACCCAGTTCGAACCAACCTATCTCCAGTGTTCATGGGCAGTTAATCCCTCACAGGAAGTGGATCGACTATTTAAATATTTGAATAAGGCTGGATTCAAATGCCCCTTGGGCTGCCTTCTCAGGGTCTTAAAAGAAAATTCATCCTCTGACCCTCCATTACCCTGCTAATTATATGTTAATTGAATATCTAATTGTACATGGGTAGAGGGCATAAAGCGTGGGGACACATTTGTAATCCAATGTTGTAACAGACTGAAACTGTCATTGTTGGTTTTGGAGGCTCATGTTTGTGTGTGTTTCTACACAAAGAAGCTTTTAAAGTGTGCAAAGTATGCCTGATGACATAGAGAATGACACCTCTTCTCTGTTTTCCAGGAGCAGTTGCAATCCCCATTACTTGCTACTGTGACCCCCATTATTCCATGTCTGGATGGAAGTCAAGTTTGTCACTCATCTGACTACCAGAAAAAAACTGGGAGGTAAACCTCCAAACATCTGGGGAAGACTTGAAGTTCTGGATTCGCTGAGAGAATCTCAGCTCCCATCCCTGCCCACGCAGTGTGTCTCTGTCCAGATTGGGTGAATTGTTTAATAAAGCAAATCATATTTATTCATTAGCGTTTAATCTTTGTCCAATTTGACCCAATAGAAGTGATAATCTGCTGAAAGGCAGTACCTCTGTCCATTTCTCTATGTTTTGTGGTCTTATGCTGTTCCACGACAGAAGCCTCCTGTTTTCAACTTAATGTTGACTAACATTATCATTCTCTTTCTCCCTCTTTATCTACATCTTTGAAAACTTCCTTTAAATGTTACCTTCAAAAAGTTTTCACACTTTAGATAATGGCCAATGCAAACTTGATACCTATTTAGAAAATATTCATGAATGATCTCCCTACCCTACCCCCCCCATCATTGTGAGAATTTCTTAATTGCTCTTATATTCTCTCTGACTGGCTCACTTTATCATTCTCCAAAAAAAAATTCAAACTATTAATTTCTTTGGATGTTCACTTTTCTGAGGGTCTATTTTTCAATCCTGACAACAAGACATTCCAAGTCACAGTCTTGATCATCTTATGAGGAGCAGTTCTTTGGATCCAGTGCAATCACATGAAATTTTGGTGGCAGTACACAACACAAGTCATTGCTCAGCTTTCCTGTAACACCTCTCCAGCTTTCATTTCCCTTAAACACAGAAGTTAAAATCATCCCTAATTAGAGGATTAAGTTATTGAGCACAACTACAAACAGACTACTTAATTAAAACATTATATTGTTGGTTGTAAAAATAGAATATAAGGATATTTAATACCTTGTAAAGTCCAAATGTGTAGGTGGTCCTTATTACTTTTTCAAGTCTGCTGAAGTAATGAAAAGCTGCATACCATACATCATTATCCTGTTCCTTAGCAAGATAAGTAGTTGTACTGAGAGCAGTTCTGATGTTAATATTTCCAATCCTGTTATGCAGCAAAAAATACAAAATAACTTTGACCAAAATGATTTCAGCAACATTTCTGCTTAAGAAAAATATAAATTTTAATATTAAGGATTTTGTTGAGCCTTTTGTTCATCATTTATTTGACTGCTAGGGATTATTATGCATTCCCTAGCAGTGGCCTCCTGCCACCCCAAACTATAGTCCACCTGCCTGATAGGCACTGAGTTCTGCAGGAATAATGACAAGATCGGGGGCCTGAGTTACTGGTAATCCTTATCCACATTAGTAACATCAACACCCTTCATTAACTAAAACTATTTACAGTAGGTGGTAAGAGAGAACATCTGATGTTATAATGATGTTACTTACACACCAGCCCACAAGCTGCTATTAGAACAAATGTAGTTAGACTTTTACTCCATATCTCCTGATGTTCAGTCTTCCCACAAATATGTATTAACGTTTACATCCAGCTGCTTAATCTCCAGCGGTGTTCTTGGATTTCTTAATGTATATGCTCCCTTTTGGTTTCCATGAAAGGTGAACACATTGGTTCCTTCTGTGACACATCCAAAAACTTGAATGTAACAGCAGTGAGGCTCAAACAAAAGCCACGTCTCCATCAGGAAGATGAAATTTGTATTTTTGACTTCTTCTGCATTCAACCCTTTTATTTTGTTAACTTGTGGTAAATAGGCCTGCATTTATTGCCTATCTCTAATTACCCCAAGGGGCTGCAGCTGTAAGTAGGCCAGACCAAATAAAGATTTCTTTTACTAAAGGACATCCATTAACCAGATTTTTAAAAATAATTGACAGTGGCTATATACTTGTCATTAGATTAACTTTTATTTGAGTATTTTTTAAAATTAAATTCAAATTTCACCATTAGTCATGATGGCATTCAAACCCATGGATCCAGACCATTGGTCTGGTGTTCTGGATTGCTAGTCTAATGACATTATCTTTGCAACATTGCCTCCCTTGGGAAATGTTAAAGCATCAACTGAAAAAAGCGCAATACTTCCTACTTACATGAACAGTTCCATAGCTATGTCATCACTGCTGCTGTGGCAATGAAAGAACCATTCACTACCATCTCCAAGGGTGAAATTGGTTGACAAAAGAACAACAAAGAGCATTCTGAAGACAATTCTGGAGACATAGAAATGATTATGTTCCTACTATTCCTAGAGTAGGAATTTCTCTCTTCATAGGTTGTGACATCATCTCCACACTTGCTTTAGCTCAATGTTTTCTCTGTGTAAGACATCTTGAGAAATCTTTCAAAACGTAGGAGTGCACCATCACCTTCAATGGTATAAACTTTTGGACCAGGATGTATATGAATTTCCTGTAAATTTCATATATATGAATGGTCTGCAAATTTGACAGAATGCTGATCAATAGCAGGATATTCAGAGTCTGTCACCTGCCTACCTGTTTTAATCTTATTTGAAGTTTGGACTGGCTAAATGTTGAAGACTTATGTTTTGAATTCCTTTTATTGTTTTTCCAATTCCTCCTTCAAAAGACCATAATCATTTTGAGGTTGATCACTGCAATTAACAAACGTTTGCTTTTCAAAGGCAATCTTCATCAAATGAACCCTAGCATCGATATTCTCCTTCTCAACTTTTTTTCAGATGAAGATCACCACTCGTTGATTCAAGCAGACTATTTTTCTCAACTAGTACTTCACAGATATCTTCAAGGCCTGAATATTTGAGTAAAAGAGAGTTTCTTCCACCACCAGAGCATCTCTTTCTGTAACAATTTCTCAAGAACCTTGACAGGATTGGTGGAATTTATTTTTGCTTTCTCAATCATATATAGAATCCCTACAGTGTGGAAGCAGGACATTTGGCCCATTGAGTCCACATCAACCCTCTGAAGAGCATATTTTCTCTGAGAGTCATGATTTTTGGGAACTCTCTGAAAGGTGATAGGAAGAGAGTTCTTGAATATCTTAAAGACAGAAATAGATAGAATCTTGTTTCCTGTTGCAACTGGGGGAGGCAATGGCCAATGGTATTATTGCTGGACTGTTAATCCAGAGACCCAGTTAATGTTCTGGGGACCTGGGTTCAAATCCTGCCATAGCAGATGTTGGAACTTGAATTCAGTAAAAGAAATCTGGAATTAAGGGTCTAATGATGACCATGAATCCATTGTTGGTTGTTGTGTAAACCCATCTGTTTCACTAATGTCCTTTAGGGAAGGAAATTGCCATCCTTATCTGGTCTGGCTAACATGTGACTCCAGGCCCACAGCAATGTGGTTGATTCTCAACTGCCCTCTGGGCAATTAGGCAATAAATGCTGGTCTCAACAGTGACACCCTAATCCGGAGAATGAAAATAAAAAACAACAGATTTATCATTGTGTGGATCATAATGAGGTGTAGATCCATGCATGCTAAGAGACAAATGACAGAAGATCCTTCAATTTCAAAGATGTCAAAAGTTTTAGGTATCCACTCCAAAGAGTCATATGGACGATTAAGACAAATAATATAAACAATTGCAATATCAGACGCATTGTAAGCAATTAGATTATCTTTCATGACTAGTCACACCAATAAATGAATAAAAGAAAACCATCCACTTGCCTCTGGTTCTGCGTGGGTTGGAACCATTCATCATTATATAGTAAGATTATGTCAGGGTTGTTGATGAAAGGAAGGCTGCATCCATGTCAGTAAATACCAACAACCTTTGTTTCATTGGTATACACACACAGATAGTGGTAAGAGAGCTCAGGTCTGGAACCCTACACAATTACTGAGTAACTATTGTTAGAGTAAAGATCCAGTTAAGCCTAAGCTCCACAGAATTGGATGATCATTGGGGCTGGGATATTAAAATAAGGGCTGGGAGTTTGGGGTGTAAACATGCAATCTTTTTGTTCACCCAGGCCCCTGGCATTGATTGAGCTTACCTGACTTAAAATTGGAACCAACCTGCTCCGATTCAATTGATAAAATGAAAAGTAAAATGAAAGGGATTCTAATTTTATTTTGACAAATATTAACAATTCAGCTTATGTGGAAGAACATTTCAAGTAGGACAACACTATCTTCCTATCAATATTGGTCAATATCTTCCATCAGTGGTCAAAATGTGACATTCCAAGGACATTAAAAACAGAAAAATCACAAATAATTGTCAAGGATCAGAAAATACATCATATATTTTTTAGCTGATAACATTCACAGTTTTTCTTGTTGTCCTAAACCCTCTAGCAATTCTCAACTTTTGTTTCTACAGATAGGATAGATTTTTTCCTGAAACTCAAATGATAATGCTTCACTTGTAACTGTAAAAAATCTTTAAATAATATGTACAATGTTAACACGTGTGCATATTTATAAAAGGAGTTAATAAATAATTTTCTTTAGTATTTCTATTTTGATGCAGTACTCACTTTTCTAGGTCAAATGCATCACAGATTAGTTGCATTCTGTTTGAACTTGGAATAACCTATGGAATATGAGTTCTCAGAATTAACGAAAAGTAATTTAAACAATTAATTGATTCAAAGCAATGCAAATGTGTCTAACAAATAACTTTTACAAATTGGGGTTGTATTCAATACCACATTCACACTCAATGTAATGAATAATGATTTTTTCTCCACTGGGAGATTGATTGCATTCAATTTCCAATTGAAAAATGTGAATGTTTCCATGCTGTATTTACATTGTTGCTTAAATACAGGCTTCAAGGCAGAGACAAAGATGTGAAATTTTCTAAAGGTGAAGAGTGACTCCATTGTTTGAAAAAATGGCAAAGGAAGCTTACATCTGGAAGTCCCATACCGAATGCATCGCAAATCATTTTTGCCAATGGTTGCAGCAAGAGAACTGTATTCAACCACAATCTGTAACCTCATGACCTGCTGGACCCTTATGTACTGGCAGTGCCCCTCCTTCTGAACAGAAGGTCCACGTTCAAGTCTCACTGCTCTAGAGTTCTGAACAGGTAAATTAGAAAATAGCAAACCTCATGGCCTGGTATATCTCCCACTCTACCATCACTACCAAGCAAGGGGATCAAATTTGGCTCAACAATGAATGAAGAAGGATATGCCAAAAGCAGCAGCAGGCATATCTACAAATGAGATGTCAATTGGTGAAGGTACAGCATAGGATTATCTGTGTGCCAAACAGCATTAGCCGCAAATGATTTATAAAGTTAAGTGATTCCACAATTGTCAAATGGCACTTACTCAACAATAACCTTTTTACTGATATTACTTTGGGTGCGCCAGGCCCACTCAGTTCCTAACCTCAGTGGGGATCAGATCTAATTTCTGCAGTCCTATCACACCTAGCCTTCAGCAGTGATGGGCAATTAAACAATTCAGTAGAAAAGGAAGCTGTATAATTAGTATTATCCTCAATGATGGGGGCCCCCAGCACATGAGCGTAAAGCACAAGGCTGAAGCATTTCCAACAATCTAAGTACTAAGTGGATAGCACATCTAAGCACTTCAGAAGTCGCCAGCATCAGAGATGTCTGTCTTCAGCAAATTTGCTTCCCTCCAAATGTCATGAGGAAATAGCTGAAGGCATTAGATACTGTAAAGGCAATGGGCCTTGACAACATGTTGGCAGTAGTATTGAAGACTTGTCCTCCAGAACTAACTGTGTCTGTAGACAAGCTGGTCTAGTAGAATTACAACACAGCTTCTTTCTGACAGCATGGAAAATTGTACAAGTACGGCTTATGCACAAAAAGCAGAAAAAGTCTAACCTAGACATTTACCACTCCATTAGTCTATTCTCAATCATCAGCAAAGTCATGTAAGATCTTTTTAAAGTTTTTCTTTCATGGGATAAGTGCAAGGCCATCCATGATTGCCTTTGAATTGAATAGCTCATTAGATCTTTTCAGAGGGCATCTAAGAGTCAATGACATTTGCGATGTCTCTGAAGTCACATAATGCCAGACTAGGTAAGGATGGCAGAATTTGTTTCTAACAGGACATTAGTTGACCAGATGGATTTTCAACAATAACAAATGATAGTTTCATGTTCACCATTTCTGAGGGAAGCTGTATGTTTAAATTCCACTAGCTGCTATGATTGGATTCGGTCAGGATATTAGTCTATGCCTTTTTGTTATTGGTCCAGTGATATTATCACTGGGCCATCAAATCCTCATTGTCAAATGGCATTTAATCAACAATAACTTTGTCACTGATATCAGTTTGGGTGACCAGGCCCACTCAGTTCTAACCTCATGAGTCTAAAAATGAACAAAAGAGCTAACTTTAAAAGGAGAAGTAAGGGGAACTGCCCTTGCCATCAAAAGAGCATTTGATCGAATTTGACATCAATGAATCCTAGCAAAACTGGACTCAATGAGAATTAAAGAAAAACTCTTTGCTGGTTGGAATCATACTGAGCACAAAAATGGTTCTGGTTATTGAAGGTCAATCATCTCAACCACAGGACGTCAATGCATCAACTTCCCACAGTTGTATCTTAGGTCCAATTAGTAACTTCATAAATCATCTTCCTTCCATCACAGGGTCAGAAATGGGAATGTTGACTGATAATTACACAATGTATAGCAGCGATCATAACTCCTCAAATATGTAAGTAGCCCATATCCAAATGCAACAAGACCTGAACAACATTTAACCTTGGACTAATGTGGCAAGTAACCTTCGTGCCATGGAAGTACCAGGAAATTACCATCTCCAATAGGAGCAAGTCCAACCATCAGCCATCAACATTCAATGGAATTACAATTAGTGAATGCCTCATTAACAATATCCTGGGGGTTAGCATTTACCAGAAATCTAACTGGACTAGCCCTATAGCTACAAGACAAAGTGCAAGCCTAGGAATTCTACATGAGATAAATTACCTCTTGACTCTTCAAAGTCTATGTCCACTATCCAAAGTCAGGAGTCTGTTAGAATTCATTTATGAGGGCTTAATGAGTGCTGAGTATCAAGATGCTTGACACCATCCAAAGTAAAGCAGTCCTTAATTGGGACACTAAATAACACACTCACCATTCACTTTCTCCACCACAGATGTACAGTGACAGCAACTTATCGAAATTTCTTTGACAGCATCCTCCAAACCCTCAACATCTACCATCCAGAAGGACAATGGCAGCAGGTACATTGAAATGCCACCATCTGCAAATTCTCATTGAACTATGATGCCATTCCTTCATTGTGGATGAGTCAAAATGCAGAACTCATTCCCTAACAACATTGTTCATGCATCCACACCATATGAGTTGCAATGGGTGAAGAATACAGTTCATTACTATCTCTCAAGGCAATAAGGCATGTGCAATAAATCGGTTGAGCCAATAATGCTATGATTGAGTTAAAAAATAAAATGGCTCATTAAATTTTAAGCTCATTGGAATTTTCAAGAGTGTCAAAAGGAACTATCAACAGAGCTATCAAATGTCAAGGCATTTAAAACTCAATGACCTTTCAATGTTTGTAAGAAAAGAGTTTAAAAAACAGTTCTTGCTATTTCAGCCTATTTGTTGCTATCATTCTGAAGGTTACAGGATTATTGTTGCATGTCTGATTTCACAGCCTTTCACTAAATCACTGGGTTGCCTGTAAATTCACAGCTTGACCAATAACTGCAGGTAGATTATTCACACCTTGAACTGGGACAGTGAATTCCACTGGTTGTTTTTTTTGTAAGGGATTATGACAGTTAAATTAGTTTTTGCCAATTAGAGTGGAAATGTCTTGGTTTGCTCAGTAAACATAATATTGAGACTCTTCAAAACTATCTTCAATAGGATAATCAAATTCTACACTGGATACACAGCAGGGTGTTTCAGGAAGTCAGCGATATGGTCAAATGTGAATGTCATGAGTTGCCATGGAGAAAGTGCTATGGGGGTAGTTTGGAGACTTGACATGTTTGAATGGATGGAATTAGGGAATATTGCAGGTTGTAATAGGTTGCGAGATATTTAGATTGGAGGGCTGAGTATTGCTTAATTTTTTTTGTCATTCCTTCAACAACTTGCCAGTGCACTAAGGCAGATCTCCTACCTAGCCAGCAACTGCACCTGGCAATCTCCACACTGTTTCTGGGATTGCCTGGCAGCTTTCCCTTGAAATCCAGCTGTCCTGGACTGAAAATTAGAAATTCTGGGGCACTTTCTGCTGAGTCCGCACTTAGAAGCAAAAATTCAGGTCAAAATAATTTACCTTAAAAGTGGCCCACTGTGGGAAATAGAAGCATATTGCGCTGTCTGTGAACCCATAATCCAGAGGCCCAGGCTAATTCCCTAAAGACATGAGTTCAAAGCTCATCTCAGCAGTTGGGGGAATTTGAGTTCAATTAATACATTTGTTAATTTTTAAGAATCTGCTCCAGGAAGGACATGAGCTATCCTTACTTGGTCTGGTCGATATGCATCTCCAGACCAACAGCAATGTAGTTGACCCTTAACTGCCTTCTGAAATGGCCCATCAAGCCATTCAGTTCAAGAGTAATTTGAGACAGACAACAAATGCTCGTTGTAGTGATTAGAACGAGGTTGGCTAGGTGGATCGCATTGACTATGAGTTCCCTGATTGCGCTATAAATCTGGGTCAATCAGGGAGCCCTGGCTGACAGATATAAACAGGAGGGTCAGGGATTCTCCTCACTCGAGAGACTGGCTCTGACCTAGCAGGTCAGAGTTCATGCATTGTGCACGTGTAAATAAAGAGTGACTTGGTGAAGGAATACCAGCCTCTGTGGAAGTATTTCAGTGGCGATGAGAGAAAACAGTACACTCCTAAAGAAAACCTGCTCACAACAGTCATCTTCGAGTTGAGTTAAGCATTTCTGGCATCATGCCTTTATTTGAAAAGTTTGAATTGTTCAATCCTGCCATTGAAGACTGGCCCAGTAAATGGAAGCCATTATTTATTCCATGCAAATGATATTGGGACAGTTGAAAAGCAATGCGCTTTTCTTTTGACGGTTTGCAAACTTATCTTGGAGCAGCTGAGTGCTGGTACAGAGTGGTCTCTGGCTTGGAGCAGAGCAGGGATGGCTAATGGACTGGGGTCTGGTGTGGGCGGTCAGACCAAGTGCAGAGGACCTGCGCTGAGCTGCTACACTGTAATGTCTATTTGAAATTTCCTACTTTACTGTAATGTCAACCCTTCAATGATGTCCTATTTTTGCATTACTTTTCAACTCTCTAAGTAATACAACTACTTTTATTCCTCTGCTGTATCCAAGATTTATATCTAGGTCCTTGTACCTAATTTGTCACGATAAGAATCTAGACATTATAAAATGGAGTATGTGGCAATGAAAGGATATTGTATAGCATTTTTGGTTATTAGGAGCCTAACTTTCCCTGAGGTATGAGATATCAATACAATTCAACAGTTAACCTATTTAGTTAAGGAATATTGCCACCCTCAGCCCCCTTTAATTCTGAGACAATATTGGTTTTATTTAGCAGTTCAAGAACTAGGGAAATCTGTATCAGGAATTTTGACAAGGTTAAGTTGACTGCCACAGGCATGTGATTTTGGGTTAACTCTGATTGAGACGCTGAGAGACTGTTTGGTATGTGGGATTAACAATGTAACCATGCAAAAGTGCCTACTAGCTGAAGCCCAACTGGACTTCAATAGGCACGACAACTGGCTTCGACATTCAAAAATGCAGCAAGTGAAGCATGTGACCTGTAGGGTATCCGATGGAAGTGGACAGCCTCACTTGTCCAACTGAGCTTGGGGAACACCACTTGAGTGCAGGCTATTACATAGCCTCACACAGGACATACCCTGAGCTCATGGGCCCGAGGTCAGCCCAGAGCAAAACCCCAAAACAAAACTGAGCCAAGTGGCTAAAATGATTTTCAAGATTAGGGCCAGCAAGCCATTGTAGTTGCTGCCGGTAGCAAAGGAGTCCTAAGAGGCCTGACTTGAGCAAGTGAAATCAAAGACTAGTATCCAGGAGACTGTATACCCTGGAAAACCTGGTTTGGAACAGTTACATTGCTTAACAACATCCAAATCAGCACCAATCAAAATAAATGTCTGGTTAAATGGTTACCCGATATTGATGGAAGTCGATACTGATGAAGTTGTATCAGTGATTGCAGAATCACTCTTTAACAAGATTTGCTTTGTAATCCAATCCTTAGGTTTGCGCAAGACCTCAGGCAGACTGAGAATCTATACTGGGAAACTATTACAGATTAAGGGCACAACTTCAGTTCCAGTCTCTTATGAGAAGCAACAAATGCAGTTCCCACTGATCATAGTGAAAGGCTCAGGCTCAAACTTGATGGGACAGAATTGGTTAAGAATGATTCACTTTGACTGGCTCAATATTTTACCACTGGAAAATGGTTGCCTGAGTGAAGTCCTAAGTAAATACCTGGACAGTTTTCAGGAAGGTCTAGGAATGAGCAAAGGTGTCAAGTCCACCTTACATAGAGTCATAGAGATGTACAGCATGGAAACAGACCTTTGGTCCAACTTGTCCATGCTGACCAGATATCCTAAATTAATCTAGTCCCATTTACCAGCATTTGACCCATGTTCCTCTAAACCTTCCTATTCATATACCCATCAGATGTCTTCTAAATGTTGTAATTGGACCAGCGTCCGCCACATCCTCTGGCAGCTCATTTCGTACCATATGTGTGAAAAAGTTGCCCCTCAGGTCCCTTTTAAATCTTTCCCCTCTCACCTTAAACCCTCTAGTTTTGGACTCCTATCCTCACCCTATCTGTGTTCCGCATGATTTTATAAACGTTTATAAGGACACCCTTCAGCCTATAAAGCCTCTTCCTATAGCTCAAACCCTATAGGCAATCTTTTCTGAACCCTTTCAAGTTTAAAAATGTCTTCCCTATGGCTGGGAGACCAGAATTGAATGCAGTATTCCAAACGTGGCCTAGCCAAACGGCAACATGAATTCAATGCACTGAGCAATAAAGGCAAACATACCAAATGCCTTCTTCACTATCCTGTCTACCTGTGGCTCCACCTTGAAGGAAATATGAACCTGCAATCCAAGGTCTCTTTGTTCGGCAACATTCCACAGGTCCTTACCATTAAACATGTAAATCCTGCCCTGATTTGCCCCACCAAACTGCAGCACCTCACATTTATCTAGATTAAACTTGTTGATCAGGAAACAACTGTATGATTCTGCAAGGCCTTCCCAGTGCCATTTACCTTATGTGCAAAAGTACAGGCAGAAATTAGGAGGCCGGAAAGTGAAAGACTCAACAAACCATTACAGTTTGCGAAATGGGCAGCATTGGTTGTACCGATTGTGAAGCCTGATGAGTTGGTTCACCTTTGTGGGATTTTAAGCAAATGGTAAACCACTTCTTGCTGCTGGATAAATACCCAATCCCTCGCATAGAGGAGTTGTGCACAAATATGGCGTGGCACTGTCCTTCACGAAGCTGGATATGAGCCATGCTTATCTGCAATTGCAACTAGATGAGGAGTCCCAGAAATATTCCACAATTAATGCTTATAAAGTTTTGTACCTATTTGCTACCATTTGGAGTATCAACTGCCTGTGCCCTTATCCAGCACAGGAAAACATTTTAAAAAGTCTACTCCAGGTTACCATTTATCGGGATGATGTGCTAATAACTGGGAAGACCAATAAAGAGCACTTGGAAAACTCGGATATCGTGCCTAAATGTTTCTCCCAGGTGGGCGTATGCTTTAGAAGAGAATAATGTGAGTTCCAGGTAGCCCAAGTGACCTACTTGGATTACAGAGTTGACAAGACTGGGTTACACCCATTGGAAGAAAAAGTAAGAGTGATCAAATGTCTCCCGGCTCCCATGTCTGTACTGGAGCTTAAGTCTTACTTTAGGTTGATGAAATTTTACAGAAAATTCATATGTAACCTGGCCTCCATCCTGACACCCTTACAACTGTTATTGGAAAAGAGTCAGTCTTGGAAATGATCTCAGATGTATCCTTTAGGGAAATGAAAAAGCAGCTATCATTGTCCAAGGTGTTGGCCCTCTATGATCCCAAGCAAGAGGTAGTGCAGACATGTGATGCCTGCCTGTTTGGTATCAGGATAACGTTGGCTCATAAGTTGCCCAGCGGAGAGAATCACCTGGTAGTCTGTGCTTCCTAGATTTTGGCTGATGCCAAACGCCAATATGCCCAGATGTGGAAGAAGGTTTGTCGGTCATCTCTGATGTGAGAAAGTTCCACTTTTCCTTTATGGATGTAAAGTTGTAATAATAATGGACCATGAACCCCTGCTAGGGCTACTTAAAGAAGATAAGAAGGTGCCACCCAAAAAGCTTCAGGTTGAATCCAGCGGTGGGCCCTTATTCTCAATGCGTCCAATTATATGTTGAAACAATCTCGAGGAGGCCTAGTGACAAACGTGTGTATTGAACTGCCTCCCCTGGAAGAAATTATTCTGGTTTTAAACTTTCTGAACACCTTTCCAGTCATCGCTGACAATATCCAACTATTGTCAGAAAAAGATCCTGCCCTGGCAAAACTAAAAGAGCTGGTGATGATGGGGGAAACAAAAGGGCCATCACAACCCAAATTGATACGTTTCTGGACCAGGCAAGACCAGATCACTGTGGAGGACATCGTATTATTAATGGGAGCAAGAGTGATTGTCCCAAGTAAATGTCACCTCAAGATACCGGCTGAACCTCACCAGGGTCATGCAAGATTTTCTAAATTAAGATGTTGTCAAGAATTTAAGTCTGGTGGCCGGGATTGGATGCCAACATAGCCCCATTGGTGGTGCAGTGCCCAGAGTGCAAACAAGGACAAAAATTACTGCCAGCAGCTCCCTCACATTCGTGGGAATGGTCAGGTAAACTCTGGACTTGGAGAGAGGGATGTCATTTCCCAGCAGGTATCTTGAGGATTTCCTAAAGGTTGAATAGCATTTGGCATGTTCAGACTGCTCCATAGCATCCATCAGCCAACAGCCTAGTGGAAAGAGCAGTCCAAATGCTGAAGGCAGGCCTAAAGAAACAGCCCACAGTATCACTCGATACTAAACTGTCCCTGTTCCTGTTTGATTATAGACCACCCCTCACACAACTACAGGAATAGCTCCAACAGAGTTGCTGACGGGGAGAAGACTCAGCACCAGGTTAAACCTGATATTTCTGAACGTGGGGTGAGAGGGTGAGATAACATCAGGAACAACAATGCTAGCCACACTTCCTCTAAGTGAGAGAGACAGTTTATTTCAAGGGACAAACTTTGGTGTCGAAAGTACAGAAAAGGCGCTGCAGGGGCACGAAGCAATGTTGATGCAAGGTCAGATGCTGTGATATACAGATTTCAGGTAGGTGAGACAGTTCTGAACACACTTATGGATCACATGAAAGCTGCTGCCTCGCAAACAGGACAGGAGCAAAACGTACCCAGCCCCTCAGAACAGCCTGAAAGGCCATCAGAAACTGTGGGTTCTCCCCCTCTGTTCAGCATCGAAGAAACCACAGAGTCTGAGGAGGATGCAGCTGATGCTACAGTCTCAATACCATTACAACCTGAAGAAGAGAAGGAATTGCTTCTGAGAGGGTCCGGGCATAAGAGACCGGGTACGGTCTGGTACATGCCACCTATGTCCGAGTCAGAGTTGGAGGAACCAGACCTGGGGTAAAAATGTTCAAGGAGAAGCTACAAGATAAAGAACAGGCACACATCCCTGGACTTATACACGGAGGGTTACAGTGATTGGAATGAGGTTGGCCAGAGTATACGTAAGAGGGAAATCAGGAGGGCAAAAAGGGGACATGAGATAGCTTTGGCAAATAGAATTAAGAAGAATCCAAAGGGTTTTTACAAATACATTAAGGACAAAAGGGTAAATAGGGAGAGAATAGGGCACCTAAGGCATCAGCAAGGTGGCCTTTGTGAGGAGCCACAGAAAATGGGGGAGATACTAAACGAGTGTTTTGCATCAGTATTTACTGTGGGAAAGGACATTGAAGATATACGATGTAGGGAAATAGATGGTGACATCTTGAAAAATGTCCATATTACAGAGGAGAATGTGTTGGATGTCTTGTAATGCATAAAAGTGGATAAATCCCCAGGACCTGATCAAGTGTACCCTAGACCTCTGTGGGAAGCTAGAGAAGTGATTGCTGGCCTCTTGATGACGTATTTGGATCATTGATAGTCACATGTGAGGTGCTGGAAGACTGGAGGTTGGCAAATGCAGTGCCACTGTTCAAGAAGGGTGGTAAAGACAAGCTAGGGAACTACAGACCAGTGAGCCTGATGTCGGTAGTGGGCAAGTTGTTGGAGGGAATCCTGAGGGACAGGGTGTACATGTATTTGGAAAGGCAAGGACTGATTAGGGATAGTCAACATGGCTTTGTGCGTGGGAAATCATGTCTCACAAACTTGATAGAGTTTTTGAAGAAGTAACAAAGAGGTTTGATGAGGGCAGAGCAGTGGACATGATCTATATGGACTTCAGTAAGGTGTTCGACAAGGTTCCCCATGGGTGACTGGTGAGCAAGGTTAGAGCTCACGGAATACAGGGAGAACTAACCATTTGGATACAGAACCAGGTCAAGGTAGAAGACAGAGGGTGGTGGTGGAGGGTTGTTTTTCAGACTGGCGGCCTGTGACCAGTGGAGTGCCACAAGGATCGGTGCTGAGTCTTATACGTCTCGCCATTTATATTAATGATTTGAATGTGAGCATAAGAGGTATAATTAGTAAGTTTGCAGATGACACCAAAATTGGAGGTGCAGTGGACAGTGAAGAAAGTTACCTCAAATTACAACAGGATCTTGATCAGATTGGCCAATGAGCTGAGACGTGGCAGAGGGAGTTTAATTCAGATATATGTGAGGTGCTGCATTTTGGGAAAGCAAATCTTAGCAGGACTTATACATTTAATGGTAAGGTCCTAGGGAGTGTTGCTGAACAAAGAGACCTTGGAGTACAGGTTCATAGCTCCTTGAAAGTGGAGTCACAAACAGATAGGATAATGAAGAAGGCATTTGGTATGCTTTCCTTTATTGGTCAGAGTATTGAGTACAGGAGTTGGGAGGTCATTTTGCGGCTGTACAGGATATTGGTTCGGCCACTGTTGGAATATTGCGTTCAATTCTGGTCTCCTTCCTATCGGAAAGATGTTGTGAAACTTGAAAAGGTTCAGAAAAGATTTACAAGGATGTTGCGAGAGTTGGAGGATTTAAGATATAGGAAGAGGCTGAACAGGCTGGGGCTGTTTTCCCTGGAGCGTCGGAGTCTGAGGGGTGACCTTACAGAGGTTTACAAAATTATGAGGGGTATGGATAGGGTAAGTAGACAAAGTCTTTTCCCTGGGGTGGGGGAGTCCCGAACTAGAGGGCATAGGTTTAGGGTGAGAGGGGAAAGATATAAAAGAGACCTAAGGGGGAACGTTTTCACGCAGAGGGTGGTACGCGTATGGAATGAGCTGCCAGGGGAAGTGGTGGAGGCTGGTACAATTGCAACATTTAAGAAGCATTTTGATAGGTATATGAATAGGAAGGGTTTGGAGAGATATGGGCTGGGTGCTGGCAGGTGGGTCTAGATTTGGTTGGGATATCTGGTCGGCATGGACAGGTTGGATCGAAGGATCCGTTTCCATGCTGTACATCTCATGATTCTATTGATTATGAGTTCTCTGATTGGCATAGGTTAATAGTCTCAATCTGGGAGTCCTGGCTGACTGATACAAACAGGAATCTCAGGGATTCTCCTCACTCTCGGGGCGGGCTCTGAGCCAGCTGGTCAGAGTCCATGTACTGTGCACATGTAAATAAAGGATGACTTGGTGACAGGATACCGGCCTCCACAGAATTATTTCACTGGTATTTGTAGGAATGCTAATATCCCATAAATGAATAAAAGAAATCTGGTGTGGCTTAATTTCAAATCAGCAGGAAGGATTTGCATAAATATTTTATGGATTAGTGGTGCTGGAAGAGCACAGCAGTTCAGGCAGCATCCGAGGAACAGTAAAATCGACGTTGTGGGCAAAGCCCCTGCACGTCGATTTTACTGTTCCTCAGATGCACCCTGAACTGCTGTGCTCTTCCAGCACCACTAATCCAGAATCTGGTTTCCAGCATCTGCAGTCATTGTTTTTACCTATAAATATTTTATGTCAATGTGGAACAGAGCCCATGTTACACTTGTGAAAAGTGTAACATTGGCTTTTTTCCACACTAACATAAAATACATTCATTTCATTACACTGTAATTGTTCCTCTGCATTTTTAATAGCCTTGATTTACAATTATATTCACAAGCTATAAAGGTGTGGCTAATTTGGCTCCTCTGAATCTCTTTATGGTACCAGATGGCTCGCAAATACTTTTGGGCTGATATAACTAAAATTTCTGTTCTTTCTCACCAATGACCTAATTGATTCAAAGTTTGACAAATTATTACAGTAAGAGCTTTATACTTTTATGCCCTGAGATGATGTAGGTTGAGGCACATGTATTCTCTGCTCAACATGGAAACAAAATTCATATCAAGTAAAGAAAAAAAACTTGACGATTCATCCCATTAATTACTATTATCACTTTGTACATTCACACAAGATTCAATCCAAACCAATCAAAGTGTTTCTTGGCAAGTAATGATCTTAAATCTCCTGTGCAGAACATTATCAATTATCCTTCGGAAGTTGATATGTACAATATTCTATAGACAATTCCCTATCCACCATCTTAGTGATTTCCTCAAAAAAAAACAACTTACTTAGTTAGACATGGCTTACACAGCAAAAACTATGCTATATCCCATGTGCCAATTAAACACAGTTTATGATGATTAATTCAAGGAAAGGTTTCTTTTGTTTTTCATTGTTTGGCTTATTGTGTGAGGATAGAGTTTTAGTATTTTGGCCTGCAGTTTAGATGTAGTATTGAATTAGCCAGGGCAAATGCTTCAAAAGATTTACGTTTGAATATGAAAATACTGACAACATATCAAATTTAAAAACCACAGAAAACTATGCAAGTGCCATGGTCAACTCTTCAAACAGAGATGCTTACTCTAATCACTTTATTGGCTTTTTGTTCATTTCATTTTAATAGACTTCGTTTAAAATTTTCATCTGATTCCTTCTTGAATTATGTCATACTCACTGTCACTAGCATTTCTGACAATGTTTTTTAAACACAAGATTCGGTAGAATAGATATATAGTGATTCACGAGAGGCAGCCAGCACTCTGCACTGCTGCACATGCAGCATGCTCAGTGTTCATTATTGACCTGCCACAGGAAGCTGTGATCCCTGTGTGTATCCAAGCACTTCAAAAGAACACTATTGTGGTTTCACACAGCTCAAGTGCATCATGCAGCAATAACAGGGGCTCTAGCAGCAGTAAGAGTGGCACTTGGCTTGAAAAATGATAGAGAAATGGAGCAATGCTTCGAGATAGTGTTATGATGAAATTCCAGGTGAGTTCCAGAAGACATATCCTAAACTGTTAAGCTCTTGGGTGAGAAGCGATGAACCAACTCCCCTTCTTTCTTCATCCACTCACCCCCTCAGTCGATTGCAAAAATATTCATTTAAACAGGCCCCTTTCCTCGATGATAACCTTATTTGGTTTTGGAACAAAGGTATGTTTTAAAAGGAGACAATGTGACCAGGCCTTCTTGAATGAACAAAAAGAGTGAATTTACTAATAATATTTATAATATATTTAAATGATCTAGATCTTGGTGTGCAAGGGACAATTTCAAAGTTTGTGAATATCACAAAACTAGGGAGATTTGTAAACTGTGGGGAGGACAGTACATAGAACTTCAAAAGGACATTGACACATGGTGCAGTAGGGGTTACATGACAATTGAATCTCATTCCTGATGAAGAGCTTTTGCCCGAAACGTCAATTTTCCTGCTTCTTGGATGTGCCTGACCTGCTGTGCTTTTCCAGCATTACCCTAATCTTTACAACTGAAGTTCAATACTGAGAAGTGTCAGGTGATACACTTTAGTGCAAAGAATTTGGAGAGACAATATAAAATAAGTAGTACTATTCTAAAGGATGTGCAGGAGCAGAGAGACCTGGTATATATGTACATACATCATTAAAGTGGCAGGACAGGTAGAGGGAGCTGTTACTGTAACATACAGTATTCTAGACTTTATTAATAGTGACATAGAGTATGAGAGCAGAGAGGTCATGATGAACCTATATAAGACACTGGTTAGATTTCAGCTTGGGTAGAAGTGAAGAAGAGGCCACTGGGCCCATCAAGTCTGCACCAACCCTATGAAGAGTGACCTACCCAAATCCAGCACACTCCCCTAATGCCATATTTACCATGGCTAATCCACCTGCACATCCCTGGGTATTACAGGGCAATTTAGCATGGCCAATACACCTAAACTGCACATCTTTGGACTATGGAAAGTGACAGAGTACCCAGAAGAAATCTACGCAAATGTGGGAGAACATATAAACTCCACACAGACAGTCACTTGGGGTGGAATCAAACCTGGGCCCCTGGCGCTGTGAGACAGCAGTGCTAACTACTGAACCACTATGCCAGCTCCAAATTGTGTAAAGTATTGTGTATAGTTCTGAGCATCACCATAAGAGGCATGTGAATGCATTGGAGAATGCAGAAGAGGTCCCAGGAAGGAGGCACTTCAGTTATTGGAAAGATTGGGGGGTTGGGGGGAGGAGGTGGAATGATAAAAGTTGCAGTAAGATGTTTAACAAGAGTCAATAGGAAGAAATTGTCCTGCACATAAGTAGATTGAGAACCAGAGGGCACACATTTAGAGAGTTTTGCAAAAGAAACAAATGTGAGGTGAAAAAAACCGTTTTCACACAATGAGTTGTTAGGGTATTGAATGTACTGTATGCAGCACTACAGGGAAAAGACTGGAGATTCACACTAAGTTGAAATGCTCAGAGTTAGTGCAAGCATAATAGTTTGAGTGGCCTCCTTCTTTACCATAACAATTCTGTGTATTGTTTAATTCATTAAATACCACATAGGAAAGGAATTAGTAATGCATTGCACATACACACAGGTTAGAATTAAGAGACGAGCCTGAAGGATAAAAGTTAAATTAACAGATACACGATTGATCTCTGAATTGTTTGCAAAGAGTGGAATTATACGACTGTTGCATTTGAAGATTAGTGCTACTTTTGATGTTGGTAGCTGAACAGTTGTTTTTGAGATTCTTGGTTTTGAAGGCTAATTGCAGTTCATTTCTCTTTTTTGAAGTGTCTTGCTGAAATCAGAGCCAGTATAACACAGGGCTAAGTAGGGGATTGTTCTTCAACTGTGACAATCACATCATGATAACACTCAAACCCAGGCAGATATGATAACAGCATCAGTTCCAGTAGTTCACTCTATGAGGCTTTTAACTCTGTCCTTTTGTATTCTTCAAAGAGTTAAAAAAAACCCACAAACTGTGTCTGCAGTTTGGGACATAATCCACAGTGGATGCTTGCAGTTGAGCAAGGAGTTGCCAGTCCTTATTACCTTTGTATTCACAAGAGATTGCAGTCCAATCTGTTTGAGGTTTCTCTGACACACTTTAGGTGTTACAACCATCAGTCTCAGATGTCTGTAGTTATCTCCTCCCTGGAGCTGTCCTCCTTTGAAATACACATTATGAAACTGAGGGCTAAAAATGCCCTTAATCTTGTGAGGTTCCACCCATTGTCATAAAAAGAGGGGAAGCTCTGTACCATGCATTTGCCAGCTGGAGGTGGGCTCCTCCACTGATGTTAATGGGATTTGTATTTTAGGTGTGTAAATGTGAAGACTGGCACTGTGATTTTTGGATGATGTCATCAACTGGCAGCTTGTAGGTAATAAAAAAGGATAGATCCTTAATTTTTCTAACCATTACTATGCGTACTCCCTGTTCCTTTAACAGTGGTGTATGTCTTTTTGTCCTATCCCACTACCTCATTATGAATGTAATCAATCTATTCCCCCGTTCCCAACTTTGCCACAGAATTGTCATTATATCAATTCCATCTCTGCCTTCAAACATTCTTCTTCTTACTTGACTTTCACCTTTTTGACATTCATATTCCTGCTGATAATCACAGTACTATACAGCTCTGTGATTTACTTCCTGCATGTGAGAAGTGGTTATGAAAAAGCAAACATCTGTTATTAGTACTAGAGATTATAAACTAGATATTCGATTGCAAGACAGTATAAAATGATTAGCATTATTGCTTTGTGTTTAATGTATCCAAGATGAATAACAAATGTGAAGAAAGGTAGGAAAATTGTGACTCACTGTTGGATCTTTGTTTAGTTGTAGAATTAGCTGCTGCCAATTTGGATCATCATAGACAATTCTACAGAGGGTGGAAACATTAATATTTAGCAGAATCCATTCTTCATCTGTGGTACGTTTTATCTCAGGGTATGTTTCTGTTTGTAAGCACCAAGAATGAAAATCAACAGGATGATAGCTCTGCTTACACCAAAGAAGAACCAGCAGTATGTGCTTATAAATTTGTCAATTGCCCACATCTCAGTATAGTCAATATTTTTGAGATAATGGGCAGAATCTTTGAGGACAACAGGTATTAAATGCTTATTCAAGAGCCTCAATTGGCAACAGATACATGAAAGGAAAGCTGTTCAAAGGCCTTTCTTGAATAGACTTAATCAGGTTAATGTGGCAGTTTGATAGCGTCATCAAGTGCCACCCTCCCACTTGATTAAATTTCCCTACTATCAAAACAGCCATGGAGGTGGACACAAGCTTCCTCCTAATGTTTGTGAGGATCATTCCCATTGATTCCTCCCATCACTTTAGGCTTGTGCAACTTGGAATAGCAGTAACTGAGTGTCAAAAGATATGATCCACAAAATGCAGCAGCATGCATATTATGCAGTGCCTGAATAACTAAAATTCTGTTCACAACATAAATAGTTTTCAATACCAGTTTTGAATGTGCTTCATAAAGCTCATGGCAAGTGTCTAAAGTGAGTGGTGATCCTTCCTCGTGTAAAGAGTATTCCAAGATTATTCGGGTGAGATTTAACACCAGGAAATTCAAACACTGCACAGCACTGATGAGTTTTCTCGAAATGGTTTCCAATAACTTGGATAAGTTATTAGGTACATGTATGGAATGAGCTGCCAGAGGAAATGGTGGAGGCTACTACAATTGCAACAGTTAAAAGGCATCTGGATGGATATATGAATAGGAAGGGTTTGGAGGGATATGGGCCGGGTGCTGGCAGGTGGGACTAGATTAGGTTGGGATATCTGGTCGGCACAGACGGGTTGGACCGAAGGGTCTGTTTCCATGCTGTACATCTCTATGGCCCTATGACTCTAAATGAACAACTGTTTCTCAAATCTTCAACTAAAGTGTCAACTATCTGACTCCATATTCTAGGAGGTGAGTAAAAGCCTATTGGGAAAACCAGTGCTTGAATTTTCAACAGTTTACATGAAGAACTATTGTAATGTCAGAAAATTATCTTGAGTTTGTTTCACTTAAAGCAATTTTGTTGCACTCTCCAAATTGGCAAAATGTTGATTGCTAATTATTTGCAATCAGCATTAAAAGAAGCATAACATGCAACTTTATGCTAAGATGCAGTAATGAAACACACATCGTAAATTACTTACTAGATTCACCATCAAACCAGATAAGTGGCTGCACAGATCCATTCTTCATCCAGAAAACAGGAATAAACCATGAGTAGCTAAACAGGAAATAATGAAATGGTAGGAGAGATTAACTTCTTGTATGCTTCTTATTATTGGTATTCTATGAATACCTACAAAACTGTAGATGTGCCTTCAGAAGATAATTTGTACTTAGTCCACCTCTGCAGCCTTGTAAACATGAAGACAATATAATTTTTTAAAACATTAGCTCATTTTTACTGTTCATCCCCAATTGCCCTGGGGAAGGTAGTGGTGGGCTACTTTCCTGAATTGCTGCCACAGGTTTAGACACTCTCCCAGTGGTGTTAGCAAGGAAGAGTTCCATGATGTCACCCAGCAACAGTGAAGGAATAGTGATATACTTCCAAGTCAGGATGGTGTGGTGGGTTTGGAAAGAATTTTGCAGGTGCTGGTATTCCCATGTACCTACTGTCATTATCCTTCCTGCGGATGGAGGTTGCAGTTTTGGAGAATGCTGTTGAAGGAGCCTCAGTAAGTTACTGTGCTGCATCTTGTAGACTGTACTCATTGCTACCACTGTGTAGTGGGTGACTGAACATTGAAAGCGGTGGTTGGAATGATGATCAAGTGCGTTGCTTTATCCAGGATAGTGTTCAGGCTGCTGAGTATTGTTGGTACTGCACCCATCCAGGTATGTGGAGAGTATTCCATCACAGTCCTGACGTGTGCATTATCGATCATGTACAGTGATAGGGGAAAGAGGTAGTCAGTTACTGGCTGTAGAACTCCTAGACCTTGACTTAGTCATGTAGCTACCATAATTATATGGTTGGATATGGTTAATGTTAATTTTCCGAATGTTGATAAATGGGGATTCAGTAATGGCAATGCCATTGAACATTAAGGGGCAATGTTTAGGTAATGGAGGTGGTCATTATTTGGCACACGTGTGGCATGAATGTTATTTGCCACCTATCAGTTGAAGCCTGAATATTTTCCACTTCTTGCTGAATATGGTCACAGACTGTCTCAGTATTTTGTCCACGTTTTAACTAAAGTTGTAATGAGGTCAGGAACTGAATGGCCCTAGTGGAAACCAAACTGAACCTCAGTGAGCATGTTATTCCTTTGCAAATGATAGCACTACTGTCATTCCTATCCATAGCTTGCTAATGAACAAGAATAGACTATTCGGCTGTATTGGATTTCTCCTGTTTTTGTGTACACAAAGTACCTGAACAATTTTCTACATTATGAGCTAAAATCCAATTTCATGGATGTACTGGAATACCTAGGAACTTGATTATGTCTAGATTAGATTCCCTACAGTATGAAAACTGACCCTTCAGCCCAACAAGTCCACACTGACCATCTGAAGAGTAAAAATAATGACTGCTGATGCTGGAAACCAGATTCTGGATTAGTGGTGCTGGAAGAGCACAGCAGTTCAGGCAGAATCCAAGGAGCAGTAAAATCGACGTTTCGGGCAAAAGCCCTTCATCAGGAATAAAGGCAGGGAGCCTGAAGCGTGGAGAGATAAGCTAGGGGAGGGTGGGGGTGGGGAAAAGTAGCATAGAGTACAATGGGTGAGTGGGGGAGGGGATGTAGGTGATAGGTCAGGGAGGAGAGGGTGGAGTGGATAGCTGGAAAAGGAGATAGGCAGGTAGGACAAGTCCGGACAAGTCATGGGGACAGTGCTGAGCTGGAAGTTTGGAACTAGGGTGAGGTGGGGGAAGGGGAAATGAGGAAAATGTTGAAGTCCAGATTGATGCACTGGGGTTGAAGTGTTCCAAGGTGGAGTATGAGGCGTTCTTCCTCCAGGTGTCTGGTGGTGAGGGAGCGTCTGTGAAGGAGGCCCAGGACCTCCATGTCCTCGGCAGAGTGGGAGGAGGAGTTGAAATGTTGGGCCACGGGGTGGTGTGGTTGATTGGTGCAGGTGTCCCAGTGATGTTCCCTAAAGCGCTCGGCTAGGAGGCGCCCAGTCTCCCCAATATAGAGGAGACCGCATCGGGAGCAACGGATACAATAAATGATATTAGTGGATGTGCAGGTAAAAGTTTGATGGATGTGGAAGGCTCCTTTAGGGCCTTGGATGGAGGTGAGGGAGGAGGTGTGGGCGCAGGTTTTACAGTTCCTGCGGTGGCAGGGGAAGGTGCCAGAATGGGACGGTGAGTTGTAGGGGGGCATGGACCTGACCAGGTAGTCACGGAGGGAACGGTCTTTGCGGAAGGCAGAAAGGGGTGGGGAGGGAAATATATTCCTGGTGGTGGCGTCTTTTTGGAGGTGGCGGAAATGTCGGCAGATGATTTGGTTTATGCAAAGGTTGGTAGGGTGGAAGGTGAGGACCAGGGGCTTGTTATGGTTGGAGGGGTGGGGTCTGAGGGCAGAGGTGCGGGATGTGGACGAGATGTGTTGGAGGGCATCTTTAACCACGTGGGAAGGGAAATTGTGGTCTCTAAAGAAGGAGGCCATCTGGTGTGTTCTGTGGTGGAACTGGTCCTCCTGGGAGCAGATACGGTGGAGGCAGAGGAATTGGGAATATAGGATGGCATTTTTGCAAGAGGTAGGGTGGGAAGTGGTGTAATCCAGGTAGCTGTGGGAGTCGGTGGGTTTGTAAAAAATGTCAGTGTCAAGTCAGTCGTCATTAATGGAGATGGAGAGGTCCAGGAAGGGGAGGGAGGTGTCAGAGATGGTCCAGGTAAATTTAAGGTCAGGGTGGAATGTGTTGGTGAATTGATGAATTGCTCAACCTCCTCGCGGGAGCACGAGATGGCGCCAATGCAGTCATCAATGTAGCGGAGCAAGAGGTGGGGAGTGGTGCCGGTGTAATTATGGAAGATCAACTGTTCTACGTAGCCAACAACGAGACAGGCATAGCTGGGGCCCATATGTGTGCCGATGGCTACCCCTTTGGTCTGGAGGAAGTGGGAGGATTCGAAGGAGAAAACTAAATGTGGTCACCAAAAGAGGCTTTTGAAGGGGGTGACTTAAAGCTGGCAGATAAGGCTATGTTTGGGGGAGGGTTTCATCAGATCTATTGGCCCATTACCAGTGAAATTGTAATTAAAAAAACACACCTGCTATTATCTCCCATGTTATTTCAGTTCTACAAACTACCTATGAAATAGCCTTCTCAGGGTAACTAGGAATTAGCAACAAATGTGACATTGTTGTGTCATCAACACTATCTGAATAATTAGTATATTGTTTGAGATTGCAGGGTTTGAGCTATAGGGAGAGGCTGGGGCATTTATCCCCTGGAGCACTGGAGGCTGAGGGGTGAGCTTGTGGTTTATAAAATTATAAGGGGCATGAATAGGATGAATAGCCAAGATTTTTATCCCCAGGGTAAGGGAGTCCAAAACTAGAGGCCATAGGTTTAATGTGAGAGGGAAAAGATTTAAAAACAGACCTAAGGGACAACTTTTTCATGCAGAGGGCGTTGTGTGTATGGAATGAGGTGCCAGCAGAAGTGGTTGATGCTGGTACACTTACATGATTTAAGAGCATCTGGATGGGTACATAAACAGGAAGGGTTTAGAGGGATACGAGCTAAGTGCTAGCAAATGGGATTACATCAGTTTAGGATATCTGGTCAGCATGGACAAGTTGGACGAAAGGGCCTGTTTTTGTGCTATGACTCTATATGTTAGGTTCACTGAATAACTTGTGATTGATGAGACACTGTGCAAGAGGCTCAATGCTTAATTGTGAATAAAGAGACAAGAATCAGAGAGAAAAACACAGAAAAAAACAATATACTAATTATTCAGATAGTGTTGATGACACAACAATGTCACATTTGTTGCTAATTCCTAGTTACCCTGAGAAGGCTATTTCATAGGTAGTTTGTAGAACTGAAATAACATGGGAGATAATAGCAGGTGTGTTTTTTAATTACAACTTCACTGGTAATGGGCCAATAGATCTGATGAAACCCTCCCCCAAACATAGCCTTATCTGCCAGCTTTAAGTCACCCCCTTCAAAAGCCTCTTTTGGTGACCACATTTAGTTTGTTATTTCACCTCTGAAGTGCTACGGGACACTTTTCCATATTAATGGTTTTGTAATTATTTTCTTTATCACAACTGAAATATCATAAAGTATTCCTTGCACTGAATTATTTTTAAAGGATGTTATTTATGAGAACAGGTGAGAAGTATAACCAACATGGCCATTTATGGGAAGTCTGAAAGCTGCCTGAAATTGGGCTTTATGTTTCATTTACTTAATTTGGATCAACTGCTGCCTCTTGCCATGTCTCCAGAGGCAGCTCACCTGACTACTGCATCCAATTTCAGGTCATCTGCCGAGTAGTCCTCGGGTAAGTCTTTTGATTAGAAACATGGCCAGTCCAGGAGTACAAGTGTTTAGTACTATTGTCAGAATATTATCATGGCCCACAGCCTTTACAGTATTTAATACCTTCAGCTATTTCTACTTATCATGTGGAATTAATTGAATTGATTGAAGATTAGCATTTGTGATGATTAGGACCTCAGGAAGAGGTTAAGATAGATCTTCCACTTGGCACTTCTGGCTGAAGGTGAATGCACTAATGTGTTGGATTCCCCCATCTTTGAGGGTGGGGATACTCGCCATGCCTCATCTTCCTTCTAATTGTTTAATTGCTCATTGTCATTTAGAAATCAACGTGGAAGAACTGTAGAGTTTAGATACGATCAGTTGATGATAGAATTACTTCACTCTGTCTATTGCATGCTTTTTCCACTGTTTAACATGCAAATAGCCCTGTGTTGTAGTTCCATTTAATTGACACCTAATGTTTAGTAATCTGATTTTGCTCCTAACATGCCCTCCTGCACTCTTCATCATTGATTATCCTCAATTGAAGGATGGGCTACTGCATATTTTTAAGGAGTTATTTCATAACTTTCAGCAAAGGTACATTCTATAAAGAAAGAAACTCTTGGATAAGGATGCAATGTCCACGGATAACTAATGAAGTTAAGAATAATATTAAATTGAAATAAAAAACTAATAATGTAAAGCTTAGTGGTATGTCAGAAACTTGAACAGACTTTAGAAATCTGTAAAAAATGATTGCAAAAAGTAATGAGGGAGATAGTAGAGAATGAGGAGGCTTGTTCGAAACCTAAAAATAGATAGTAATAATTTCTACAAGTATTAAAAACAAAACTAAAAACAAAAACAAAACAAAACTAATGTCTACATTGATGCTTTATACGGTCAGACTGAGGAATTAAAATTGAAAACAAGAAAATATCAGAAGTGGTGAACAGGTATTAGTCTCAGTGCTCCTTTTAGAAGACAACAAAATAAAATCCTAAGAATATTTGAAGCCCAAAAGTAAGAGGGAGGGAGAAACTTGAAACAACAATTAATAAGTAAAAGGTAAAAGGTAAAATAAGTAAAATTGATAGCCTGCTGTCTAAGATTTTAAAGAGGTGTCTTCAATGATAATAGATACATTATTTTTCATCTTCCAAAATTCCCCAGAATCTGGAAAGGGTGGATTTGAAAATAGGAAGTGTAACATCACTATTCATGAAAGAAGAGAGAACAAAACAGGAAACTACAGGGCAGTTATCTGAATATATGTTATCGGCAAAAGTAGACTGCATTATTAAAGAGGTCATAGAAGGATATTCATAAAATCATAATACAGACAGAGTCAACATGGTTTTTTGAAAGGGAAATTGAGTTTGATTAATTCATTACAATTCTTATGAGGAAATAACAGCAAGGAAACAACAAGGAAATAAGCAGGGCAATGCTAACCTCTGTGCTAACCTCTGTGCTATCAGCCTAAATTTGCTGATAACACAGACAGAAAAATATGTTATTAAAAGGACATGAGGAGACAAAAACTGGTTTAAAAGAAACCTTTTCCGAATGGAGAGAGACTGCAGAACTCTGAGATACAGAGGGATCTGGGTGTTCTGATACAGAAATCACAAAAAAGTTATTTTGCAGGCTATTTTGAAGGGGAGCTGATGACCTAGTGGTATTACCACTCGACTATCAATCTAGAAGCCCAGAATAATGTTCTGGGGACCTGGGTTCGAATCCTGCCATGGCAGACGATGGAATTTGAATTCAATTTTTTAAAAATCTGGAATTAAGAGTCGACTGATGACCATTAAACCATTGCCAATTGTTGGAAAAGCCCATCTAATTCATTAATGCCCTATAGGGAAGGACATCTGCCATCCTTACCTGGTCTGGCCTACATGTGACTCCAGAGCCACAGCAATGTGGTTGACTCTCAACTCTCCTCTGAAATGGCCAAGCAAGCCACTCAGTTGTATCAATCGTGAGAAAGTCACAACTAAGAAATGAAACTGGACGGACCACCTGGCATCGACCTTGGAACCAGAAAAGACAATGGCAGAAACACAAACAGCCCTGTCAACCATGCAAAGTTCTCCTTACCAACACCTGGGGGCTAGTGCCACAGTGTCTCACAGACTAGTCAAACAACAGCCTGACATAGTTATTCTTAAGGAATCATAACTTACAGATTACACCCTAAACACCACCATTACCATACCTGGATATGTCCTGCCCACCAGCAGGACAAACCCAGCAGAGGTAGTGGCACAGTGGGATACAGTTGGGAGGGAGTTGCCCTGGGAGTCCTTAACATCGACACTGGACCCCCTAAAGTCTCATGGCTTCAGGTTAAACATGGGCAAGGAAACCTCTTACTGGTTACCACATACCATCCTCCCTTGGCTGATGAGTCAGTACTCCTCCATGTTGAACAACACTTGGAGGAAGCACTGAGGGTGGCAAGGGGCACAAAATGTACTCTGGGTGGGGGATTTAACTGTCCATCACCAAGAGTGGCTCGGCAGCAGCATTACTGATCGAGCTGGTCGGTTTCTAAAGTATATAACTACTAGACTGGGTGTGCGGCAGGTGGCGAAGAAAACAACAAGAGGAAAAAACATACTTGACCTCATCCTTACTAATCTGTTGCCTTCAGGAGCATCTGTCCATGACAGTAGAGGTAAAAGTGCAGTGTCCTTGTGGAGACGAAGTCCCGCCTTCACATTGAGAATAACCTCCACCGTGTTATTGCACCATCACTGTGCTAAATGGGACAGACTTCGAACCAATCTAGCAGCTCAAGGCTGGGCATCCATGAGGCACTGTGGGCCATCAACAGCAACAGAACTATACCCTAGCACAATCTGTAACCATTTGGCTGGCATATCCCCCACTCAACTATTACCATCAAGCCAGGGGATCAACCCTGGTTTATTGGAGAGTGCAAGAGGGCATGCCAGGAGCAGCATCAGGCATACCTAAAACTGAGGTGTCAACCTGTTGAAGCTACCATACAGGACCACTTATGCGCCAGACGATATAAACAAGTGATAGACACAATGAAGCAATCCCACACCAACCTATCAGATCTAAGTCCTGCAATTCTTCCACATCCAGTGGTGAATGGCGGTGGACAATTAAACAACTCACTGGAGGAAGAGGCTCCACAAATATCCCCATCCTCAATGATGGAGGAGCCCAACACATCCGTGCAAAACTTAAGGCTGAAGCATTTGCAGCAATCTTCAGTCAGATGTGCCGAGTGGATGATCCATCTCAAGCTCCTCCAGTGGTCCCCAGCATCACAGGTAACAGTCACCAGCCAATATGATTCATTCCACATGCTATCAAGAAATGGCTGGAGTCACTGGATCCTGCAAAGGCAATGGCCCCTGATAACATTCCAGCAATGGTACTGAAGACGTGTGCTCCAGAATTTGCCGCTCCCCTAGCTAAGCTCTTCCAATACAGTTCAACACTGGCAGCTACCCAACAATGTGGAAAATTGCCCAGGCATGTTCTGTACATAAAAAGCAGGACAAATCCAACCTGGCCAATTACTGCACAGTCTCTGTATACCTCTTTTTATAATATGATCTTCAGAATGGCATGTTCTAAATCAATTATAGCTCAGCCAAAGTTGGATATATGTTTTGCAAAACTTCCACACTATTCAATTCTAACTGCTAAAATTAACGCCTATCTCTTGGTTTGCTACAGTTTAAATGGGTTTGCTAACTTGTGGCATGGTAAAAACAATGGCTGCAGATGCTGGAAACTAGATTCTGGATTAGTGGTGCTGGAAGAGCACAGCAGTTCAGGCAGCATCCAAGGAGCAGCAAAATCGACGTTTCGGGCAAAAGCCCTTCATCAGGAATAAAGGCAGAGAGCCTGAAGCGTGGGGAGATAAGCTAGAGGAGGGTGGGGGTGGGGAGAAAGTAGCATAGAGTACAATAGGTGAGTGGGGGAGGGGGTGAAGGTGATACGTCAGGGAGGAGGGTGGAGTGGATAGGTGGAACAGAAGATAGGCAGGGGGACAGTGCTGAGCTGGAGGTTTGGAACTAGGGTGAGGTGAGGGAAGGGGAAATGAGGAAACTGTTGAAGTCCACATTGATGCCCTGGGGTTGAAGTGTTTCGAGGCGGAAGATGAGGCGTTCTTCCTCCAGGCGACTGGTGGTGAGGGAGCGGCTGTGAAGGAGGCCCAGGACCTCCATGTCCTCAGCAGAGTGGGAGGGGGAGTTGAAATGTTGGGCCACAGGGCGGTGTGGTTGATTGGTGCGGGTGTCCCAGAGATGTTCCCTAAAGCGCTCTGCTAGGAGGCTCTCAGTCTCCCCAATGTAGAGGAAACTGCATCGGGAGCAACGGATACACTAAATGATATTAGTGGATGTGCAGGTAAAACCTTGATGGATGTGGAAGGCTCCTTTAGGGCCTTGGATAGAGGTGAGGGAGGAGGTGTGGGTGCAGGTTTTACAATTCCTGCGGTGGCAGGGGAAGGTGCCAGGATGGGAGGGTGCGTTGTAGGGGGGCATGGACCTGAGCAGGTAGTCACGGAGGGAACGGTCTTTGCGGAAGGCGGAAAGGGGTGGGGAGAGAAATACATCCCTAGTGGTGGGGTCTTTTTGGAGGAGGCGGAAATGTCGGCAGATGATTTGGTTTATGCGTAGGTTGGTAGGGTGGAAGGTGAGCACCAGGGGCGTTCTGTCCTTGTTACGGTTGGAGGGGTGGGGTCTGAGGGTGGAGGTGCGGGATGTGGACGAGATGCATTGGAGGTCATCTTTAACCATGTGGGAAGGAAAATTGCGGTCTCTAAAGAAGGAGGCCATCTGGTGTGTTCTGTGGTAGAACTGGTCCACCTGGGAGCAGATACGGCGGAAGTGGAGGAATTGGGAATACGGGACGGCATTTTTGCAAGAGGTAGGGTGGGAAGAGGTGTAATCCAGGTAACTATGGGAGTCGTTGGGTTTGTAAAAAATGTCAGTGTCAAGTCGGTCGTCATTAATGGAGATGGAGAGGTCCAGGAAGGGGAGGGAGGTGTCAGAGATGGTCCAGGTAAATTTAAGGTCAGGGTGGAATGTGTTGATGAAGTTGATGAATTGCTCAACCTCCTCGTGGGAGCACAAGGTGGTGCCAATGCAGTCATTAATGTAGCGGAGGAAGAGGTGGGGAGTGGTGCCGGTGTAATTAGCGAAGATTGACTGTTCTATGTAGCCAACAACGAGACAGGCATAGCTGGGGCCCATATGTGTGCCCAAGGCTGCCAACAAAGAAACAGGCATAGCCATAGGCAAAGAGACAGGCATAGCCGCCTCAGAACACTTAAACCCCAGGGCATCAGACTGGGCTTGTATACCCTTGAGTTTAGAAGACTGAGAGGGGATCTGATTGAGACATATAAGATTATTAAAGGATTCGACATTCTGGAGGCAGGAAACATGTTTCTGCTGATGAGTGAGTGCCGAACCAGAGCACACAGCTTAAAAATACGGGGTAGACCATTTAGGACAGAGATGAGGAGAAACTTCTTCACCCAGAGAGTGGTGGCTGTGTGGAATGCTCTGTCCCAGAGGGCAGTGGAGGCCCAGTCTCTGGATTCATTTAAGAAAGAGTTGGATAGAGCTCTCAAGGATTGTGGAATCAAGGGTTATGGAGTTAAGGCAGGAACAGGATACTGATTAAGGATGATCAGCCATGATCATATTGAATGGTGGTGCAGGCTCGAAGGGCAGAATGGCCTACTCCTGCACCTATTGTTTATTGTCTATTGTCTATCAATGTGGACTTCAACAGTTTCCTCATTTCCCCTTCCCCCACCTCACCCTAGTTCCAAACTTCCAGCTCAGCACTGTCCCCATGACTTGTCCTACCTGCCTATCTTCTTTTCCACCTATCCACTCCACCCTCCTCCCTGACGTATCACCTTCAACCCCTCCCCCACTCACCTATTGTACTCTATGCTACTTTCTTCCCACACCCCCCCCTCCTCTAGCTTATCTCTCCACGCTTCAGGCTCTCTGCCTTTATTCCTGATGAAGGGCTTTTGCCTGAAACATCGATTTTACTACTCCTCGGATGCTGCCTGAACTGCTGTGCTCTTCCAGCACCACTAATCCAGTAACTTGTGGCATGGCCTATCATGAGTGGTGTATATCTTTTTCTGGTGTATTCTTCTACCCCACCCAGACTCACATCTTCCAACTAATAAATGGCCTGGCTATTCTTCCTAACAAAGTGTCCGAACTCACATTTATCAATGTTGTACTTAATTCACAATTATTTGTAGATTTATTAATGTCCTTTTTTCAATTTCTTTGCCATTCTCCCCAGTATTGACAATCCTTCATGACCCAGCTTGGTGTCACCTGCAAATTTAGAAATTTTGCTTTTGATTTCTGGGGGATAGTGGTGAGTGGGTTGCCCACCAGACTTAAAAGGTTACCCCCCCCCCCCCCCCCCCCCCTCCCCCCAACGCATTCAAATCCATCAGTGGGGATTGTTTAATCCAGTCCATTAAGTATGTAGACAACTGGATAGTCCATGACAAGGAGAAGGCTAAAGCATTGGGAGATTAGTTAAAAAATTAGGAAGACAAGAAGAAACTATGTGACAACATCATTAAATGACATAGAACAAAATTATAAGATATTTTCCAGACATAGCAATAAAAAAGGATGGGTGCAATAGAATTGTATTAATGGATAAACAAGTTAATACCACAGCAAATGATAGAAAGATGGCTGAAATATTAGACAATGATTTTGCTTTGGCATTTACCAAGTACTGGAGAGTTGTCGGCTTCAGGTTGGCTGGCAACTTTGGAGACAAGACTTCCTGATTGAACAGAGCAGAAGTACTGCTATTATCCAAACAAATGGCTGTCAGCTGGGTGTAGGATAACGGGTGTTCTACTTGCTGGGTGCAGTGTGGGAGAATGGTAGTTGGGATGTCATCCAATATAAACAGCTCAGTAGCATGCTTAACTTGGTATCCGTTACAAGCACAACATTGGCAGGTGTGGAATAAGAATAGAGAATGCTGGAGAAACTTAACTGGCTGTATCTGTGGAGCAAGAAACTGACTTCATGTTTAAAGTCTGATGCCTCTTTGAAATTAACTCTGTTTCTCTCTCTACAGTTGCAGCCAGATCTGCTAAGTTTCTCCAGCACTCACTATTTTTATTACAAATTTACAGCATTCACAATATTTTGCTTTAAACTCATTGATGGCTTTCACAAATGTGTTTCAGCATCTCTTTTCTCGTGTCCTTAGGGACATAAACTCTATTAGCTTTGTCTAAGATGGCATCTTGGTCTGTCACTTCACTTCTGTATTCTTAACACTCTCTTAAAACAACAAATGTATCCTTGATGCTTTCAGGCCACTGTTTCATCATTACTTCCTGTAGCACTTGGAGAGTTGTTTCCTGTTGCATTGTTTGCTTCATTTGAACAAAATGTTTATTTTTCAGATTCAATGCCTCTACTGGTTGATGATTTCCAGGGCTATTGCTTTTTGTTGAAGCTGGAGATTTCACACTCTGCCTGTAACATACTCAATTTTCTTCATTAGGTTGACAGCCCTGAAAGGATGTGCATCTATTTTCCTTGTTTGTATGTTATGTCCAGACTCTATCTCTTAAAATAAAGTAACATTCTTTGCAACTGCTTTGCACCTGGCAGAAATAGTTTGAGGAAGAGACTTTAAAATGGTTTATGAGCAGCCACCCCTGTCATTTTGTCTCTCGTAAACAGGTATTGATTAAAATGCTTGCAAGTAAAGACAATAGCTAAGCATCCTTTCTCAACCTGAGTGTAGCATTCAGTGTATGTTAATGTCCTGACTGCAAAACCAACTGATTGTTCTTGCTATATAGACGCTTTGTGCTCATCATACATAAGATAACTTCATCATTGCCATTGTAGTATCTCAACACTAATTGTGATTGTAGTGAAAATTGCTTCTCGTTCTGTGCCCCAATACCACTCCACATCCTTTGCAGTGAGCTTGTGTGGAGGTTGATACTCTGATGACAAATTACTCAAGAACTTAGATGATGATCATGGGTTTGCAATGGTTTCTTCCCTGTCTTCATATCCATTAACTGGCTAATGATCCATAGTAGCTCCATTCTGGGAATATCACTTACTATCATACACTATCTGCATCAATACATTTCTGAAAGAGTTGCAGTTACAAGTGCTTTGCTTAACAAAACATCTTTTTATCTAAATTGGCAGGGACGCTGAGTGGCAGCAATGGGAAATAAGTGAAAAAGTTGTGAAAAAAGGTTATGTGATTCTGCTGCATAATTGTCCAACAGTTAATTTGTTCAACTGCAACTTTGTATCTTTGTGTATATAATAACAATTCTAATTGTGGACACAAGGACTCATGATCAAAAGAAACTGACAGAAAAATGAGACAAAAATAATAAAGTATATTCAGGTAGGAGGTTTTGGAGAACATACTACTTTCAATAAGACATACACTGATATATGAGTGGAAATATTGGAAGGCAGTAGAAATTGGTTTATTGTGAGATTGACAGTGAAATTAAGATTTATTTAGATGCAAGTAACTCATCTCTTCACTCCCCAAAGCCTGTCTACCATCTACAAAGCACAGGCCAGTAGTATGATGGGATTCACTTGACCAGATGAGTGCAGCTTCAACAACCCACAAGAAGCTTGACACCACCCAGGAGATATCAGTCAGGTTGATTGGCATCTTATCCAAAGGCATCTACTTTCTCCACCACTAATGCTCAGTAGCAATTGTATGTACTCTCTACAAGAAATACTGTAGAAATTCACCAATGATCCTTGGACAGCTCTTTCCAAACCATGACCACTTACATCTAGATGGACAAGGGCTTCAGCTACACCAAATCTCCAAGTTTCTTCCCAAGCCCCTCGCCATTCTGACTTGGAAACATATTGTGGTTTCTTCAATGTCAATCATCAAAATTCCACAATTTTTTTCTTGAACTGCATTATGGGTCCACCTACAGCATATGGACCGCAGTAGTTCAAGAAGGCAGCTCACCACCACCTTGTCTAGGGTAACTAAGGTTGGTCAATAAATGATGGTCCAACCATTTAGATGACATCTAAATCCCCTGAATAATAATTTAAAAATCTTTGTATAATAGTTGATTATTTTTTAGATTATTTTTGATGAGAAGAGCGATCCTTGTTAGTTTTGTTCTTTGATTTTGGTTTTCTTACTCAGTACATTTTTATACAGCAACCTTTGTGTTATGCATCATTCCATCAAGTGGAATTCTCTACTAACGGAATTTCTGATACTTCCTGGACATGAATCATCAGTTTATCAAACAGGACCCTTGCAGAAATCCCAAGATTTCCCAATCACCTCCCTACAACCATGCAGGTTTCCAGCAGAGGTAGTGGTGGTCCCCCACTTCATCATAGCCACATGTCCTTGATCATTCCACTATGGCTTCCAATGAATCAGGGATGAGCTGAATTGAGAAGCACGGGAGTTGTGTTGATGTTTAAGCAGAAAGTTGACATCTGCAGATATATTGAAAAGGTTGACATTTGGAAGGTTTTGGGGAAAGAAAGTAAAGCTTGGTAATCCATGATGTGCGATGGCAGGGCTCAAAAAAATAATTACTGATGTTTCCACTAATTGTGAATCAAATAAGACGATTAAAGGATGCTGTGATCCAGGTGCAGGCAGTTCAGGCAACCAGTCACTGTTTATATGAAGGGTTCTCATTCAAGCAGAAGTCCCCCCTATCTCCAGCCTGATGCTCAGTGAAAATTCAAAATAAATCATCAGCACATTACATTGACTGAACCATGTGAATTTTCTAATAGATAACTTGCATGTTTTACACTTTGGCATGACATTAGAAGATTAGTCGTATATAGTGAACAAAAATTGGCTGAATCTGCAGAAAACACTTTGAATTTTTAAATAATTGGTTTCTGAACATAATCTAGCCCATGTTCAAATGTATAATGTGCAGATGAAATTGGCTTGTGTTGGTGATGTTTGCTGAATTTTACACTGGCAGATACAAATGAATCTGTTTTTATTGATTGCGAACAGAATAAAGATATAATTACAGTGCTTACATGTGCAAATACTATAAGTTTGTATAAAGTAAAGCTTTCCGTATGTGGAAAGTTTAAGTTTCCTCAGTCATCTAAAGAGGTTACACAGTTACCTGTAATTTACAATACACAGAGTAAAACATGGATAGACAAAGGCGTTTTTCAAAAATAGTTTCACCACGTTTTTGCACTCACAGTGAAAGAATATTTTAGAAAAATAGGCAAGTCTAAAGACAGTGAAATGATTTCCAATATTAAACGATTGTTGAGCACGCCCTCATGAATCTGAGTTAATGAACAGTAACATAGTTTATCAAATTTGGCATCTCAGTGTAATCTCATCCATTCAGACTACGGATCAGGGTGTCCAACAGAATATGAAATTAATTTTTGCATTTTGGCGATGTCATTTTCAGGGTTTTTAAGGAGGGTTTCCCTCTCTGGGCCATGACAACTTTTCTCATGAACTCTTCCATTGCACACTTCATGTAATAGGCATCAAGATTTCTTGAACCCTTCCAGTTGAATTGTGTGGTTAGAGATGTGGAATTCCTCACTACTGCCAGGATCTTTCAGAGTTCACACTACGGGCACTATATCTAAACCCCTTGAGCAAACCGCTTCAAACATCTGTTGCTTGTCCATTATTCCACAGGTCTTGACCAAGTAAGGGAAGGTAAGACCCAGTTTGTGGACAGGGACATGGCGGGCTTGCTGCCCAGGGAGTGGAGAGTACCCCGCGTTCATCTTTGCTCAGGACTGTCAAAGGAGACCACAGTGCCTAGTGTGGAATGCAATAGCCATCCACATCCCTGCACTGTCAATAGTGAGGGGAAACTCCCAGCAATATATTAAGGTGGTCAATAACCTTCCGTGCTCCATTCCTGCTTTCCATCTGCTAGATTTTTGCCCACTCACACAACCTGCCTACATCTATCTTCAAACATCTTGTCCCTTCTCCATAACATGCATTCTTCCCCAATTTGGTGTAGTCTGCAAATTTTGCTACCATGTCTTTGCTCCTTGCATCATTGACATAAATTGTAAAGTCGAGATCACTGCACAGCCCAGTACACATCCTGTCATTCACAGTCATTATCCCTGATGAGTCACAGAAGATTGCCTGCACCCCTGACACTTGTTCCAATTTTGCTGGCATAGCATAGATTATCCCCTGATAATTCCAGTTGACTTTTCCTGTCTAAATCCTTAGGTCTGGCCATGTTCCAACCCTCAGACTGACTCATCAGGGCAATCCTGTCTGAGCATGACCCAGCTCCCTGATAGGTGTATCTACAGCTCCTGACTCACTTATTTGGGCTGGATGGGATTAACCTGCAGGGCTCACTGTGGTAAAATCCCTTCGAAAGACACAGATCCTCAGACGCTAATTGCATCAAGCACCCAACTGGTGTGACCAAAGCCGTTGACTGAAATAGGACAACCCCTTGAATTAATGTGGCTGCCACTCCAACTCCTATAGTCCCCCTTCAATTAACTAAGGACTATTCAGACAGGGTCATTTGGTTGAAGCCACTTGCCACAAAACTCTGTTAAATGCTGTAGGTGTGATACTGACATAACATGGTGCTGTACAGCAACATGTCTGACCTTTGATTGCTCGACACTGACAAGTATGAAAACCTGTTTGGCTTTCTGATTGCCCAGTAAAGCAAGACATGCTGAGATACTGTGAGCCTTTAAGTTCTGAATGAAGTAGCAATGGGCTAAAGGCAAGGCAAAGCAGAGATGCTGCAAGCATCCAAGCAAACGCAAAGTTAGAAAGTGCTAACAAAGCAAGCTAAAAGTCCTTTGATGCATCTTATGCAGACGCACAAGTTGTGTATCCCTGCACATGGAGGGACTTGGTAGCAGCTGTATAATGTCATGTGTCGGTGCATTTCAAACTGATGTAATGCACCATTGAAGTGTTTTCTGAGTTAGTTCGAGATCGATCACGGTGCTGTGGTGAGGCTGGTGCTTCACTAATATCAACATCTGCAGATGAAGAGTGGAAAGGTGCCAATGGAGAGTGCTATTTAATGTTGATGAATGATGATGAACATGGAGAACTTGAGAAGCAACCGCAAATTTTATTCACCTGGTCACCACTCTGATTTCCAAGCCGGGAATTAGCAGTGTCCAGTTCCTCACCGGTATCTGAGAAAATCACAACCCACCTATCAGTGAGACAAGATTAGCTAATAATGTGGTGTTAATGCATGAAAATAGAGTCTGCATCGGGTCTACAAGCAAGATGTTCATCTAGTTTTTGAAAGTTTAAGGGGAAAATCAGGCCTTTTTCCTCAATGCTGAGAATCTTAATTTTTCATTTCGATTACATTCTCCTGAATTTCTTCAAGAGCTGGAAAGTGTTGCCCATCAATGTCACAGAAGAAATTTCATGAGGACATTAATCAACGACAAAGACATCATACAGTACTTTTGATCTGTTTAATATATAAAAGTTTCAATTTTTAATGTGACCAATTCCTTTAAATCAATGATTAGTGCAACATTGATGAGGAATTGAAGAAAATTATTACTTGGAGTAATGCTTGCAGAAGGCTGTTCTGGTGAAGAAGATTTTGAACGACTTATGGGAAGACCGAGAACAAATATACCATCCGAAATCATTCATATGGTGAATGATACTCTTTTAACCCACCTAATCAGCAAATTGTGCATATGTATGATGCAAGTGTGGTTCAAAACTGACTTGAAGCTGAAGTGACCCATGCTGTTAATTGTGCTGAAATGATGGAAAGTCTTGTGAAATCTCAAAAGCTGAAGGAGATGGGAAAAGGGGACTGAAGAAGATTTCAGAAGTAAGGGGAGAAAATAACTTGGTCTGATGCTGCTTTAGCTTTTTCTAAACTGATCAAATTTACTGAAATGCAAAGTAACTTCACATGTTTATCTAATAAAATAGCCAGAGCTTGTACTAGGGCTCAACCTCCTATATCTTCCACATCTTTAGAGACAGTTTTAAGAGATATTGAGAATTTGTTCCTCTTGCATATGTCTACTCAGCAAGGTGGCTCAGTGGTTAGCACTGCTGCTGCACAGCACCAGAGGCCCAGGTTTGATCCCACCCTCTGGTGACTGTCTGTGTTGAAATTTGCATATTTTCCTTGTGTCGGATCGCTTTGCTCCCGTTTTCTCCTACTGTTCAAAGATGTGCATATTAGGTGGATTGACAATTCTAAATTAACCAGGGAGGTGCAGGCTAGGTGAGACAGCCATGGGAAATGCAGGGTTATAAGGATTGTGGGGGGTGGGGGATGGGGGGGGAGGTGGTTGGTTCAGGTGGGATGCTCTTCGGAGGTGTAGTGTGGACTCAATAGGTTGAATGGCCTGTATCCACACTGTAAGGATTCTAAGATCTACATTTGATTATTTTGTTCTGTAATTTATGTTTGAATGTACTGTTAGAGACGAGAAATGAAAAGAATTCTGCTCTTGCATTTCTGCGTATTATTTTATATTTTATTCTTTGGAAGTCCACGCTACACATACATTACACAGTATTTCATAAGTAAATGTAACTTTCTGTGAATCAGAAGCTTTGATTAATAAGCAACAATCTTTCCTGCACACGCTGGATCATAAAAATGTTACTATACATAGTTTTAATACTGCGCTTACTGTTACTTGTTTTCATACTCCAGCTGAGGTCTAATAAATGTCTTGCATAAGTTCAACAGCACCTTTTTGCTTTTACACTCTATGCCCCTATTAATGAAGTCAAGAATGCTGTATGCTTTAGTTGCTGCTCTCTCCATTTTCAAAGATCAGTATACATATAAACTCAGGTCCCTCTGATCTTGCACTCCCTTTAGAATTGCACCCCTTACTTTATATTGTCATTCAGTGTTCTTCTGACCAAAGTGCACCACCTTTCACTTCCTTGCATTTAACATCATCTGCCACCTCTCCATCCACTGCAACAACTTGTCAATGTCCTTTTGTAGTTCCACACTTACTTCCCCATAGTTTACGGTTCTTGCAAATTTCATGTTACCTGCAAACTTGTCCTACCTAAATTGTCCCCTACACACCAAGATCCACATCATTAATACATGTCAAAAAGAAGCAAAGGTTCCAATACCAATCTCTGAAGATCTCCACTGCAAACCTTCCTCAAGCCCAAAAAATATCCTTTGACCATTACTCTGCTTTCTTTCACTCATCCAATTTTGCATCAATCTTGCCACTGTCCCTTTTAAGCCATGGATCACAACTTTCTTCACAAGTCTGCTGGAGAGCATTGCAGCAAATGTTTTCTGGATACTATGTCATAAGTGTATTCCTCACCAACTCTTTTCATCATCTCTTCAAAAGACTCTTGATTTCCTCTTTAGAAATCCACGCGGACTCTTCCTAATCAACCCACCTTTCTCCATGTGAAAACTGATTTTATCCTGTTCCCACCAGTTTCTCCATGACCGAAGTTAATCTAACTAGTCTATAATTGCCGGGATTAGCCTTACGAACCTTTCAGAACAAGGTGGTAATGTTGACAATTCTCCAGTCTCTTGTCACCTTCCCAGAGTCCAGGGAAGACTGAAATATTTTGACCAATGCCTCCTGTGATGATGCTGCTCCTTTAATAAGGTTATGTTGCCCTTCGGTTTTTTTTTCAGGATATTGTAAAAGCACAGGTTCTGAAAAGTCTGGGCTTGAATGGGTTTTAGGGCCAGTTTGATTATAGCTAACAGATACTTCCTCAGAAAAAAGGCTTTCAAGTTTTAAAACAAACACTTGTACATTGAAAGAGGAGTGGCTAATTCTTCCAATTCAGCTTTTTTCTGGTTTAATTTGTTTTTTCTTTGGCATTCTGGCTATTCATTGAAAGCAGGCAGGGTGGTAGAAGCTGCTGGGCCCAACGAATCAGGTCCATGCTGATTCTCCTCTCTCTGACATCTCTCCTGTAAGATCTTGTGTTTGATTTTATCTTTTGTACCAAAGGGTGTTGTTGCAAGTTTTTGGAACAACATCATTAAGTCGGGGTAGTCTGTTGGTTTTTCGGAGAGATTAGGTTACTCGGTATTCTGTTCTCTTTTGTTTGTGTAATAATAATGTTTGTTTTTACCTCCTTTACCATCCAGGGAACTCTGAATTTGTTAGTCCTACTTTTTGCATCAAAGAATATACTTTGACTATACCATATCAAATACTCCTTGAAGTTGGCCAATTATTCAGTCACTGATCTTACTGCTAACCGTTTTCATCCAATCGATCACGCTCAGCTCTGTTCAAGCCTCATTGAAGTCAACTGTCTGCCAATTCATTTTTCTTGCTATGGATTGTTGCATGTCATTCTCCAACATCAACCTGAAAATACAGTCATCACTATCTCCAGAATGATGCCTCACTGATACTTGGTCCACTTGACCCCATTTTCAAAGACCAGGTCCAATAATGCATCCTTCCTCGTATACTCTTGGACACAATCCAGGAACACTTGCCCCTTGCAGTCCCTTATACTACCAGTATCCAAGTTTATATTTGGCTAATTGAAGCCCCCATTTTAACTCTTCTATAATGATGGCAATTTTCTGTCATTTCTCTCTACTTTCTTTCACTAGTTTCCACTGGTCAGTAAACTACATTGAGCAATGTAATTGTACCAATGTAATTGAGTTGTAGTCAAAATGACTCTACACTTGAACTCTCCGAGATATGTTCTTTCTCCAGCACTACAATGCTGTCCTAAACCATAACTGCAACCCTCCTACTTTCCTTCCCCTTTTATCTTTCCTGAACAAATTAAAGCCAGGAATATTTAACACCCAGCCTTGCTCTTCCTTGAGCCAGGTCTCCTTCACCACTGAAACATCATAATTCCACATTGCAATCTGCATTTGTAACTCCCCAACCTTATATACTGATTTCTTATACATTAAACATTTACATACATGCAGGTTAATTGTTTTGGGCTTCTTTTCTCCCTTTTTTTTTACTTTACTTATTATCTTTCAATTTTCTATGCTAGTGCCAGCTGATTCTTTAAGTATTTTGTTAGCCCTGGTATTCACCTCTAATAGATTTTCTTGATTCCACAACTCCTGCCAAGTTCATTTAAAGCTTACCCAATAGCATCAGCGAAACATTCCACAGGGACCTCAGTCCCATCTCTGTTTAGAAATGACCCATTCAGGTTGTACAGATGCCACCTTCCCCAGAGCCAGTTCCAGGAATCCAAAGCCACCCTTCCTGCACCACCTTTCAAGCCTCACATTCATTTTCCTTATCTTGTTCTTTCTGTATTCACTACTCCCAGTGGTCTGGAGAATGCTACATGTTGGTCTTGCTTGCTAACTTTCTACTTGGTTCCCTAAGTTTTGATTTCAGGGCCACATCTTCCTTCTCATCTAAGTCATTGGTACCGATGAGTACCACCTTGATGTCAATCTTTTACAAAGTCCAGACCAACGTAAGCAAAATTTATTCTGGAATGAAGTTTGAGCTGTGATACCACCATAGCAAAATGTTCAGGAGCACCAAGCCAAGGGTCATACATATAATTTTCCCCCAAATGTTTCCAGTCTCACACATACTGTTATAAAAAAGAAAGTAAAATGATATGGAAGATTCGTCCAAAGTCACCTCACCCTCTGGATCGTCTCAGGGTGGCAAAGACAGATATTTTAATATTTCAATTGGCTTTTTTGATCTGAGATGACATTGAGTATAGAAGTTTTAGAAGTGGACAGGAGTTAAAGTAATTTTGGAAGAAAGATTCTCAGATTAACAGCAACAAGAAAACCATATCCAATTACGTTTTAAGATAATTCAGACTGTAATCTAGTAAAATGTTGCAAAAACATTGAAATTAATGCGGTATCATTTGAAAGGTAAGATATATATCAAAAATTTAATGATGCAAATAGTTTTGCTTTCAGGTTGACAGTTGAAGTCACCTACCTACCACTGGTGTGAAAAAAAAGATTGACAACACATTAGAAAAAGCTTGTTAAAATGTTATTGAAATGCAATACATACTTTGAATTTCTGTTTTCCTTTGATTTCCCGAAGTAGTCTTGCTTTACAGTGCCACTTGTTGTATTAACTGTTATAATAGGTAATCCTTCCTGCATTGTCCATGTGTCCATGATGGATTTTATTGATGTTGGCAGTTTAATAACATCCTGACTATCTATTGCCTAGCGAAGCAGAAATCACCAATTAGCAATCAATTAATTGCCCATCTACTGCAGATAATGAGTTAAATTTTCCAGTAATTGATTGTTGAGTGACTTTTAATAAACTCATGTAACAAACTAATTCTTTTAGAACAATACCATCAAATATCACTCAGTGTGAAAGGCAGCTGCTACTGACAAGGAATATTCAACATAGGGGAAAAAAAACTTTGCCTAACTGTAATTTATTTATCAGTTAGACAATGAATAATTGTTTCTTAAAGACTATATCTTCACAAAAAACAAAAAGTATGATTTCCACTCTGTCATAAGAGTGAAACCAACTATTACAAAAACCACAAGGCTAAATAGGAGTGCTTTTAAATCTAACTTTAAAAGGCTGGTTCAGGCAGTGTAGTAAAACTGATGGAAATAGAAAAAAAACAAATGAAACTAGTCTGCTGTATACGGTAAAAGGATTTGCCACCTTGAAGGTTTTGAATCTCGAATACATCCACATGTTCCAAAAGGTTTTGACTAAAGGGCTAATATTTTTGTATGACAGCAGCTTTGAACATTATTCTTATAAGTAAATTTAAAACTGTGCCTTTCTATTGATAATGGAATTCAGAATATCAGACTTGATATGCTTGTCCTGTACTCACTATGTGGTTTCCCAGTTGAGATGATAAAATGCCAATAATAGCTTCATTGTTTGCTATTTAAGTAATTCTTAATAACAGACAAATTACTGCATTATAATAGAAGTTTTACTAGATTGAGTCAAATATTAAAAGAGGTTTTTGTATAATAAAATAATAAATTAGTTGTGTTTCTGACAAATTGCAACCCATGATGTAATAATAATCCAAACACTTCATCATGTCCTGAATTTTTTGATGATGAAAAAGATGCATTTTCTATTAGTTTCAATGAGGTTGGGACTCTCCTAAAGTGAAATAACATTTTCCTTTCAAAGTGCTGTAGAAACAAGTGTATTAATACTTGTCAAGTTGGATTTAATATTCACGATGTTCCATCTTCTTCCGTTTGCCATATGTTTTTTTTCCTGAAGTGATGCTTTCACTTTAAAGGACGTTTAGAGAAAACATTGCTTTTGGCTAAGCTTTATTCTCTTTATGGTACTGAAGGTGATATTATCATAATTTCAAATGAAATATTATTTTGTGATGGACCACTATGAGAAAAGGTCAACTATTTTATTTACATGTAATTTTAAGTGTGTACAGTATATGAACTGATAACATGGCATCTCATTCTCCTAAATCGATCATTCTCAAAAGCTGCCAGGGAAAAAAAATCAATTCCCAAGGTTTCCATTCCCATTTGAACATAGGAATGTGTAATTAGGTTACCTTCTACTCAGGTCAATGTTTCTTTGGTTCTTTTAATATAATTAGTCTGGTGATTTTTTTCCTTATGTTTCCTGGGCCATGTGTGAACTCTCCCCATTATGGTTTAGCAGACGGAAGCATAGGACTAGGATAAATGTCAACTCATCTTTCTTTTTAGAAAGCAGTTGTACCCATTGGAATAGTCTGTAATTGGGTGAAAACAAGAAGATGGGAAGAGTATTTTCTCACAATGAGGGGAAAAAGAGCTTGCAGCTATTATATTTCTAACATGATTATATTAGTGGGTGTGCAGGTGTAGCATAGAATAAGAAAGGCAAAGGGAATCCTGGCATTGATTGCAAAAGGACTGGATTACAAAAGTAAAGAAGTGTTTTACAATTATAAAAGGCATTGATGAGGCCACTCTGGAATATTGTGTCCAATTTTAGCCTTCTTACTTGAGGAAAGGTGTGCTGGCACTGGAGGCAGTTCAGAGGAAGTTCACCAGACTGATTCCAGGGATGCAAGAACTGTTGTACGAGGAGCGGTTGAATAGCTTATACTCACTGGAGTTGAGAGGAATGAAGAAGGGCCAGCAGATTGAGGTATACAAAATGCCAAAGGGGATTGATGAGGTGGATGTTGAACAGATATTCCATCTTATGGTATAGTCTAGATCATTATAGATATTGAGTAAGAGGAGGTAGATTCAAAACTGAGATGGTGAGAAACTACTTCCCTTGGAGAATTGTGAATCTGTGGAAGTCACTGCCACAGAGTGCAGTGGAGGCAGAATCAATCAACAGATTCAAGAAGGAAATAGATACATTTCATAGATTCATAGGTCCATACAGTGTGGAAGAGGCCCTTCATCCCATCCACTCTGCACCAACATAACTACCTCTAAGAGTGCGCTAATCCCAATTTCCTGCACTCATACCATATCCTTGAATGGTATGATTTTTGAAATGGTCATCCAAATTTTTTTTTAAAGATTGTATGTTTCCCAGGTTCCATCCCATGCCATGTATTCCAGTTGATGAAAAGTGGGATAAAGGACTATGGGGCGCAGGCAGGAAAGTGGAGTTGAGATCAGGATAAGATCAGCCATAATCATATTAAATATTGAAGTGGGCCTGAAGAGCTGAATTGCCTACTCCTGCTCTTAGTTCCTGTGCTCCTAGTGGAAGCTCAGCAGTAGGTGTCTAGTCTAAGTGCTTTCTCAGAAAAAGTTTATAGTGCACAGAAAGCTGTCACTGTCACGGAGATTCAGAATTTGGAGCAACAATCAAAACACGGAGCAAATAGTTCAAATACTCCATTCATACACATAGTATTCCACAGTGTCTCACGAAAGAATAGCTTCCAATAAAACAATTTAAACTCAGGCTATATTTGCAATTATCATTCCCCTCATGGTAAAGCAACTATGCAGCAGGAAAGAAACCAAAAAAAATTAAACAATATATGATTAAACAAAAAACCTCGACAATAGTACATGAATCCCCTATAAATATGGGTTAAACCCACCATCTGCAAATGATTCCACACATCATCCGCCTCAGCATTTGAATAGGAAAAGGCCTTGAGATATGACTGTAAAACAAAGGAGACTGAGTGTGAAGAAACAAAGGCAAGTATTCGGTGTGAAAACAAACAAAAAATCTTGAAACAGTTTCAACTCAAAATATGAATTTTTATTTCACACTTTAAATATACTGACTCAAATCAGGAAAAATCTTTTTTAAACTCACTGTAAGCCCTTTTGCAAACAGCTCCTCTGTCATAAAGTGGGAGATCATATCGATAACAGAGGCACCCTGTGGTTGGAAGAAGAAAAATTATTTACGGGTTTACATAATAATGATATGATATGTTACATACCTGACTACTTGCACTTATAATAAGACTTATGTAACTTTTCATAAGATCAGGTATGATTTGGCCATTATGGATTGGGAGCAGATATGTTTTGGTAAATTGGTGTTAGAGCAGTGAGATGCATTCAAAGCAAAAAGAACAATACAGCACAGGAATAGGCCCTTCAGCCCTCTGAGCCTGCACTGCCACATTTTGTCCTTCCATACTAAAACTGTCTTCACTTACAGGATCCGTATCCCACTATTCCCTTCCTATTCATGTATTCGGTCAGGAACATCTTGAATGCTGCTAATGTGTCTGCTTCCACCACCTCCTCTGGCAATGCGTTTCAGGCACTCAACATCTATTATGTTGAAGACTTGCCTCATACGTCTCTTTTAAACTTCCACCCTTGCACCTTGAACCTGTGTCCTTGAGTAGTTGACCCCTCCATCCTGGGAAAAAGCCTCACACCTTCCACTCTATCCATGCTATTCACAATCTTATATACTTCTATTGGGTTGTCCCTCAACTTCCCACATTCCGTGAAAACCAATATAGTCTATCCAACTTTTCTTCATAGCTAAAATCCCTCATACTGGGCAACATCCTTGTAAACCTTTTCTGTACTCTTTCCAAAGCATCTACATCCTTCTGGTAGTGTGGTGACTAGAACTAGATGCAATATTCTAAGTGTGGCCTAACTAAAGTTCTATAAAGCTGCAGCATAACTTTTTTATCCTTACACTCAATGCCCGCTCCAATGAAGGCAAGCATATCATAAGCCTTTTTTACTACCTTACCTACCTAACCTGCCATCTTCAGAGATCTGTGGACCTGCACACATAGATCCCTCTGTGTATCAACACTCCTAGGGTTCTACCATTCATTGCATAATTTTCACCTGTACTTCACCTTCCAAAATGCATCACCTCAGATTTGTCTGGATTAAACTCCATCTGCCATTTTTCTGCCCATGCCTCCAACTGATCTATATGCTGCTATATCCACTGACAATCCTCTTCAATATCCACAACTTCACTAATCTGCCCACAAACTTATTGATTAGGCCAGCCACAATTTACTCCAAATCACTTATACTGGCCACAAACAGCAGAGGTCCCAGCACCAAGCCCTGTGGAACACCGCTCATCACAACCCTCCATTCCGAAAAACTTCCTTCCACCGCTACCGTCTGTCTACTATGACTAAGCCATTTCTGTATCCATCTTGCCAGCTCACCCCAATACCATGTGACTTCACCTTTTGTACCAGTCTGCCATGAGGAACCTTGTCAAAGGCTTTACGGAAGTCCATGTAGACAACATTTTTTCCTCATCAATCATCTTCATCACCTCCTCAAAAAACTCAATCAAGTTAGTGAGGCACGACCTCCCCCACACAAAACCATGCCGTCTATTGTTAATAAGTTCATTTGCTTCTAAATGTTTATCGATCATATCCCTGAGAATCATTTCCAATGATTTCTCTACCACTATTGTGAGACTGAGGCCTGTAGTATCCTGAATTATCCCTGGTACCCTTCTTAAACAATGAGACAACATTGGCTATTCTCCAGTCCTCTGTCACCTCACCTGTAGTCAAAGAGGATACAAAGATGTCAGTCAATGCTCCAGAAATTTGATGTCTTGCCTCCCGCAAGAAGGAAGTGGGGAAGATACAGGGCCAACATGTTCCTATAAAGATAAAAGGTGGGTCCAATAAATCCAGCAAACCTTGCATATCAAGGGATATACAAGATTGGATAAAGAGAACAATCGAGACAGATGGTGGATACTGAGGGCTCAAAACAGCAGAAGCCCTAGGGGAGTACTGAATGTGCAAGAAGGAACTTAATGGAAATTAGAAAAGCAAAACAGGGACATGAATGGAAAATCCTAAGTTATTATACATGTATATTAAGAGTAAAAGCATAACTAGAGAAAGAGTGGAGCCCATTAAGGACCACAGAGTTAAATTGTTTGTGGTGCCAGGGGTGTAGGTAGAGATTGAAATGAATACTTTGTGCCAATATTTACTAGTGAGAGGAATGATGTGGGTACAAAAATCATGAAGAAGGACTATAATGTATATAAGAAATTAGCATTGACAGAGAGGCAGTTCTGAGTGGTTTGGCTGGTTTAAAAGTAGGTAAATCCCAGCCTGATGAAAAGTATCTCAGGCTGTTAGTGAGTCAAGGGAGGAAACAGTTGGCAACAGGAGAGGCGCCAGGGGACTGCAGGACAGCCAATGTGGTATTGTTATTCAAGAAGGGAGCAAGGGAAGAAAAAAACAGGAGACTGCAGTCCAGTCAGTCTAACTTCATTGTTGGGAAATTATTGGATGTAATTCAATAATTGTGTCTGTATCCTCTAACAATGCTCCTCAATATTCACAACTTAATTTACCATAGGCTTGCCACTTCTGTTCCCATGTTCATCATCTGATCTTTTTCACTTCTGATTTATGCATCTCAATGTGAAAACCCAATTCTCTGCCTTATTGATCGCACCAAAATCTAAGGAGGCAATGCAGAAAGACAATGACAATTCACCAGAGAAGATCCCTCTCTGAGAAGGTGCACTGTTATGCAACTCATGTTGAGCCGGTGTATGTTTTGCATGAGTCCTGTGACAGTGCAGACCCACAGCGATTGTCTTTCCTTGAGATGTTCTCCACATCAATGTGCATTCAACTCTTGCAGGGTTAGGGTTAGGGACATTAAAGTCATGAATTAGAATTGGATCATTATGCAGGATCAACCTTCAGTGGGATTAAGTACCAGTACACTGGATATCACTGGAGCTTGGTGTGTTTGACTGTCAAGGTGGGAAGATGGGGTCTTCACAGATACCTTGTGACAAAATTAAACAACAAAAAACTGCATGGCAGTCAAAACCTAGTCATGTTGACTTAATGCCACTAAAAGATGATCATGTATGATGATAATTTAAAACATTCTTACCTTTCCTCTCTATAAATGCTGACTGATCTAAAGATATCATTTGAAGATATCATTTTATCCATTGCTCTTCACAAACTCATTAGCTTCAATTTTGTATTTCAGAAATTGAAACCCAATGATTCCCAGCTGTATTGCATATTTTATTGCTTTATTATTACTTGAATTGATGTAATGTCCTATCTCTCGCCCAAGATTTCAGTCTATGAGCAGAACCTCTCAGCAGTGGATATATTCGTTGATCTCAGTAGCACACTCTCAAGCTATCAATGGTGATGAGACACATGCAAACATTGTAGAAGGCTTTTTGCTTTTGGAAGACTTCCAACATCATGGGATGATGAGGAATAAGTCTGCCTGCCAAATTGGAAGCCCTTGTAAAACATTACTCCAGCCTATTCCGCCCTCTGCATCTGAAACATGAACTATGCACCAGCATTATACCAAATAAGCACAATCCACTGTCATTTCAGAAGCTTCTGTATATTACATTGCAGAACAAAATACCAGACATGGAGGTGCTCACTCAAGCATCCACACCATATAGAGACAGTCACAACTGAGCTAAACTGGTCATGTAGCCAAAATGCCACATACTTGCTTACCAAATTAAATCTACTCTGGAGAGCCTGGGTTTGTGTACAATATCATACTAGTCAAGGAAATGTTATGTAGACACTCGAAAGAGATTTGCTATTGACTTTGAATGCAGGTTGTAGTTTGCACAGGAATGTTGCTCCTGTCACAACCAAACAAAATATGATGCAGCTTCCTTCAAAAGAAAGTGCATATCAAGGACAGGAGAAAACACAAGAAGAGGGACTCCTGAGCCACTAGTTCACCCAAAGCTTCTTTAGGTTGCAGCATCCTGTCCTATTCTCAGCTTTTAAGGGTGGATTGGCCTTAGGAGTTACCTATATATCCCCAAGAACCTGACCAAACACCTCAGGCATGATGGATATGGTTATCTTCACTTCAAAGACGAATAAGAGATTATCTGAACAGTATATCCTGATAATGTGAATATACCTGTATTTCCTCATCAAAAGCTTCAACAAGTCAATCCCTACATTTGAACTGAAACTCAATGGATCTTTTACATTTGGTGTAAAATTTACCTTAATGTATGTGGTGTCGCTAAACATTTCCCTGATTTCGTCAAATGTTTCAATATCTTCTTTCTTCATAGACAGTGAATGTGAAAAAATATTCTCCTCAGTTTGGAACACGTAGTATTTCAAATGAATTGGGTATCTATGTTTCTGAAATAAAATCAATACAGCAATAAATTCACTATACGTGAGTGATATAATAGCCTATTCCCTTTACAGCTAAGTACAATTTACCCTACTCTGAATTCTGCCTCATATACACCTTGCCCTTCCTGGATTGTTGCTGACCTTAAACAAAATAATCTAATCTCTGAATTATGGATTACATCTCTCACATCCCTATTGTTCATGCTGGGCTTTGCTTTCATACTTTTTATGTTGAATTTTTGACATGTTCATCTGATTGGATCAGGGCTTTGCCAGTAAATGGAATAGGGAAAAATAAGCTCCATTCCTTATCCACGGAGTATTTGATTACTGACACATGCATTTTAATCATCTATCATGAATCCCAATCCTAGTCTAATATTTTCTACTTCTGATTTTTAACTAAGCTAATTAATGTAATAACAATTATTTTAGTTGTAAATCCATTTCACTTATGTACCACCCTGATGTAAATTAATAACTAATCATTAAACAATCTCATAATGTTGTATTTTCTTAAGTTTTTGTAAAATGTGCTCAATATTAATGTAAAAATAAACTTTGAACATGCTAATAAAGTTAATGTTTAGGAAATAAATCTTAAAGATGTCAATTATGACACATTGCAATAAATAAGCATTTACTTATCTTTCGCTACAATAAGCTCAGTAACTTTCCCTTATAAATTTATTTTCTGAGCCAGACATCTTTACACTTGTTTTTAAACATTAATTCATGTTAAAGTCATTCTTGATGTGATGAAAAGTGTATGATTGATATAAATTAATATAATTTATTTAGAGTTTAGGTATTTTTAATTGGTGGTATGTGTATTTTGCTCTGTTCCTGAAAGAGTGTAATGGTTACATTGTCACTCTCTCTGGAATCATGATTTTAAAGCAAAGGTATTAGAGACCAGCTGATGAGGGTGCCTTCTGGAATGATAATCTGAGTTTATTTGTAATTGGAGAGTTTTACAATTGGAGAGAACAAACAATGGAATTCATTAGTTTGTTTTTGGTTTAGAAGAAACAGTTTTTTTTTGTACAGGAACTCATACATTGGAAAGCCTTTGGGGCAGTTGACTGAAAGCTGACTGGGGTCAGATATAATAACAGTTTCTCCTGGGAAAAGAATTACTTTAGAACATATAGGAAAGAAATTATCTCAATGTAAGGACTTAAAAATTCTTGAAAAGAAGAGATGGTTTAGAACCCTGAAAAGACTAATTGAAGTTAAGAAAGTTTAAGCTCAATTGCATGAATAATTAAGGAAGAGTCAATTAAGGTCTCAAGACTGAGAATTGAAAAAAACAATTAAATCAAACTTCAAGACATGATAAAAAATGGGATTCCCTCTCTCTAATATTTGAGTAACTTAGAAGTGTTGAGATTTTATTTTGCCATGTATTTTGAAATCTTTCAGATTGTGTTATACACAAATATCTTGATTTGCTCTATTTTATCTTAATTTATTTTGTATAATAAATATTTTCTTTTTTGTAAAAACCAAATCTTTAGCATTGTGTTCTTACATTTCAGTGAAAGACCAGCTCAGTAAATAGAGAAAAACAAATTATGATCTATCAAGCCAGATTTCAATCTGGGAACTCACTATTCTAGTACTAACATCAGCTAGGATCATAACACTTAATAAGTCATTAGTTTCAGATTTCAAAAGCTGGTTACTATTTTTCTTATTTTACTGTTCCCTGATGCATAAATATTCTGAGGCTCTATTCCTTATGTTAACTAACAGAAGACTTTATGTTTATATTTGTTGCCCATCCACTCGCTCAACTTGATAGGCTCCATCAGCAACCAGATGGGCCCCTTGGAATTCCCAGGCCCTGTAAGGGGAGTTTCTTGCCTCTGTGAACTGCCATCCAAAGAGGCCAACAGCTCTCCAGTACCTCCAGCAACATGGTGAGTAAAATAGTCTGCAGTAACCCTTAGCAGGAAGATTGTCACCAGAAACCTAAACACAAATAAGTGACATATGAGAGCTGGCGTCAGTCAGGGTGACCCTGACAAGGGAGGGAATGGGAGTCAATGTTAAAGACAACTGTCTGCTTTGTGGAGAATCCCTTACTGGGCACAATGTTTGAAGATAGAACCTCCTCTGGACAGCAGACATGCCTGCCAGTGTTTATTTTTGGCAGATTGCCCAAATATCATCAACCACATCAACTGCTGGTTGAATGCCAGTGACAATGGGAGAAGACCTTGATGGACCTCAATTGGCCTCCAGGCAGGAAGGCGCTGCTTTCACCATTTCCTGCCGTGAACGTAACTTGGAATGTGGGGAAGGTGACGGAATCTCCACCCAAACCTTCCCACTACATATAAGGCTCATCCCATCACCTAAACAATTCCTGACTTCCAGTTTTGCAAATTAACTCTCCGCATCCTATCTTTGTAATGCTGCTTCCAAAACCTTATTTTATAATGTTACCCCCTGTCACCTTCATTCCACCATTAGCAAATGCTCATTTACTCACAATGTTCCTTGCTGTGCTTCAAATATTTCACACTGGCATCTTCTTTGATGTTAATACTTTCACAACTTTATACAAATGTATATTGTACATACATATTACCCATTTGATTATCTTTATGCTGTGATGAACTTTGACCCAGAAGCAGTACAGTTGGAAAATTTGTAATTCTTTATAATGCCTGTTGAATCTATAATTATTTGTTTTAATAATGCTTGAAAGGGACTTGTTGGAGTTTTCTATAAAAGGATCAATTGTAATTTTCTTGCATACTTAGTAATCTTGGTCTATGTGACTTGGTTCACTTGACCTGTGAACATGAAGAAAGTTACCGAATCTGAGACCAGACACAAGTCAGAGACATGGAGGATGAAAGTGATCAGCAAATGCAGACATAAATAGAGCAGTATGCCTATCGGGAGAAGAAGCAATTCATGAAGAGAACAGTTTTTCCTAGAATCTACAATTCCTACAGTGCAGAAAGAGGCCATTCAGCCCATCAATTCTTCACGAACCTAGCTCTATTCCCATAACCCCACATTTACCATGTCTAATCCACCTAGCTTGCACACTACAGGGCAATTTACAAGGGCAATCCACCTAACCTGCACATTTTTGGACAGCGGGAGGAAACCAGAGCACTCAAGTGGAAACCCACACAGATAGTCACCCAAGGCTGGAGTTGAACCAAGGTTCCTGGTGCTGAGAGGCAGCAGTGCTAACCACTGAGCCTTATCTGATAGAAAATGAGACAGGAGTTTTCAGAGGCCCAATATAATTTAATTAAAATGAGCCTAAAATCTGAAAGCTGTGTCAGTATCTCAGAGATGCTAAAGAGCTGAGTGCTCCCTGAAGTGGCCAAATGATCCAGGATTGGTTGGTCGGTTCAAAGGAACTCTTGGAAAGCTATGCCATCAATATTAATCAATCAATTTCCTAAGGCAAACAGTTTCATGGAAATGTGCCTTAATGATGATAAACATTGCTGTGAACTTCAGAGGTGAAAGCTGCTTCTCATTGGAAAGGACTCTGACCTACCCTGCCTGAATAAAGAACAACATATTGTCGAACTCTGTAGCCACATCTCTGCAGAGATTAATGCCAATGCTTGTGGTTGTGAAATACATACCTTTGTGTTAATGGATAATTAAAAGTGAAATTTACTTTTTTATTTGAAATATTTGATCCCAGTTTACTTTAATTTACATTGATTCTGATACATGTTAAAGCAGAATTTAGTAAAAGTGATATCTTGTTGGAAATTATTTCATTTGGAGGTCATTCAATAAATTTTGCTGTTCCAATTTATGATTTCCTTACAGGAATCGTACCAATGCCAGTGCAGGTATTTAATATTTAGCATGCATTCTACTTTGTTCAAAGATGTATTAATTTTTGGCATTTCCTAATCTCTCTGGCTGAGTACAGTTTAGTATTGTATGTTTTGTACTAATGACTAGTTTAAGCATTATATTAGAAATCTGTTCACCTGATTATACATTTCTAAGCCCATGAAAATAATATTGTAGAAATAATCATGTACCTTTATAATTGGCTGGTGCAACTCTGTCCCTTTGGAATATGATGCTTACAACTTCAGAAACTGAAAATCATAGGATAATTTTACAGCTCCCAGATGTGAAAGCAAGTAACATAAGTTGCCAGCCCTCACTTCCTCATTCTCCCTCAATCTGTAGTGCATATTAAGAGGTCAGTGAGGTATCAACCTACCCATCATTCCTTCGGTCTATTGAGTCCTGAAGTGGACAATTCAGCCCATCAAGTCTGCTCTGCCATTTAATACAATCATGACTGACCTCATTTTGGACTCAACTCCACTTTCCTGCCTGCTCATCGTAACTCTTCAGCCTATTACTAATTAAAAGTATGTCTATCGCCTCCTTCATTTCTTCATCTCCATCTCCTCCATCTCTTCCATCTCTGTGCGGAGCTTCTGGAGCTGCATAACAGCCAGCCATTCTGATTGGTTGAGTTCAACTCTATGCAAATTAAGGCCATAACCAGTGTGTTCTCACAACTGGCAGGTAGATGTCACATCAGTGATGCGGTTATAAACTTCTAAGGATTCATTTAGAATGTCTGAAGCACTCCAAAGTTGCTCTATAATTGTAAGTTTAGTTTCTGTTTCAAAAACCTGCTGTGACTTTAGATTTTCAGTACCACTGTAATATTGTGTTAACCCTCACAAGTATTTGCAAATGAGATTATTAATAACCTAAAGTCTTCAAGCAACACTACCCAGAGTGGAGTAAATAACAAATGTTACAATGTTGTTAATTTGGAATTGATGGACTTTCTTACCCATTTTTTCACATGGTCTTCAGAAGAAAATTCAAGATTTTCAAAGTATGATGCAAATCCTTCATTAAGCCATAGATTATTCCACCATCTTATTGTGGCGAGGTTTCCAAACCACTTCAAACAAAACACAAGCAAAACTTATTTTATATTGATTGTCTAATCCACAAAAGTCTCTACTTCATAGGTTTGAAGAACATCTTTAACTCCATTTACAGCAAATATGTTTTCATGTCATGCAAATAAGCATCTAATTTAAAAATAACTGAAAACAAAAAATGCTGGAGATCACAGTGAGTCTCTCAGCATCCATGGAGAAAAAGCAAGCTAATGTTTTGAGTCTAGTTGATTCTAAATCATAGCCTTAATGAAGAGTCATTTAGACTCGAAATGTTAGCTTGCTTTTGCTCCTCGGATGCTGCCTGACCCATTGTGATCTCCAACATTTTTTGTTTTCAGTTCAGATTGCAGCATCTGCAGTAATTTTTTCCTACATCAAATTTTCAAGCTTGTTTTATTGATAGTACACATTTATATGCTAAACCTTTTTGTTAAGCTGTAGTACTTCTAGTGTGAGAGACATTTAATGTTATATTAATGATATGAATATCATTTTTTAACTATAACTATGAGACTATACACTATATTATGATGCTGTAGTATATGATATCTTTGGCTTCATTAATATAGGCATAGACTACAAGAGCAAAGAGGTGATGTTGAACTTGTACAAGACACTTGCAAGACCTCAGTTGGGGTATTATGCTCTCTCACTCCTCACTGGGTACAGAGGAAGAACACCAGGATGTTCCCTAGGATGGAGAAATTGAGCAAGAAGAAGAGACTGAATGGGCTTTAGAGCAGGAAATGCTGAGGTGAGGGGTAGATGATTGAGGTGCATAAGATTATGAGGGGTATGGACAGGGTGAAGGGAGCAGCTGTTCCCTTTGACTGAGGGGTCAATCATGAGGATCTATAGTTTTAGGGCAAGGGACGGGAGTTTCAGAGGGTATTTGCAAACAAAAAGCTTTCTCATTCAGCAGTGGGAATCTGGAACGCACTGCCTGGGAAGGTAGCAGAGGCCTGAAATCTTACAAACTTTAAAAAATATTTTAGATTAGATTACTTACAGTGTGGAAACAGGCCCTTCGGCCCAACAAGTCCACACCGACCCGCCGAAGCGCAACCCACCCATACCCCTACACCTAACACTGCGGGCAATTTAGCATGGCCAATTCACCTGACCTGCACATCTTTGGACTGTGGGAGGAAACCGGAGCACCCGGAGGAAACCCACGCAGACACGGGGAGAACGTGCAAACTCCACATAGTCAATCGCCTGAGTTGGGAATTGAACCCGGGTCTCTGGCACTGTGAGGCAGCAGTGCTAACCACTGTGCCACCGTGCTGCCCAGTAATTTGAATGAGAAACTTGAAATATTATAATATTCAAGGATATGGGACAAGTGCTGGAAATTGGGATTAGCGTGACTTCAGTGGTAATTATTGTGGGTGCAGATTCAATGGGCTAACGGGTCTTTTCTGTACTGTATGACTCAATAACTATGACTCTATAAGTTCCTCAGGATAATGCCTTCACCCAACCAAGTTCAACTGCTTCACCATTAATATTCCCTGCATTATAAGGTAAAGTGGGATGTTTGCAGAAAATTGCACAATGTTCAGTACCATTCGTGATTCCTCAGACACTGACGCAGTGCATGTTCAAATGCACTAAGACTTGGTCAAGTAGCAAGTAACATTTGTGCCACACAAATGTGAGGCAATGGCGATCTCCAATCTAACCACTGCCCTTGACTATCTACAGCATTACCATCACTGAATCCCCTACAGTCAATGCCTGCAGGTTACCATTTACAAGAGAGTCAACTGGATTCGCCATATAAATAGAATGGCTACAACAATAGGTCAGAAGCTAGGAATACAACAGTGAGTAACTCATCTCCTCATTCGCCAAACCCTGTCTAACATATAGGTAAAAACAATAACTGCAGATGTTGGAAACCAGATTCTCGATTAGTGGTGCTGGAAGAGCACAGCAATTCAGGCAGCATCCAACGAGCAGCGAAATAGATGTTTCGGGCAAAAGCCCTTCATCAGGAATAAAGGCAGAGAGCCTGAAGCGTAGAGAGATAAGCTAGGGGAGGGTGGGGGTGGGGAGAGAGTAGCATAGAGTACAATGGGTGAGTGGGGGAGGAGATGAAGGTGATAGGTCAGGGAGGAGAGGGTGGAGTGAATAGGTGGAAAAGGAGCTAGGCAGGTCAGACAAGTCTGGACAAGTCAAGGGGACAGTGCTGAGCTGGAAGTTTGAAACTAGGATGAGGTGGGAGAAGGGGAAATGAGGAAGCTGTTGAAGTCCACATTAATGCCCTGGGGTTGAAGTGTTCCGAGGCGGAAGATGAGGCGTTCTTCCTCCAGGCGTCTGGTGGTGAGGGAGCAGCAGTGAAGGAGGCCCAGGACCTCCATGTCCTCGGCAGAGTGGGAGGGGGAGTTGAAATGTTGGGCCACGGGGCAGTTTGGTTGATTGGTGTGGGTGTCTCGGAGATGTTCCCTAAAGCGCTCTGCTAGGAGGCGCCCAGTCTCCCCAATGTAGAGGAGACCGCATCGGGAGCAACGGATACAATAAATGATATTAGTGGATGTGCAAGTAAAACTTTGATGGATGTGGAAGGCTCCTTTAGGGCCTTGGATGGAGGTGAGGGAGGAGGTGTGGGCACAGGTTTTACAGTTCCTGCGGTGGCAGGGGAAGGTGCCAGAATGGGACGGTGAGTTGTAGGGGGGCATGGACCTGAGCAGGTAGTCACGGAGGGAACGGTCTTTGCGGAAGGCGTATCACCTTCATCTCCTCCCCCACTCACCCATTGTACTCTCTGCTACTCTCTCCCCACCCCCACCTCCCCTCGCTTATCTCTCCACGCTTCAGGCTCTCTGCCTTTATTCCTGATGAAGGGCTTTTGCCCGAAACGTCAATTTCGCTGCTCGTTGCATGCTGCCGGAATTGATGGGCTCTTCCAGCACCACTGATCCAGAACCTGTCTAACATATATACAAGGCACTAGTCAGAGGTATGATGGAATACCACTTGTCTGCTTGAGTGCAGGTCCAACAACACTCTAGAAGATTGACACTATCCAGGACAAAGCTGCCTACTTGATTGACACTACATCCGCATCCTCCATCACTAATGTTCAGTCTCAAATTCGATAGCAAAAAGCAAAGATCCTTAGACACATAGAACGTAGAACATAAAACATAGAGCAGTACTGCACAGTACTGGCCCTGTGGCCCTCGATGTTGTACCAACATTTCATCCTACCCTAAGATCAGCCTAATCTACATACCCTTCATTGTACTATCTTCCATGTGCCTATCCTAGAGCCGCTTAAATGTCCCTAATGTATCTGACTCTACTACCACCGCTGGCAGTGCATTCCATGCACCAACCACTCTCTGTGTAAAGAACTGACCTCTGATATCTCCCCTAAACAAACCCCCAACCACCTTAAAATTATACCCCTTTGTGCTAGCCATTTCCACCCTGGGAAAAGGTTTCTGGCTCTCCACTCTATCTATGCCTCTCATCATTCTGTACAGCTCTATCAAGTCACCTCTCAACCTTCTTCACTCCAATGAGAAAAGCCGTAGCTATCTCAACCTTACTTTGATTTGGAGGTGCCACTGTTGGACTGGGGTGGACAAGGTTAAACATCACACAACGCCAGGTTATAGTCCAACAGGTTTATTTGGAATCACTAGCTTTCGAAGCGCTGTTTCTTCAATAGGTGGTTGTGCCACTTAAGCTTCCACATCTTTCCTATAACGAGATGACCAGAACTGAACACAATATTCTATAGAGATCTACAGAGCTGCAGCATAACCTCGTGGTTCTTAAACTCACTCCCTCTGCTAATGAAAGCCAACACACCATATGCCTTCCTAACAATCCTAGTAACCTGGGTGGCAACTTTGAGGGATCTATGGACATGGACCCCAAGATACCTCTGTTCCTCCACACTGTCAAGTATCCTGCTTTTAACACTGTATTCTGCATTCAAACTGACCTTCCAAAATTGAATCACCACACCTTTCCAGGTTGAACTCTACCTGCCACTTATCAGCCCAGTTCTGCATCCTGTCAATGTCCCATTGCAACCTTCAACAACCCTCCACACTATCCACCATTCCAACAACCTTCATGTCATCGGCAAACTTACTAACCCATCCTTCTACTTCCTCTTCCAGGTCATTTATAAAAATCACAAAGAGCAGAGGTCCCACAACCAATCCCTGCAGAACACCATTGGTCACCAAGCTCCAGGTGACCAATCTACTACCCATCTACTACCACCTTCTGTTTTCTAGGTTCCAGTCAGTTCTGTATCCAGACAGCCAGATTTCCCTGTATCCCGTGCCTCCTTACTTTTTGAATGAGCCAACTTTGGGGAATCTTATCAAACACCTTGCTAAATCCATGTACACCACATCTGCTGCTCTACCTTCATCAATGTGTTTTGTCAGATCCTCAAAGAATTTAATAAACTTTATAAGACATGACCTCCCCTCACAAAGCCTTGCTGACTCTCTCTAACCAAGCTATGGTTTTCCAAGTAATCATAAATCCTGTCTCTCCAAATCCTCTCCAATAATTTGCCCACCACAGATGTAAGACTGATGGTCTGTATTTTCCAGGATTATCTCTATTCCCTTTCTTGAACAAGGGAATAACATTGGCCACCCTCCAATCATCTGGAAGTACTCCAGTGGACAGTGAGGATGCAAAGATCATTGCCAAAGGTGCAGCAATCTCTTCCCATCGCTTCCTGTAGCAACCTTGGGTATATCCTGTTTGGCCCAGGAGACTTATCTATTCTTAAGTTTTTCAAAATTTTCATCACATCCTCCTTCTTAACATCAATCTGGTCGAGCGTATCAATCTGTTTCCTGCTGTCCTCACAAATATCAAGGTCCTTCTCAGTAGTGAATACTGAAGCAAAGTATTCATTAAAACCCTACCTCCTCCGACTCCAGGCGCAAGTTTCCTCCACTATCCCTGATCGGCCCTACCCTCACTCTGGCCATCTCTTGTTCCTCACATAAATGTAGAATGGCTTAGGGTTTTCCTTAATCCTACCCACTAAGACTTTTTCATGCTCCCTTCTAGTTCTCCTAAGTCAATTCTTCAGTTCCTTCCTGTCTACCTTGTAACCCTCTAGAGTCTTGTCTAACCCTTGCCTCTTGAACCTTAAGTAAGCTTCCTTCTTCCTCATGACTAGTTGCTCCACATCCCTTATCACCAAAGGTTATTTCAACCTACTATCCCTTCCTTATTTTAGTGGGACAAACCTGTCCACCACTATCAGTAAGTGCTCCCTAAACAACCTCCACATTTCTGTCGTGCATTTCTCTGAGAGCATCTGTTCCCAATCTGGGCACCCGAATTCCGGCCAAATAGCATTGCAATTCCCTCTCCCCCAATTAAATACTTTCCCATACCATCTGCTCCTGTTCTTCTCCATGAGTAGATTAAAGGTCAGGGAGTTGTGATCACTATCACCGAAATTCTCTCCCACTGAGAGATCTGACACCTGGCAAGGTTCATTGCTAAGCACCAAATCCAATATGGCCTCCCCTCTTGTCAGCCTATCTAATATTTAGTTAGGAACCCTTCCTGGATACATCTGACAAAAACTGCTCCAACCAAACTATTTGAACTAAGGATGTTCCAACCAATATGAGGAAAGTTAAAGTCACCCATGACAACAACCCTGTTACTTCTGCACCATTACAAAATCTGCCTCCTAACCTGCTCCTCCATGTCTCTGTTGCTATTGGAGGGGAAAGGGCGTTTGTAGAAAACTTCCAATAACATGACTGCTCCTTTCCTGTTTCTGACTTCCACCCATACTGACTCAGTGAACAAACCCTCCTCGACGACCTCCCTTTCTGAAGCTGCGTTACTATTCCTGATTAGCAATCCATGACTACTTCCACCTATAAAGGCATATGCTGCCAATACATGGGAATCCCACCACTTGCAAGGTCCCCTTTGAGATACTCACCATCCTGACTTGGAAATATGTTGCCACTTCTTCCCTGTCACTGGGTCAAAATCGTGGAAATCCCCCTGCAACAGCATGGTGCATCTACTTACATCATGTGAATTGCAGTAGTTCAAGAAGATAGCTTAAGGGCAACTAGGGACCAGCTACAAATGCTGGTCAGCCAACAATGCCCGTGACCAATGAGGGAACACAGAAAAAAAGTGTTATTCCTAAATTGTGTTCAGTACTTTAGTGGAGCCACCAACAATGGATGATAGTTACAGATTCATACAGTACAGGAAAGGCCTTTCAAGTCTATACAGTCAGTCTTCTCTCAGAGGATTGTGAATTTGTGAAATTATTTACTGCAGAGAATTGAAGAGACTCTTTGTTAAGTATATTCAGCTTTGAAATAGACAGATTTTTCATCAGTAGGGGAATCATGGGTTATGGGGAAAGTGAAATTGAAGATTATCAGATCAGCCATAATCATTGAATGTTGAAGCAGACGAGATGGGCTAAATGGCCTCCTTCTGCTGCTACACCTTATGCTCTTATGGTGTTTCATGCCTCTGGAAAAATACTTAATGCCCTGGTGCACACCACTTCTCATATTACAAGTCATGAATGACACCTCACTTTATGATGGTGCACAGAGAGTGCTCATGTAGCACAGCAGTAGTTTCCTTGGGATGGCATGGTGGTGCAGTGGTTAGCACTGCTACCTCACAGTGATAGGGACCCAGGTTTGATTCCAGCCTTGGGCGATTGTTTGTGTGGAGTTTGCATATTCTCCCCTGTGTCTGCGTGAGTTTCCTCTGGGTGTTCGGTTTCCTCCCATAATCCAAAAATGCGCAGGTTAAATTGGCCATAGTACTCAGGAATGTGTCATTTAGGTGGATTAGTCACGGGTAAATGTCGGGGAATTGGTCTGGATGGGTAAGTCGCGGAGGGTCAATGTGGACTTGTTGGGCCAAATGGCCTGTTTCCATACTGTAGGAATTCTATGTTCGAACATCAACATTTAGGACATGACTCTGAGGAATGAAAAGCTCACTGCCACTTTGCAGTCAGGTATCTGGAAGTTCTGGTAGAGAGAAGAACAGTCCCTTTTCCAGCTGACCACCAGAATAAGTCATCCTGAATACAGAGCGCAGCACGGGTCAACGCTGTCGAGAGTGTGGTGCTGGAAAAGCACAGCAAGTCAGGCAGCATTCAAGGAGCAGGAGAATTGGCGTTTTGAGCAAAAGCCCTCTATCTCCTGCTCCTCGGATGGTGCCTGACCTGCTGTGCTTTTCCAGCACCACAAAGGCAAGGACTGATTAGGGATTGTCAACATGGCTTTATGTGTGGGAAATCATGTCTCACAAACTTGATTGAGTTTTTTTGAAGAAGTAACAAAGAGGATTGATGAGGGCAGAGCAGGAGATGTGATCTATATGGACTTCCGTAAGGCGTTCGACAAGGTTCCCCATGGGAGACTGATTAGCAAGGTTAGATCTCATGGAATAAAGGGAGAACTAGCCATTTGAATACAGAACTGGCTCAAAGGTAGAAGACAGAGGGTGGTGGTGGAGGGTTTTTTTTCAGATTGGAGGCCTGTGACCGGTGGAGTGCCACATGGATCGGTGCTGGATCCTCTACTTTTTGTCATTTACATAAATGATTTGGATGCGAGCATAAGAGGTACAGTTAGTAAGTATGCAGATGACACCAAAATTGGAGGTGTAATGGACAGCAAAGAGGGTTACCTCAGATTACAACAGGATCTGGACCAGATGGGCCAATGGGCAGAGAAGTGGAAGATGGAGTTTAATTCAGATAAATGCGAAGTGCTGCATTTTGGGAAAGCAAATCTTAGCAGGACTTATACACTTAATGGTAAGGTCCTAGGAGTGCAGGTTCACAGCTCCTTGAAAGTGGAGTCGCAAGTAGATAGGATCATGAAGAAGGTGTTTGGTATGCTTTCCTTTACTGGTCAGAGTATTGACTACAGGAGTTGGGAGGTCATGTTGCGGCTGTACAGGACATTGGTTAGGCCACTGTTGGAATACTGCATGCAGTTCTGGTCTCCTTCCTACTGGAAAGATGTTGTGAAACTTGAAAAGATTCAGAAACGATTTACAAGGATGTTGCCAGGGCTGGAGGATTTGAGCTATAGGGAGACGCTGAACAGGCTGGGGCTGTTTCCCCTGGAGCGTCAGAGGCCGAGGGGTGACCTTATAGACAGTTACAAAATTATGAGGGGCATGGATAGGATAAATAGACAAAGTCTTTTCCCTGGGATTGGGGAGTCAGGAACTAGAGGGAATAGGTTTAGGGTGAGAGGGCAAAGATATAAAAGAGACCTTTTTCACGCAGAGGGTGGTACGTGTATGGAATGAGCTGCCAGAGGATGTGGTGGAGGCTGGTACAATTGCAACATTTAAGAGGCATTTGGGTGGGTATATGAATAGGCAAGGTTTGGAGGGATATGGGCCGGATGCTGGCAGGTAGGACTAGTTTGGGTTGGGATATCTGGTCAGCATGGACGGTTTGGACCAAAGGGTCTGTTTCCATGCTGTATATCTCTATGACTCTATGACTCTCGACTCTAATCTCCAATATCTGTAGTCCTCACTTTTGCACAGGTCAGTGGTGTGTCCAGGGTGAAAAGGAACACCCAGCAGTGTAGGAAGGCCAATAGCATAACAAATGCATCATTATTCCTGAATCCATGTTCTGTGTAGGAGCATCATGCCAAATTCTCTAAGCAAGACTGTTTCTTCAATCCCATATTCAGTCATTTTAACAACCTGACTCAAACAATTTAAAAGCAAACTACCACAAAATCTAAAATGTAGTTATTTGCCCTGAATGGTTTGCAGCATTACTCCGAACAAAACTCCCAACAGAAATTATTACAGTGTTCGTACAAACATTGAAACAAACATTGTACAAACAGTGATTGAAAACATTGTACAAGCGTGCCTGATGTGCCAGCTCATGAGCAACTACTGCTGTTATGGCTAATTTATTAAAGAATTCCTTCTTTGGATCAAGCAACAATGAACTCTTTCTGAATAGCAGCAGACCCCAATTTTCCATGGCCACTGGTCCGTAGAGAGGCAATGCTACAATATCTGAAAGGATAAAAACAGAGTGAGTCAATTGCAGTGCAAACTCATGTATCAGAACACAATTGCTTGACATTTAGTTATAGATGTTATCCACGTGAGAGATGTAAAACTGGTGTCAAAGTATCTACTTTTTCAAACAGCATATGGTGCAAATTTCACCATTCTGCTAACAGAGTTTGTGTTGCCAGTGCCAAGATGGCCAGAAAAGAAAGCTGCCGCTGGCCATCCCTCTGGCTGCTGGGTAACTGCAAAGCTGTATTTCCACATGTGCGTGGTCATTGCATTGGCCATTATCACAGCTTTCTGGTTAAAAAGTGCAAACAGAAAGTCACGGGGGCTACATTTGAAACATGTTTTAGGCCCTTTGATACACAAACAAAGAGATAAAAAGTTGAGGCCTTCTTTGCAAATCTGGTTTGTCCTGAACTCGGCTGGCCTAGGTGTGCTCCATTTTCGAATACAGTCTCCAATCAGTCTATTCTGCAGGAATATAGTCACCAATCAGCCTATCCTGAAGGAATACAATCTTTGTACCGTCTAACCTGAAGGAATATGGTATCCATACTGTCTATCCAGTGTGGATTGCTACCCAGGATGCATGTTTAGAGAAATACTTATTTGTATGTGGAATCAGGAAGTGTAAGTGTTTCTCTCGACTGTACTATGGTGCTAAAGACTATTGTCAACTCCACCTTTGCTCCGTCTCTCCTAATGCATTTCACTTTCTCCTAAACACTCTCTTGCAATATTGGGATAACTGGTCTTGCATTTAGATCATTTGCTTCTGCCCAGCTCACATCAGCAAAGCAATTTCTAAGTCAATAGCTTCAAGCACACAGCAGAATCAAACAATCAGTATATAAGATTAAGAGATATTCTAATTGAGATATTTCAGATAAAGGGGAGGGAAATAATTTCATTCAAAGTCAATAAAAGTTGGGAGAATTAGAAAACAGGTAGCTGATTTTAGATGATTGCCTGAAGTCAGAATTATGCCCTCCTCACTTACTGTAAGACTGGAATCATATTATCAGCCTCACTGGATTGGAGTGGCAGATACGCCCCCTGGGTTGGGGGTGGCATGGTGGCTCAGTGGTTAGCACTGCTGCCTCATAGTACCAAGGTCCCAGGTTCAATTCCAGCCTCAGGTGACTGGTTATGTGGAGTCTGCACATTCTCCCCATGTCTGCGTGGGTTTTCTCCAGGTGCTCCAGTTTCCTCCCGCAGGCCAGGTGAATTGGCCATGCTAAATTGCCCATAGTGCTGGGTGCATTAGTCAGGGGGAAATGGGTCTGGGTGGGTTACTCTTCAGAGGGTCAGTGTGGACTGGTTGGGTCAAAGGGCCTATTTCCACACTGTAGGGAATCTAATCATACTTTCCCTGAAGGTCATTAGTGAACAAGCAGTGTGTTTCTGGCAATCCAGCAGTTTTTATTGGCATCTTCTAGTGCTAGGCCACAAATGACTAGAATTATTTAATTCTATTTCCCAAATTGCTGTGATAGGAATAGAACTCCAAATCAGTGTCCTTAAAGGTATATTCTAAAAGGAATCTATGAAGATACTGGTTGCTGTTACCGACTACCATTTTAACCTCATCATATCAAATAAATAGCAGCCTCATAAGTGAGAAAAAAATGGGGCCTGTTGAAATAATTTTGACCTCACTGTAACTTTAACAGAAAATTGGACAAATTGATCTACATCCTGGATATATGTCCTGAAATTGCCCCCCAAAATTCTCTTTCTAATAATTACCTTCAAGTTAAAGCATACAGCTTCTAATAGGAGTTCGATTTGACTAATTTGAATGTGATCTCGGCAATAGAATAGTGCAAATAATACACTTTACACAACAACTTGGAATACTGAAGTAATTTTGTTTCTAAGATAGCTACATAGAAAGGTAGAAGGCAATTTAGCTTATGGTACAATTGGCCTTAATCAGCTCAATACAATAAGATTCCACAAATAATTAGCTTACCTATTTTGGGGAGGGGATAATTCACATCATAATACTTTTCAAAGTATGCGAGTATTGGGCCTGTAATATTTAACGCATATTCAGCTTCACCATTTGATACGGCTGTTTTATCTGCCCACACACGAATCTAAAAAAAAGTCGAATTGAAAACACAGCATTTCCAATATCTTTTGATTTCATAGTAAAACCAGTGCCATTGTCTCGCTACAGTTTATGTAATGATACATTGTATCCAGTAATTCATTTTCTACATTACAGGAGGGCCTACCCTTCAAAATTACTTAATTAGCTGTAAATCATTTGGACATTCTGAAGTTGTGAAAGACGCAATATTGCAGATATTATTAAGCACATGTATTATCTGCTGGTGTTTGTACTGCACACACGTCTCCACGCCTTCCAACATGCTTTGTCTTGGCTTGCAGCACACTCCATTTGAGAGGTTCTAAGCCAGCTACTTTGACACTTCCACTGATAGTAGAATGCAGCATCCACTAACTCTGAGTCAAAACATTCCTCCTTATTGCCCTATTGGATATAATACTAACTAGCTTGCTTTTAGGAATTTTGTTTCTGGGTAATTCGACAAGTGGAAACATTCTTGTCACACTTGTAAAAGAGAATGGTTTTGAAAGGGTTAATGTTCGTGTTACCTTGGCTCCACCTATTCTACTGATGTGAAAGTGCCTGTGTAGGACTGGGATGGACAAAGTTAAAAATCACACAATACGAGGTTATAGTACAACAGCGCTGTTCCTTTGTCAAGTAATTACCTGATGAAGGAGCAGTGCTCCGAAAGCTAGTACTTCCAAATAAACCTGTTGCCTATAACCTGGTGTTGTGTGATTTTTAACTTTATTCTACTGAATACACACCTACAGTCTGTGGTAGAGACGAGCAGTTCCACTCCAGATTCAGAGACAGCAGGTGTATCAATACCAGCTCCATAAGGTCCAAGTAATTATGCCTGACCAAATGCACTCATACTTATTCCTATCAGCAACAAACCTTTTTGATAGCCAAGAATGGTGCCTCTTCTCTAATCACCGTATGGTGATGGTTGCTGTACAACTAATCACAAGATGGCCTCAAGACAAGCAGAAGAGGATTGATGACATCAAATTACCTGAAACAACCCTTATCTAGTACCACCTATTGGTGGAGATGGCAAACACCACTGTTGCATTTACCTTGCCCAACATAGGCTGGGATGTTTTTCCACTGGAGTATAGGAGATTGAGGGGTGACCTTATAGGCTTTATAAAATCACGAGGGATATATATATATATATATATATATAAAAAAGGTGAATGGCTGGTGTCTTTTCCCTAGGGCGGCGGATTTCAGGACTAGAGGGCATATTTATAAGGTGAGAAGAGAAAAGACATGACGGACAATTTGTTTACACAGAGAGTGGTTCATATATCGAATGAACATCCAGTGGTGGATGCAGGTCCAGTTACAACATTTAAAAGACATTTGGATAAGTACATGCATAAGAAGTACATGGTCTGTTTTGTTGTTGCATGTCTCAATGACTCTACATTCAGAATTTTAAAAACTTCTATCAGGTCACCTCTAAGCATCGGAAAGATGTTGTGAAACTTGAAAAGATTCAGAGAAGATTTACAAGGATGCTGCCAGGGTTGGAGGATTTGAGCTATAAGGAGAGGCTGAACAAGCTGGGGCTGTTTTTCCTGGAGCGTCGGAGGCTGAGGGGTGACCTTATAGAGGGTTACAAAATTATGAGGGGCATGGATAAGATAAATAGACAAAGGTTTTTCCCTAGGGTGGGGGAACCCAGACCTAGAGGGCATAGGTTTAGGGTGAGAGGGGAAAGATATAAAAGAGATCTAAGAGGCAACTTTTTCACGCAGAGGGTGGTACGTGTATGGAATGAGCTGCCAGAGGATGTGGTGGAGGCTGGTACAATTGCAACATTTAAGAGGCATTTGGATGGGTATATGAATAGGAAGGGTTTGGAGGGATATGGGCCGGGTGCTGGCAGGTGGGACTAGATTGGGTTGGGATATCTGGTCGGCATGGACGGGTTGGACCGAAGGGTCTGTTTCCACGCTGTACATCTCTATGAATCTATGACTCTGAGCCTTGTCTATTCTGAAAAACAAATTCTCAACTTTCCTCACTCAAAAGTTGAAATCTCTCAGTTCCTTGTAGATGTTTTTTGTACATTCAGACCTTTCTAATGAAAGATAGAATCAAGTTTTTAAATCACATCTTTTGTTACCACAGATTACCTCAAATACTTAACGGTAAAATAAATAATTTTTAAGTACGATAACTTGTAATGTAGGAAACGTAATAGTTGATTTGTGCACAGCAAAGTTGCGCAAACACAATGATGAATAGATAATCTGTCTTGATCATGTTGATTGAAGGATTGACATTGGCTAGATTGTCAGGGAAAATAATTTTCCCTTCTTCAAATTTGCACCCTGGAATCTTTCTGCCCACTTAAAAGGGCAAATGGGGATTTGACTTATGTAAAAAAATGATACTCCCAACAACGTCACATTTCCTCATGATTGCAGTGGATTATCAACTGAGATCCTTATGCTTGAGTCTCTGGAATAATTTCTGTGGTATGGAGAGCAGACTGTACATAATCCTCCCAGAATTGCCTATGTTCCTATGCAAGTTTAATGTACTAAATTATTTTGATTTCCACACCTCAGGAATTAATCCTATGCCATTATCTTTTTTATATTGCTCTTGACCTACAAGTCTCATTCCTGGTGAATGGCTTATGCCTGAAACATCAACTTTCCTGCTCCTCGGATGCTGCCTGACTGGCTGTGCTTTTTCAGCACCACAGTCTTCAACTCTGATAGATATGTTGTCATGTAGAACTCAACAGTTAACAATGACTGACAGTTAACTTGATTTCTCAGGGCAATGCCTTGAGCAATGAACTAGCATTTGACTGTGCACCTGTTCTGTTAAGTTGAAATAGGGGCAGTGTATGTACATATTCATTTTATTATTGATTCAGGTAAATGTTGCCCAATTGCAAAAATACATTGAACATTGGCAATGAGTTGTGAGTTTTGCATGCAGAAGGTGATTGGGTATAATCAGTAACCTGCTTGTTGTGAACATCCAGTGGAATAAGATATTTGATTCTATGCTGCAACCTTTGAGATATATCTGGCATCACACGAACACTGAAACTCAAATCACATTACTCATTTATGGTAGGCAGAGAATCTTTTTGGCTTGATGGTAATATCCTGTTAATGGCAAACATCACTAATATTGCTACTGTGTAGCTATCTTCACCTTTCAGAACACTTTACTATTTTATTTATTTTTAACTTGAATTAAACATGATATTATTAATCTACTAGAGATAACATTTCAGAAGGAAATTGTATGCATAAAGCTCATAAAAATAATAAAGATTAAGAACTTGATAGTTACCTCTATGTCATTATAAGTTGTGCTAACGTAATCATAGTCAAAAATAACAAAAGCAATTATATAGGTAGACATCTTCACAGTGGTGTTAAATGTCGTAACTTTCCATTTACCATCCTCGTCCAGTCTTTCGGAAACATCTAAAAATTCAAAAAATTCAACTTAAGTAGTTTCCCATTGCATTTTCACCACTACAAAAGTTTACATTACACAAACTCATGTCTTCGTCCTCATGTGTTTAGTCACTGATAGAAATATTCCTTTCAAAGAAATGCCTGATTTTGCAGCAGATATATTGGAAAAAGAGATATTCTTATCTTCTGAAGAATTCACAGATGCTTAATCCAAAGCAGAAGTATGCTGATTGTAAATAAGCCAGTATTATAATGATTGATGTGAACTCACACACCAGATGTTGATACCTGAGAGAGAGAAGTTGTGGGGAGGTGAAGATGAAGAGTTAAAGATTATTCCAACAACAGTGAGCATTTTCCAGATTTACCAGTTTAACAAGGCATTGCGCTGAAACCAGAAGTCCTGCCAGTAGTAACTTACAGATTGTGATTTATACAACAACAGGGACAGTGCAAATGTCACTATGATCACAGGATGGTTGAAGATTGCTGGTGCATGCTCAATAGGAAAAAACACAAGGAATTAGGCTATGGGTGATCTTGTAAGGAAATATACAGTAAAATAACCAATTGGAAACAAAAGGAAAATGAATCAGTTTACTAAGAAGCAGTTTCTTTATTATTATAATGAGCAGAACATATGGTTGCATTCAATTGTGCTGTCTGCTGTTAATACTTTGCTTGGAATTCATTTTTCTGCTGAAGTTAAATTATTATAATTTGATCCGCTGACTCATTTTGTTACCATTTGAGTGCAGAACACAAGATTTTTCAATAATGCAGGCATCTCTGTACAATGTACTTGGCACACTATTACTTTCCATGGTTTTGAATGGCGCCTGTTTTATTTATGAAATGAAAATCATTGGAACAACTGAACATGGGCTGGCAGCATTCACCTCATATACAGAAACAAGCACCTACTCTTACATCATACCCTGGAATAGTGAAGTGTCTTCTTGAAATTCTTTGTGGTTTCAACATGAATGAGGAAACTTTAATTCCTGTCTTATGTTTTATTGTGCTCTCATTAGGAGAAAGTGAGGACTGCAGATGCTGGAGATCAGAGCTGAAAATGTGTTGCTGGAAAAACACAGCAGGACAGGCAGCATCCAAAGAGCAGGAGAATCAATGTTTCGGGCATGAGCCCTTCTTCAGGAATGAGGAAAGTGTGCCAAACAGGCTAAGATAAAAGGTAGGGAGGAGGGACTTGGGGGAGGGGCGTTGGAAATGCGATAGGTGGAAGGAGATTAAGGCGAGTGTGATAGGCCGGAGTGGGGATGGGGGCGGAGAGGTCAGGAAGAAGATTGCAGGTTAGGAAGGCGGTGCTGAGTTCGAGGGTTGGGACTGAGACAAGGTGGGGATAGGGGAAATGAGGAATCTGGAGAAATCTGAGTTCATCCCTTGTGGTTGGAGGGTTCCTAGACAGAAGATGAGGCGCTCTTTCTCCAGCCGTCGTGTTGCTATAGTCTGGCGATGGAGGAGTCCAAGGACCTGCATGTCCTGGTGGAGTGGGAGAAGGAGTTGAAGAGTTGAGCCACGGGGTAGTTGGGTTGGTTGGTGCGGGTGTCCCTGAAACATTCCGCAAGTAGGCGGCCTGTCTCCCCAATATAGAGGAGGCCACATTGAGTGCAGCGGATGCAGTAAATAATGTGTGGAGGTGCAGGTGAATTTGTGGCGGATATGGAAGGATCCCTTGTGGCCTTGGAGGGAAGTAAGGGGGGAGGTGTGGGCGCAAGTTTTGCATTTCGTAGTGTTGCTATGGTCTGGCGATGGAGGAGTCGTGTTGCTATGGTCTGGCGATGGAGGAGTCGTGTTGATATGGTCAGTGTTGCTATGGTCAGTTGCTATGATTTCAGTGAGTCCCTCTCTTACTGCACACCCCAGGTCATCTCCTCTGCCCAGAAGCTATTCAGCCACGTTTTCCCATCTCCAAATGGACCCCACCACCAGGGATATATTTCCCTCCCCTCCCCTATCAGTGTTCCGAAAAGACCACTCCCTCTGTGACTCCCTCGCCAGGTCCACACCCCCCACCAACCCAACCTCCATTCCTGGCACCTTCCCCTGCAACCGCAAGAAATGCTAAACTTGCGCACACACCTCCCCCCTTACTTCCCTCCAAGGCCCCAAGGGATCCTTCCATATCCGCCACAAATTCATCTGCACCTCCACACACATCATTTACTGCATCCGCTCACCTGGTGTGACCTCCTCTTTATTGGGGAGACAGGCTGCCTACTTGCGGAACGTTTCAGAGAACACCTCTGGGACACCCACACCAACCAACCCAACCACCCCATGGCTCAACAATTCAACTCCCCCTCCCACTCCACCAAGGACATGCAGGTCCTTGGACTCCTCCATCGCCAGACCATAGCAACACGACGGCTGGAGGAAGAGCGCCTCATCTTCTGTCTAGGAACCCTCCAACCATAAGGGATGAACTCAGATTTCTCCAGTTTCCTCATTTCCCCTCCCCCCACCTTGTCTCAGTCCCAACCCTCAAACTCAGCACCACCTTCCTAATCCATGCCTCTCATGCAATCTTCTTCCTGACCTCTCCGCCCCCACCTCCACTCCAGCCTATCACCTTCGCATTAACCTCCTTCCACCTATCGCATTTCCAACGCCCCTCCCCCAAGTCCCACCTCCCTACCTTATATCTTAGCCTGCTTGGCACACTTTCCTCATTCCTGAAGAAGGGCTCATGCCCGAAATGTCGATTCTCCTGCTCCTTGGATTCTGCCTTACTTGCTGCGCTTTTCCAGCAACACATTTTCAGCTTTGTGCTCTCATTAACCTTGTTCCTAAAACTGATGCTGCCTGATGAGGCATACTCTAATCTCCTATAATGAGTTTTCATGTACCCATATTTGGTTGGTCGACACAGAGTAGCAGAAGACACAGCAATCTTTTGATGGCAGTAAGTTACCCACTTAAACATCATTGAACACATAATCAAGGTCTCCTGACTTCATCATACTGATGCCAAACACAGAATGCTAGAGAGACTCAGCAGTTTGGCAGTCTGTATGGTGAGAGAGACAGAGTTTATGTGTCAAGTCTAATGTGACTCTTCTTTAGAACTGAAAGGTGTTGGGATTTTGTAAAAATATACTTTTGATAGACATAGAGGAGAAGGAGTAAGGGCTCCCTGTGTACAGCCTTCTGATCTGCCTTCACCTCTGTCAAAAACATTTTTAAAAAATTAAACCTTTTAATTCTGAAGAACAATCATACTGGACTTGAAATGTTGACTGTTCCTTTCTCTAGATACTGTCAATCTTGTTAGTTTCTCAAGCATTCTCTGTGTTTGCGATGTTTGCGAAGATTTGGAGCTCAGGTTGATGATAAGTATGTAAGTTAGCTCGCTGAGTTTGAAGGTTTGTTTTCAGATGTTTCATCACAATACTAGGTAACTCCATCTCACTGGAGACTCTCACTGATGATGCTACCTAGTATGGTGACGAAACATCTGAAAACAAACCTTCCAGCTCAGCGAGCTAACTTACATACTTATTCACTGTGTTTGTTTCAGATTTGGTCTATAATGTCATCTTCATCCAAGAAAGTCACAGGATTGCGCAAAACTCAAAGTAAAACTAACAAAATCTCTTGCTTGAAGGTATGGGTGTTTCACTTAAGTTAACAAACATCTCCTGATCTTCTAAACTGGAACTTGTTGATTTTCTTCAGTTGTGGAGACCTAACAAGAGAAAACTATTGATTCACAAGCAAGGCCACAAAAGATGTTTTAAAAGAAGTCACCATGACTACAGATATATTCAACCCTCGTCATCTGCAGTTCTGGTCGCCCAGTTATAGGAAGAACGTTATTAAACTGGTTGGTTCAGAAAAGATTTGCCAGGATGTTACTTGGAATGGAAGGTTTGAATTAAAAATAAAATGGAAAGACTGGGACTTTATTTCATTGGAGCATGGTAAAATCATGACGGGCATAGAAAAGATGAATGACAAGTGTCTTTTCCCTGGGGGGTGGGGGAGTTGAAAGCTAAGATACATACTTTTAATGTGAGAGAAAGATTTAAAAAGGACATGTGAGACAACTTTTTACAACGAGAGTGGTTCATGTGTGGAATGAACTGCTAGAGAAAGTGGTGGATGCAGATCATGTTACAACGTTTAAAAGACATTTGGATAAGTTCATAAGGAAGGATATGGGCCAAATGCAGGCAAAGGGGACTAGTTTAGTTTGGGCAGATGGTCATTATGGACTGGTTGGATTGTAAGATCTGTTTCCATGCTGAATGACTCTATGATTCTATAACTAGTCCATGCTGACCAGGTATCCAAAACCAAACTGGTCCAATTTGCCTGTGTTTGGCTTATATCCCTCTAAATCTTTCATATTCATATACCTGACCAAATATCTTTTAAATGTTTGAGTTGTACCTTCCTCTACCACTTCCTCTGGCAGCTCATTCCTGCCACACATCACCTGCTATGTGAAAAAGTTATCCCCAAGGTCCCTTTCAAATCTTTCTCCTATGCCTCTAGTTTTGGACTCGCCTACCCTTGGAAAAATACCTTTGCAATCCACCTTATCCATGCCTCTCATGATCTTATAAACCTCTATAAAGTCATCCTTCAGTCTCTGGCACTCCAGGCGAAAAAGTTCATCCTCACCTTATACCTAAAAATCCTCCAGTCTTGGCAACATGCTTGTAAATTTATTTGTATCTTTTAAGGTTTAACAACATCCTTCCTATAGCAGGGCGACCAGAACTGTACACAGTATCCTACAAGTGGCCTCATCATTATCTTGTACAGCTGCAACATGTCATCCCAACTCCAATACTAAATGCTCTGACAAATGAAGGCAAGCGTGTCTTCTTTATCCCCTGTCTACCTATGACACCACTTTCAAGGAACTATAAACCTGCAACCCCATGTCTCTCTGTTCAACAACAGTCCTCAGGTTTCTACCATTAACTGTATACATCTTTCCCTGGTTTGCCTTCCCAAAATGTAACACCTTGCATTTATCTAAATTCAATTCCATCTGCCACTTCTCAGTCCATTGACCCATCTGACCAAGATTACTCTTAGATAATCTTCACAGTTCACTATACCACTAATTTTGAAGTCATCCTCAAATTTAAGTAGATTATGTTTTAAAAATACATAAGTCACACAGTTTACAATACAATGAATACAATGGATGAAATGGCCTCTTTCTCTATGATCATTCTATGATTCTGTGGTTCTGAGATTTCGTGGGGAATCAGTGATATGAGGAAAGATTGGAATGGCTCATATATACTTTTAACACAGTTGTAATCATAAAGAAGATTTACTTATTTCAACCTTATTGTTGGAGGTTATCTTCCTTCGGGAATAGATGCATTTATTTTCTGAAATTATTCATGCAGTTTATAAATCTTGGCATGGTCATATTGAGCCAAAGTGGTCTGATACATTACAAGTTGGAGAGTGTGGTGCTGGAAAAGCACAGCAGGTCAGGCAGCATCCGAGGAGCAGGAGAATCAACATTTCGGGCATAAGCCCTTCATCCTGATACATTACAAGGTTCTGGGATGGGTACTGCTTTGAAAGGATTTATATTTATAAGAAAACAAGAGATAAGAAGCAATAACATTGGCTACAAATGGAAATTATTTTATTGATGAGAATGCTTCATTCAATTATTGAGTTCTGGTGCGCCTTATAATCATTAGCAAGAAGTCTTCCAATTGGAAAGGCTCAGAAGCCGAATGGCACAGTGTCTAACACTGCTACCTCACAGCACCAGGGATCTGGGTTTGCTTCCCCCTCGGGTGAATGTTCTGCGTAGGGTTTGCATATTGTCCCAGTGTCTGCGTGGGTTTTCTCCTGCAGTCCAAAGATGTGCAAGTTAAGTGGATTGCCCATACTGTCCAAGGATGTGCAGGCTAAGTGAATTAACCATGGGAAATGCAGGGTTACAGGAGGGGTGGGTCTGCGTGGGATGCTCTTTGGAAGGCCAGTGTAGACTCATTGGGCCAAATGGCTTGCCACCACACTGTAGGAATTCTATGATCCCAAGGTCTTCTGCCTCAACATCAGTTGTGGTGATCTTTCTAAGAAAACTCATGTTCAAACCATTTTGTACTGCCAAGTTATGCAGAGCATATTGACCAAAACCAAAATGTCTGAGCAAATTCTGGAGAATTGAGGAGAAACCCCATGTGGAATTCTTTACATCTAGTCAAAAATGTTTGGCACAGTCAAAAAGTTCTGAAAGTTAAGGACATTCAGTTTATGCGCAAGGATTTTACATGGATGTCAACAATTATATTCTGCACTTTTGGATAAAACTAGAAAGCTCTATTTGGCTATGGGCTGGCATTCATGCTAAACTGAATGAACCAATAATGAAGTTATTGATTAAATGGATGAATGTCCTGATGACATTTTGGATCATATTTGACGGAGAGATCTTAAGATTTGTTAGTGTTGTAAAGGTTCGGAGCTATTGCCGTATTTACTATCAAAGGCAGAATTCACTGGTAAGCTGCTGTTGTTTGCAGATCTTTATGGGAAAGTCATGGGAAAAGCTTTCCTAGTGCCTTCATGACTCTTTCTTAAGGTTTTTGTATGGTCCATGTAGCTTTCAGGGAATTCTTTAGGGAAATGTTGTATGTGTTTGGACACATTTTGATTCTCCTTTCCCTAGTATTGCATGTAAGGACAGAGAAGTCTAATAACTTTGTCACAGGTCCTCAGGCTATCAGGGACAAGATCAGTTCCATCTTGTAATCCAAAAAAAACTACAAGATCTCTCTTCAAAGTCCAGTAATCCCTCCTCATCATTGAATCTTACAGTGAGGAAGAGGCCCTTTGGCCCATCAAGTCTACATGGTCAATAGTATACTACTACCTACGCTAGTCCCACTTTCCCACATTTGGCCCATAGCCTTGAATGTTATGACATTTCAAGTGTTCATCCATGTACGCTTAAAAGTTGTGAGGTTTCCTACCTCAAGTGCTCTTCCAGGCAGTGTATTCCAGACCCCTACCACCTTCTGGGTAGAAAGGTTCTTCCTCATATCCCATCTAAATCTCCTGTCTTTCGCTTTAATTATTAACCCTTCAACTAAGTGGAACAACTGCTTTCTCTTCACCCCATCCATGCCTCTCATAATCTTATACACCTCTACCATGCTCCTCCCTCAGCATTCTCTACTCCAAAGAAAACAATCCATGCTCATCCAGCCTCTTTTCTGAAATAGCTGAAAAGCCCCATTTGAGGAAACATCCTTTGAACCCCCTCCAGTGCAATCACATCCTTCTTGTAGTGTGGTGGCCAGAACTGCACAAATATTCCAGCTGTGGCCTATGCAAAGTTCTCTACAGCTCCAAAATGACCTCCCTGCACTTATAATCTATGCCGTGACTGATAAAGGCAGGAGTCCCCTGTATGCCTTCTTCACCACCTTATTAACTTGCCCTGCCACTTTCAGGGATCGGTGGACAAGCATCCCAGGATCCCTCTGTTCCTCTGAGCTTCCTAGTGTCTTACCATTCATTAAGTACTTCTTTGTCTTTTTCCTTTTTCCAAACAACATCACTTCACACTTATCAATGTTATATTCCACCTCCTGGCAATGAGTTCACCTCAGTTGATTCGATTGTTGGTTTTAAGAGCAGTGTGATGCCAACAGTGTGGGGTCAATTCCCATCACCAGCTTGAGGTTACCATGAAGGACACTTCTTCTCAACCTCTTCCCTCACCTGAGGTCTGGTAGCCCTCAGGTTAAATCACCACTGATCGCTTCTCTCTAATGAGAGAGCAGCCCCTATGGTCTGGTAAGACTATGGCGACACAATACAATACAATTCGATATGATCAATCCATTTATATTCTTCTGTAAATAAGATCTTCTTCCTTACTATAACCACACTGCAAATCGTTGTATTATCCAAATGTTTACTTATTATCTTCCACCTCACTCTCATCTACATCATTTATGAATATCACAAACAATAAGGGACCCAGCTTTGATCCTTATAGTGTGTCACTGCACACTGAGCTCCAATCACACAAACAATTGTCTTCCACCACCCTCTGTTTCCTACCACTAAACTAATTTTGGATTCATCTTGCCAACTTATCCTAGTGTTTATTTGAATGTTTTACCACTTATTCAGGAATTACGTTTGAGGAGGAGACAACGTGAAAATACTGAGCAGAGGAAAAACAGGTGTAGAGGATGTCTAAGTCTGCTCGTCTAATTATTCAGTCTCATTGCATCTTTGCTCATGCGATAATGGTGTAGCTGGCTAGGTTAGGATTTATTGCCCATTTCTAATTGCTCAGAGGGCAGTGGAGAGCCAACCACATGCCCATTACATATAAACCAGACCAGGTATGGACGGCAGATTTCCTAACCTAAGGGGTACCTAAAACTAGATGGATTTTTACAACAATTGACAAATGTTTGCGTTGTCATCATTGGACCTGATTTTTAACAGATTCAAATTTCACCATCTGCCATAGTGGAATTCAAATACATTTCACCAGATATCAGCTTTGGTTAATACCATGAGGTCACTGCCACCCCTTCCCCCACAAGATAGAGCTTATTGCAGATATATTCTAACCAACCTGTTCAAGGATCGAAAAGTAGGTGGGATTTGAACTTGGGCTTTCTGGCTCAGAGGTAGGGAATAATACCACAATAGCTGAGGAGACCCTGTCCTACATCCAACAATGGCTTATTTAATTGCAGCACTGCCCTTAATAACAAATGCTTAATTTAGTAACAACATGATTCATATTACATGGTGGATCAGGCTTTTCATGTGAGCATCGTGGGTAAAAGTGTGTCTCAGCAAATCAGTCCAACAACCATAATCCTACATCCACGGAAGGTCATCACAACATTCACTATGTATTTCTATGATTATATGAGTTCTTTCTTGTATTAAGTGAAAACATGTCAGGGATAGATAGGATAGATCGAGTGAATCCTTAGAAGAGTGTAAAGGCAGTAGGAGTACACTGAAGAGGGAAATCAGGAAGGCAAAAAAAGAGAGATGAGATAGTTTTGGCAAATACAGTTAAGGATAATCCAAAGGGTTTTTACAAATACATTAAGAACAAAAGGGTAACTAGGAAGTGAAAAGGACCCCTCAAAGAACAGCAAGGCAGCCTTTGTGTGGTGCCATAGGAGATGGGGAATATACTTTGCATGTGTTTACTATGGAGAAGAAAATGGAAGATATAGGATGTGGCGAAATAGATAGTGACACCTTGAAAAATGTCCATGTTACATAGGTGGAAGTGCTACATGCCTTGAAACGTAAAAAAGTAGATAAATTCCCAGGACCTGATCAGGTGTAGCCTAAAACTCTGTAGAAGCTAGGGAAGTGATTTCTGGGCCTCTTGCTGAGTTATTTGTATCATCAATAGTCACAGGTGAGGTGCCAAAAGACTGAAGTTGGTTAACATGGTACCATTATTTAAAAAGGTGGTAAGGACAAGCCAAGGAACTATAGACTGGTAACCCTGATGTTGGTGGTGGGCAAGTTGTTGGAGAGAATCCTGAGGGACAGGATTTACACATATTTGGAAAGGCAAGGACTGATTAAGGATAGTCAACGTGGCTTTGTGCGTGGGAAATCATGTCTCACAAACTTGATTGAGTTTTTTGAAGAAGTAACAAAGAGGATTGATGAGGGCAGAGCCGTAGTTGTGATCTATATGGATTTCAGTAAGGCGCTCGACAAAGTTCCCCATGGAAGACTTGTGAGCATGATTAGATCTCATGGAATACAGGGAGAACTAGCCATTTGTATACAGAACTGGCTCAAAGGTAGAAGACAGAGGGTGGTGGTGGAGGATTGTTTTTCAGACAGGAGGCCTGTACCAGTGGAGTGTCACAAGGATCAGTGCTGGGTCCACTGCTTTTCTTCATTTTTATAAAGATTTGGATATGAACATTGGAAGTATAGTTAGTAAGTCTGCTGATGACACCAAAATCGGAGGTGCAGTGGACAGTGAAGAAGGTTACCTCATATTACAACAGGATCTTGATCAGATGGGCCAATGGGCTGAGGAGTGGCAGATGGAGTTTAATAAGATAAATGTGAGGTGCTGCATTTTGGGAAAGCAAATCTTAGCAGGACTTATATTCTTAACAGTAAGGTCTTAGGGAGTGTTGATGAACAAAGAGACCTTGGAGTGCAGGTTCACAGCTCCTTGAAAGTAGAGTCGTAGGTAGATAGAATAGTGAAGACGGTGTTTGGTATGCTTTCCTTTATTGGTCAGAGTATTGAGTTCAGGCGTTGGGAGGTCATGTGGCCACTGTACAGGACATTGGTTAAGCCACTTTAGGAATATTGTATGCAATTCTGGTCTCCTTCCTATTGGAAGGATGTTTTGAAACTTGAAAGGGTTCAGAAATGATTTACAAAGATGTTGCCAGGGTTAGAGGATGTGAGCTATAGGGAGAGGCTGAATAGGCTGGGGCTGTTTTCCCTGGAGCGTCGAAGGTTGAGGCGTGACCTTAGAGGTTTATAAAATCATGAGGGGCATGGATAGGGTAAATAGACAAAGTCTTTTCCCTGGGGCAGGGGAGTCATAATTAGAGGGCATAGGTTTAGAGTGAGAGGGGAAAAATATATAAGAAGTCTAAGGGGCAACGTTTTCAAGCAGAGGCTGGTGCGTGTATGAAATGAGTTGCCAGAGGAAGTGGTGAAGGCCAGTACAGTTGCAACATTTAAAAGACATCTGGATAGGTATATGAATAGGAAGGATTTAGAAGGATATGGGCCAAATGCTGACAAATGGGACTAGATTAGGTTGGGATATCTGGTCGGCGAAAGTGAGGACTGCAGATTCTGGAGATTAGAGTCGAGAGTGTGATGCTGGAAAAGCACAGCAAAAGGCCTTCATCAGGAATGAGGCTGGGAGCCTCGAAGGTGGAGAGATAAATGGGAGGGGGGTAGGACTGGGGGTGAGGTAGCTGAGAGTGCAATAAGTGGATGGAAGTGGGGTAATGGCGATAGGTCAGAGAGGAGTGTGAAACGGATAGGTGGGAAGGAAGATGGACAGATGGGACAAGTCATGAGGGGAGTGCTGAACTAAAAGGTTGGAAATGGGATAAGGTTGGGGGAAGGGAAATGAGGAACCTGGTGAAACTGGGATATCTGGTTGGCATGAACGAGTTGAACTGAGGGGTCTGTTTCCATGCTGTACATCTCTATGACTCTATGGCTCTATAATGAGACAGAAATTTCTTCAAATGAATAAATGTTACAATAATCTTGTTGTGCATTGCAGACAGACTAACACAAATGCAGAATGACAGCTACAGAATGATGTTGCTCTGATTAGTTGCCAATGGTGTGGTTTATTAAATGAAACCAGATTGCTTTTAGAATAATGACTTATTATCTGACTCACCAATTGCTGGCATGTTAGAAATTGCTACAAACTCGGGGCGGTTCACAAGCCTGATGTCAAAAGTTGCCTTCATAGCGGGTTCATCAAAACATGGGAAAACTGACCGGGCAAATGTTGGTTCCAACAAGGATGCAATGATAGGTCTGATTGGAGGAAAAAAACATACAACTTATTATTTATTTTTCATTTCAGTCTAAAAAAGCAAAAACATGGAAGTCGAAAACCATCCAGATTATACAGTTCTCAGCGCACTATTTACAATGAGGGCAAAGGTTTTGGAGACCTTCCCAGAAGAGAGTCAGTTCGTGCTTTCAGTATTAACCATATGAAAGAAGCTAGTATTGAAGATCTAAGACCCCTCAAGAGGGGCCTCTTGGTTCGAGATCGGTCAAAAGAATCAACGAATACGGTCTGTTCAAAAAGCAAGGTTCATTAGTTTATTGAATTAAGGTACCTTGACGCAATTCTATCCAGCAACACAGAGATTGAAGCTTCTGTGTTCTGTGATGAAGTTGCGCAATTACATCTGAAAATTACAAATTATTTGTATGTTTTTTAAGAAATAGTTCAGCCTTAATTACAAGAAAGACCAATCACATATAATAAGGTGACATGATTGAAGACAGGCTAATCAAATGGTATTCTTTGGAAAAGATATCTTATTTATGTAAATTGTCATGCCATGTATCAGTTCAAGGTTAGTTCAAATGGTCAATTTATGTGTCAGTATTAATTTTATGAAAACTCTATTGTCCTCTTATCTTTGAGTTTCAGCTTAATTCTGCAAATCAGCAGTACAGGTTCACAGGCTGTATAGTATGTAGTATTCTTTTTAAATCGAGAAAACATTTTGTGGTAAATAAAAATCTACATATACTTGTTGCCTAAATTCAAATTTTATATCTTCAGTATAACAGAAGAACACCACATTCTCTTGAGTTTAGTTGGTGTTCAAATTTTAGATCCTCATTGCCCCTTTTGGTCATTCTACGACCACACCATAAAGGCATGGATCAAGTTAATCCAATTCAAAAAGACTGCCATACTTCCTCTTCCTCCAAAGGGGAATCAAGGGCAGGCAATGATGTTTCCTTATCATGATTTAAATAACGAAGAAGCATTTTCTGGGTGGAACCAATATTGTCAATAATACACTTAATTATATCAATACTGACAAAAAGACCAATTAAAACAATAGCACCATACATAGCCATATTAATTTTACAGTTGTACCATGAGTTAAAATCCTAATCCCCCCATCCCGCACCTTCATTCATTTGGTTGACAAAAGTGCGAATATTATTAATATGTCTAGTAATGTTTTTGATAAGATCAGTGACCCCCATAATGCATTTTCCTTTAACTATAGTGCAAAATCCACCTTCCTTCGGTTTTGTTGGGCAAATAAGTGCAATTCTGAAAGCATGTCCCTAATTTCTATTAAGGCAGCACTTGTGTCATTTCACAAAATTGTGAGTCCACAAATGAGATAATTATGGTCTTGATGACTAATAATTCCTAAGGACTCTCCTAATGAAAGAACACTAAGAGCTGCATATGCCAATGAGTGTGTCTTACTTCTTGATATGGCCTTTGGATTCTTCCATTCTGCACAGAAGTCAGGAGAAACTGGATGTTTAAAAGGGGAATTATGATCTTGTTGCCAGGTAATTGGTCAGAGAACAGGAGTTGGAAATAGTGTTCCTACAGCTACGGCGCAAGGAGTACTTGGTCTATTCAGAACAAGGTAGTTAGTTGCCTTATTATAACTGAATAAAATAATATCCAGGTTTAGCATAGGTAATAGAGGGACCTTCCCAGTAAGAAGCGGGCCTAACTTTGTGACTTCCTGGGGTATGTGGATAATCCATAATTACATAATTTGGCCCTGGGTGTTAAGGGTGAAAATCATCTAATCTAATGAGGTGAGTTTCTTGATAAGAAACATGGTCAACATCCCAAAATTGCTCAACCCATCCAATAATTGGGAAAATATTAGTGTCATTAGGGGTATCATAATGAAGGTGGTGTTGTTACTCTCTTCACATAGAGTTAGAATTCCAGTGGTAATAGGGATACATTTTTCATTAAGGCATACACATGAGATGCGAGGTCCTTCAGAAAAGCAGTGACAACTAATACATTTAATCATAGCATAGGGAATAATTTTAGGTAGTCTTTCATAAGCGCACCCCCATCCCTTACCATTGTAGCAATTTGGATAGGATATTGTGGATTTATTGGAGGAAGTCCATAAATAAGTAGCAGGTGGGGATAGGTAATAACTAAAAACATAAATACTGTAAATACTTTAGTACTATTCCATACCCCATGTTAGGATTTGGAAGGATAAAATGGGTCAGGGAGTCTCTTGCTGAAGTAAGGGCGTAACAAATTACTTCATCTTCTCCAAAAATTTTACTATGGGTTTCTAGAAACATCCCCCTTTGTCTTTTTTACCACGTGATCTATCTGAAAGGGGACAAGACTTACCAGGAATACCCATAGTACAAATGTAATCAAATTGGCACACAACACCTTTAGAGGATAAAGATCATTTAGACTTGTTCTGTAAATGAATTGTTAATTTTTTTATGCAGGTGACCACTGCAAAAGTCATTCTTGGCAACATTCAGTCTTTTGACACACAAGGACATCTTGCAGGCATAGTTGGTACAGTCTCTGTTTGCTCAGGATTGCAATGTCCCTTCTTGTGCACCAATGCTGGCAATGGCAAGTCCACACAGCAGGTCAAGTTCGATCTTTATCATCTCCCCCCTTGCAAGGTTGGAGACCGCTAAGTGTCCATTGTAATAAAGTATAAACCATTTCCTACTTGTATATAAGTATATACAATATACATATATTCAATTAAAATAGGCAGCAGCAAAGAAGTAACACAAACTAATCTAGTAGAGGTCACCCATATTCTGGTTTGAGTATTGTGGGAATACCTTATTTGAGGCCGTAATTTGTGCTCTTCAGCAGGCTAGAAGCCCTAAGAGTAATTTTGAAATAAATAATTCTCAAATTAATCAAATTCAAATAGCCCACTGAAGTAAATATATTGCCCATACTGGCAAAAATCTCGTTCATTTTAAACTCTGCACTAGAGATTCGCTTCCTACCCATTATTTTCTTATTTTATATGGAAAAGCCCAGACATGGGCGAATTAAGCAAACCTATTCTTATAAATCCAGCATTGCTAGGATGCAATACTCGTTGAAGTTTTTCTACTAAAAAAATCTATATTATCTAAAATTTAGATTAGTTCTGCAATATATTGTATTCTCTTTTTTAAAAAAAAATCATCAACATTGTGCCCAATTAAATGGCCTAATCTACAGCGTCAGTCAACAGTAATTAGAATTAAGTGTAGGAACCTAAGGGTAATTTTGAGCAGAAAAGTTGGTAATGAATATTGGCTGGAGGGCAATGCTGTCCCCAAATAATTGTAACATGACACAAAGCTTTCAAACCACACTGAAATTTTTCTAATATTGAGCTAAACCTAGAATTTAGATATTGGTACAATCTTAAAATTATAAACCATCACCGTTCAGTATTAAATATCTAAGTGAAGATAATAGCTCAGCCAGACACTCCTTCTTAGATCTAACAGTCCAATGCAAAAATAAATCAAATCAACCTGTGTGTATTCTTATAAGCCCATACACAAAGCAAAGATATTTAGGCTTAGCGTCCATGTATGAAATCAAATCACTTGATAATTCAGTCAGTAGCATATTGTAGTATAAAGTGCCTGTATTTATTTCAGAAATGGAAATTTGCAAATTACTTCCAAATTTCGAAGCACTATTGAAAACAATCCAAACATCAAACTCATATGAAAACAGTCAGTAAGCAATAGAGAAATCATCCTCTACATTGTGAATTGGCATTGAACAGACAGTCTCATTCCCCCGTGATTTTTGCACCTTACCCAGGTCTGGCATACCCATCCTTATACTGTGTCTAACCGGGTTTTGCTCGGGACCCAATGGGATCAGAAGTTTGGGGCGTATGGCTGCCTGCTTGGCAGCTGCATATACTTGCCCATTACTTTAGAAACAGTATCAGCATGAGCCAAACATCTTGATAATCTTCAGATTGATTGAACAAAATAGCATTACTATAACGCTGCTCCCTTGGGGTTTAAAAATGTTCAATGTTCCCACAAGGCTTCAAAATCGTGGATCATATTAAAAGCACAATGAAGAGTCAGTGTATATTAGTAGATTTTCTTTTTGATAGGATGAAAGCAGGTCAATCCCAACGTCAGCTCCGAGGTAACATTAAAGACACATTACTACCCATTGGCCACATTTCAACAATTAAAGCAAGGGCCAGGCATTTGCCCCTAGGCTTTTTGATGTTTTGTTACCAGTCTCAAAGGTGAAATGCTGGGGCCTGCCTGTCCCCATTTTCAGGGTCTCCTCGGAAAAAGGTTGTCCAGCAGTGGTCATTGGGTGCCGTAGGTTCCGCCCCAGTGGGTATCCTGGATCCAATCAACCCTATCAGGGCTGGCATACAGCATTTGGGATCGAGAGGACGCTGAATATAGTTTGTTTTACCTGTAACTTGCATCGTGGTTCAGTCCGGTTCTGGCCATCCCAATAGAAAACCACTGTTCACCTCATTTGCGACTGGAAATTCCTGGACTGGTTCGTAATATTGGTCTGGATCATGTCAGTAACTCCAGGCAGAAAACATTACAAAAGCATAGGGTTAAATAAAGGTAAAAGAGCTGCTTGATTATTGTTCAATTGTTTGTCACTTCCATCAGACAGATAGGCGCATCTTTCAGTCTTGTAACACAAGTCATTCGTATTCAGGCTACTCTTAGGATCACACTTGGACATATTGAGCAAATTTGGCCGGTTTGGTCTTGCAGTCAGAGGCATGCTTCATTAACATAACTCTAGTTCCCGGGATGGGACCCGGTTTCGGACGCCGCAAGTCACTCATTTCCATGATATCGACTATGAAGACTGGATGCTTCATTTTCAAAAGAAGGGAAAGTTTCAACAAGTGGATGGTTTAAATTAAGGCTGGGGACAATCAGGAGATGATTAGATTCCCTACAGTGTGGAAACAGGCCCAACAAGTCCACACCGATCCTATGAAGAATAACCCACCTAAACCCATTTCACTCTGACTAATGCACCTAGCACTATGGCATTTTAGCATGGCAAATACACCTGACCTGCACATCTTTGGACTGTGGGAAGAAACCGGAGCACCCAGAGGAAACCCACACAGACACAGAGAATGTGCAAACTCCACTCAGACAGTCATCCAAGGTTGGCATTAAACCGGGACCCTGGCACTGTGAGGTAGCAGTGCTAACCACTGAGCCACCGGGCTTAGCAGGTAAACAGGAACAAAATCCCAAATCTCAAAAAGGGTCAGTATGCCGGACATAGATTCTACTTGGAATCCCGAGCCTAAGTTTTTTTTATTTTACAGTATTGTTGCTTTCACCTTGTTTATATAGTGGCCTTACATTGTATTCTCATGTCATTTCTGATTTTTTTTATATACATATATACACCCATTCACAGTCAAATCCCCAGCTTTTGGGAGTTTCTTCTGCCATATGTATATCTATCCCTATCCCCCAATCATATGCAGAATTTCTTCAACTGGCCAGTAATGTAGCTTTCCATTCTTTAACTAACAATGAATTAATGCAGTCATGTTTTAAATTAACCCTGAATCAATATGACAGGTCACTGACAATGTGGGAAGGAATCCTGCCAATTAATTTTGATTTGGGCTAATACAATTAGAGTCCTAGAGATGTACAGCACAGAAACAGACCCTTCGGTCCAACCCGTCCATGCCGACCAGATATCCCAACCCAATCTAGTCCCACTTGCCAACACCCGGCCCATATCCCTCCAAACCCTTCCTATTCATATACCCATCCAAATGCCTTTTAAATGTTGCAATTGTACCAGCTTCCACCACTTCCTCTGGCAGCTCATTCCATACATGTACCACCCTCTGTGTGAAAAAGTTGCCCCGTAGGTTCTTTTATATCTTTCCTCTCTCACCCTAAACCTATGCCCTCTAGTTCTGGACTCCCCAATCCAAGGGAAAAGATTTTGCCTATTTATCCTATCCATGCACCTCATAATTTTGTAAACCTCTATAAGGTCACCCCTCAGCCTCCGACGCTCCAGGGAAAACAGCCCCAGCCTGTTCAGCCTCTCCCTATAGCTTGATTTATTATAAATATTAATAATATAAATAATAATATATAATTAATAATAAATATTTATAATAATAAATAAAGTAATCATTATCTGTAATTCAGGGTGGAAACCCAACAAGTGTCTAAAACATTTTAAAAACTGTACTCTGCTGCTTTATCCTTCTTATTGCATCATTCTCCTCCATTCTGTATTGATTTTCTTGCCTCTATTTTCATTTTAACCTCATTTAACCAATTTATCAAATTATGCTTGTCTAACTTTAAAGGCTGTTCCTAACTATACATTTTGGAATCTTGATTGTCATAATCAGAAGGCTAGTTTTAGGATTTGAATTTTCAGCTAATCAAAAATTGCAGCAGGAGAATAACTAAATCGGTGATTTGTCTCATTCACTTGTCCTGGTCACTGTATCACATGGTTGTGACATTATGGAGCTTGCCAACTCAATGGCAATGGGGCAGTGATGCTACAAAAGAAAGTGATTGATATACCATCCTATTCCTCAATATGTTTGGCTGTCCCTATTTTCTAAAGGGTGGAATGCTGGGTGACAGCAGTGCCTGTTTAACTCAGGCAATAGTCCTTTTTCATCCGTTAGTGACACCTAATGTTATGGATAGAATTCAGTTTGAATTTTGGAGAGAGCACTGAGTGGAGTGGTACCAAGCATACTTTATGTATTGCTGAGTGGGGATCCAGCTGAAGAAGATGATAGAAAATAAGTTTTCAATTATTTTTGTGGACATTGGAGGATCAATAGAGCTTAGTTCTCATTGTCTTGTTTTGAGAGCAGATCTCCTCTGTGGTAATATATCAATGGTCATTATTTTTACAATATATATCTGAGTAACATACAACATTTTATTTTCTGATATAATTTATAAATATATATGCATATATAAATTGGAAATTCATTTATTCAGTATTTAATATTTAAAATGTAAAATGCATACAGTTCCCAACTTTGAAATCCACTATAATTACCCGTTTTAGTCCCTTAATTTAAATCCAAAATTAAGTTTCTTAAGTAGTCCTGACCAGTCATTGCTCAATTACAATGCTATAGGTCGTGAAATAACCGGAGCTGCCTTAAAAGGATTTGTCTATTCAAATTTTAAAAAAACTTTTAATGCATGAATAATGGCCGAATCCAAGGACACAGATATTAACCATAGGATATTATTTTTTAGATGATTTATCACAACCTAATGTTGAACTGAAACTTCAACTGTTATTGAGGGAGGGGTCTTCCTGAATAAAGCTATAGTTCGCACATCATAATTACCAATGAAACAAATCAGTCTTAAAATTAAGTGGGAACAAACGAGTCTGAAACACAAAAAAAAGTTATAATGTTGTCTTCCTCCGTATTAAACTGATTTGAAATCGAATAAGGTTGGCTTTCATGTAAGGATAAAAGAGATTAATTAGAAACTGACAGTAAGGCAGTCATGACTTGTAAAAAGAACAGGAGTTAATATTTTATTTCATACTCACTAAAAGGATCTTTAACCTTAAAAGAAATCATGTTAAATTTCCAAAATGCAAATCAGATTCGAAACAGTCCCGGATCTCAAGCTCCAGGGAACAAAGCACAAACATTCAATTACCAACAAGCAAATGTGCATTCAAACCGAATCACAAAGGGTTAGCCTTTCTACGAACTATTGGGCTTTTTCTCTCTCTCTTTCTCACACACACACACTCAGTCTTTAGTACAGTTGGGTAGTCAAGAACTGTGAAAAGAACAGTCAAACTAGTCCTGAATCTTGAGCTTTTTCACATAATTTCACTAATTGTTGCGGATGGATCATCAGTCCTGTCTATGTAATTACACATTTTAAAATTACTTCAGTTTTATAGCAACTAATTTTTTAAAAAAAATTATTACTCACTGATCAGACTTCCACAAACCCTAATTAATTTCACAAATCTCTTTTCTTTAAAAAAATAACTTTTATTATAAAATATCGCGATATTTCGTTTCTTTAGAAAATCAACTTGTGTTGATTTTTTTATTATATTAATAATAACCTATTATTAAAAACTGGGGGCCTCTTGCCTCCCCAAAAACTTCAAATATTGAATATTAATAACTGCCAATATTGAAACTGTTGAGGGGCAACAGCCTCCGAAAACTGATGAAAATACAAGCATCCGATTTTTTAGAACCGGGAAATATACAAAGTTCAAACAATCTCGAAGTTTTTATTAAAAAACTGAAAAGAAACAAAGTTCATGCAATCGGCACCCGAAAATAAACGAAGTTTAAGCGATTAAAGTTTTTTTTAAAAAATCGAAGTTCAAGTGATCGGAACCCAAAAATAAATGAAGTTTAAGCGATTAAAGATTTTTTTTTAAAACCCAGAAATTAACAAAGCTTGGGAATTCAGATTTCAACACTCCCTTCAGAGTTCAGAAATTTTCGAAGACCACTGTCCATAAGTACCAAAGCATCCTCAACTTCAATTAATCTTTCCCCGCTTTTTTTAACATTTAAAAAGTCCCCCATACCCAACCCTTGCTAAGACCGACCCTTTCGGGCTGGACTGGAAAATAAACAGCGAGGGGTCACGTCAGACACCACTTGAATGAGAGGAAAACCAAACGCTCTTAAAACACTCATGTCTGGCCGGCCGATTTCCTCAACACTCAATAGTGAAGGACATTTAACTCTTACACCACTATTCACAATCTGTCCGAGCCGAAAAAGAGTCACGGCACCAAAATGATAAGACCCCGCAAGAGGGGCCTCTTGGTTCGAGATCGGTCAAAAACATCATCGAATACGGTCTGTTCAAAAAGCAAGGGTCATTTGTTTATTGAATAAAGGTGCATTGATGCAATTCTATCCAGCAACACGGACGTTCTGTGTTCTGTGGTGAAGTTGCACAATTACATCTGAAAATTACACATTATTTATATGTTTTTTAGAAATAGTACAGTCTTAATTACAAGAAAGACCAATCACATATAATAAGGTGACATGATTGAAGACAGGCTAATCCAATGGTATTCTTTGGAAAAGATATCTTATTTATGTAAATTGTCATGCCATGTATCAGTTCAAGGTTAGTTCAAATGGTCAATTAATGTGTTAGTATTAATTTTATGAAAACTCTATTGTCCTCTTTGAGTTTCAGCTTAATTCTGCAAATCAGCAGTACAGGTTCACAGGCCATTTTATAGTATTCTTTTTAAATCGAGAAACCATTTTGTGGTAAATAAAAATCTACACACACTTGTTATCTAAATTCAAATTTTAGATCCTCAGTATAACAGTATACTATATTCTCTTGAGTTTAGTTGGTAATCAATGTCTCTATAAACTCATTGTGGGAACTTGCCAGCCTGCTGCTCTTGAAAGCCATTGGGTGGAAACAGCCTGGCCTACTGTACCTTAGGAAACAAATGGAGGTTATCCAATAAAGTATCTCTAACAGAGAAATACTAGTCCTTTCAGTTCCATTGCTATGCAAATCGACAAACTGAATATTTGGGAATACTTCACATCCAGACTTCATTAGCAACTGCTCCACTCATTGCCCTTTGCATCAGAACTTGTGCCCAAGAAAGTGCATTCCCTCAGGCTGGTCAGTTTCATATGAATATCAGCCTGTCCAATTGCTTAAGTGGATTTCACCCAAAGGTCCAGGCTTGAGACCTAGTCAGGACTGCTATAGAAAATTTTTATTTTTGGCACGGGATCAGCTCTTTGGAAAATTTCACCAAGGCTGAAGCCGCTGGTTCCTTACTAATACTGACCTTTTATATTGCAGATGATGTGGATTGCAAGACCATAATGACAATAAGAAATCTCTTCCATTACACTGATTCATTAAATGATCTCCATTGACGCTTACCACATTACATTCCAAGGAATAATGGACTACCTAATGTTGCAACTATACTTGTAATACAATATACTAAATCTTTGTGCAGGAAAAAGACCTCCTGCTCTTCAAGCTTATCCAATGCCATGTAAACCAGGCAATGAAGACCATTGTGATTTTATCAAACTTTCTGTTCAAAGAATTCTCACCAGCTTCACTTATGTGCTGAATTAAAGTGCCTTTTCCTTATTTGTGATGAACCTTAGAATATTTGGAAACAAGGGTGATTTAATGGTGGTGGTTAATTGGTGAAAAAATGCCACAAGTGATTTGGTGATGGAAAATGTAGGACACAGGAGCCAACTACTGGTCAGAGGCTAAAACGAATACCTGTGGGGACTCCCTACATTCCTTGAGCAAAACATAAATGAAATATGGTACATGTGTGACCAGTTTTCTTAAACTAGTTGTTAGTGTTGCTTTTCACACACTCAGGATTGTTGTGTAAGCTCTGTACAGTTAGGAAATCCCATCTAACAGTAGGAATTATAAATAGAGTGCATTAAAGTTATGCTGCAAGTCAATAACTATCCTGATTAGATCATTGTTCATTGTGTATTGACTAAAGTTGCAAGTGAGCCTAACGTTGCTATTTTTGGCCCTGAGAAGTATCTAGTCTATCTTAAATACAACTGGAAAGGCAAGGGATCTTAAAAGTTGAACAATAACAATATATTTTATGTTGCTAGTGTGAGCTGGCTGCGCAATGATGGTTAGCTCAATTGGCTGGACAGTGAGTTTGAAACACAGAGTGACTCCAATAGTGTTATTTCAATTCCTGCATTGGCTGAGGTTACCAAGAAGGTCCTGCCTTCTCAACCTTGCCCTTTGCCTGAATTGTAGTGACCCTTAGGTTAAACACACACCAGTCACCTTTCTCTAACGAGAAAGAAAATGTTCTGCTTACCAAACAGTTGAGTAACATGGTGTAAGAATTTCAGTGCCTGTGTGGTGCCAGATGTATAGACCAATGCTTTGTTCATGTAATCAGGTATATATTATTAGTAAAACATTGAGCCCTGGGCCTTGGAGGAAGAAAGAACATGTACACACATTGTTCTTGTTTCAACTAAACAAAATAGGTGATGTTCATTCTCTTCTTCATTCCTCAGGACAATGCCTTGACCAATCAAATCTGCCTGGTTAAATTCAAACAGAACTTGGCAGTAATTTGCACCTTCCACCCCATCAACCTCTGGATACAACGCATCATCCTCCGCCATTTCCGCCACCTACAAACAAACCTCACCAGAGATATATTTCCTTCCCCATCCCTATCAGCATTCCACAGAGACCATTCCCTCTGCAACTCCCTTGTTAGGTCCATGTCCCCTACCAACCTGCCCTCCACTTCCAGCATCTTCCTTTGCCACCGCAAGTGGTATAAAACCTGTGCCCACACCTCCCCCCTCACTTCCATCCAAGGCCCCAAAGGATCCTTCCACATCCAGCAGAGGTTTTCCTGCACTTCCACACACATCATCTGCTATGTGCATTGCTGTGATCTTCTCTATATTGGGGAAATAGGACGCCAACTTGCAGAACGTTTCAGAGATTATCTCTGGGACACACACAGTTGAAGTGTGGCCGAGCACTTCAACTCCCACTCCCACTCTGCCAGGGAATTGCAAGTCCTGGGTTTCTTCCATCGCCAAATTCTAGCCACCCAATGCCTGGAGCAAGAACGTCTCATCTTCCACCTTGGGTCCCTCCAACCACATGGGATCAATGTTGATTTCGCCAGTTTCCTCATCACCCCTCCCTCCACAATATCCCAGATCCAACACTCCACAACTCAGATCTGCCCTGTTGAACTATCATGCCCTCCATCTTCTTTCCCACCTGTCCTCTCCAACGTCTACTCCGACCTATCACTATCACCCCCCACCTTCGTCTACATAACACCTTCCCAGTAGCTATTTAGCATCTTTCAAAGAATGAAAAGCCAGCCTATTTTTGCAGATTGAAATAATATGATCAAGCTATTGTATTTTTAAATAATCACTTTTTGAAACTGCATTATTATCTTTTAATGGTTGCTCCTTCACACACATATATACATGTCTAATTGCCACCAGACCCTTTACTGTGACACTCTCCATACTCTGTGCACCTTTTGCTGTGCACATGTAATATATGGGAAAAAGGTAAAGTTGTCATAATTGTACCAGATTATAGCACTGATCTCTCATTAGCGAGAGACAACTAGTTATGGTTTAACCTGAGGGTCACCATGCCTCGGCTGAAGACAGGGATAGAGAAAGAGAATCATTCCTGGGAAACTTAGCCAGTGCAGAAATTGATCCTACGCTGTTGGTATCACTGCATCACAAACCAGCTATATAGCCAACTGAGCCAATCAACTCTTCACCATTAATGCCTCCTAGTAATATTATTTTGACTTGTTACACAAACTATTACAAGCTTCTTTCTGCTATAGGCATGCTTTTTTTTAAACATTACTTAAAAATTTAGAAAACTCTCAGAATTTTCGAAATCTGATAACAAAAGAAATTATACTATGCTCTTATGTAAATGCAGATAAAGCATCTTAAAATATAAATAATCCTCAAAGATTAATACAAATCTCCAGTCAACAGCAACTATAATGTCTGATAGACATTAGCTTCACCATCTGGAGAGAATCACAGCTATACTGCACTATTGTGGTTAAAGTGATGGCAACGAATAGCATTACTCAGTTAGCTGGACTCCTGAGTTTAGCTGAAAATGATGAATTCCAATTTAATGGATCACACAATAGCCCAGAAAGAATGTTGACATTATTAGTGTTGGATCGTATTCAATTTGAGTTTCCCTACCAACCTTTTGCTTGCTGACTTATCTTGGCTCTTGCTAAATCAATGCCTAACTTTTGGAAGTATTATTCTTGTTTTTAGCATTCGCACCAACATCCTTGAGCTTGGCCCTTTCTGCACTTCTTACAGTCCTATACCTACCCAATATACCTGTGCCCCTGTAATTCTGGCCTAGTGCACATACCCCTAATTTAAATCACTCCACCATGGACAGCTGTACCTTTAGCTACTGAGAACCTAAACTCTGGAGTTCTCCCCACAAATCTTTCTCCATCTCTTTCTCCTTTACCATGCTTTTGGTTATCTGCTTTAACATCTCTCTTCTGTTTTATATTCTTGCACAGCATGTCACTGGTATGCCAGTATTTATTGCCTCAGTCAGCTGGTTGGACAGTTGGTGTGAGTTCAATTCCCAACACCAGCTGAGATTACAATGAAGGACTCTCCTTCTTAACCTTCTTAACCTCTCACCTCAGGCTAAATCCTTGCCAGTTGTCTCTCTCTAATGAGAGAGCAGCTCTAAGTTCTGCTAAGACAATGGTGACTTAAAGAGATATTGCCAGCAGTCTATTACTTGCTAAAAAGCATCCTCTGAAGTATATACTATAGTAACATTGATGATGTAATAAGTGGATGCTTAAGTGTAACAACCTTTCATCACATTATGAATAATAATGACCCAGATATTTTTCAGACTCAAAAAGTAATTCTAAATAAATCAAATATACTTTTTGGGAGTTTTATCCATAACACCAAAAAAAAGTAAGTTAGTTTCTTTTAACTTCTAGTCCCATATGCAGATTGCTATTACTATGCTCATATCCTCAAAACAGATAACTTCTTTATACCTATATTATCTAGGTATTCCATAAGTATTATGTCACAGAAAAATACCTCAGATTTGATTTTCCCTAAGAAATTTGGTGCAGTATATATTAAGATCTAAGCATTTTGTTACATTGCCCTCGTGGTTTGGGAGAGCGTAAATAAAGTCAGGTCAGTGACAGTTGCCTGCTGTTGGTCCACATGGTGAGACTTTATCAGTGCAATACACAACAAAAAGATAATGAGACAGGTATGGGATTTTTTTTCATCTTTCATACATTGATTCTTGAAATTTCTAAAATTGAATTTGAGGAACTACTGTCTCTTCCAAATTCGCTGAATGTGCTATTGTTGTAATACTATCACTTGAGGAGCGATGCCCCTTTGAGAAGATCAACATATGTATGAGCCAAAAACCTAGATATCATCATATGACCAGAGGCCATGTATTGTAGTACCCTAGACAAAGCATGTGTTGAGAGATTATTCTTTAATATCTGTATCAGTTCTGCTGTAAATGAATCCACCAAACATTTTCATGTCGACAGGATCCACGTACATCATTTATATTACGTAGGTAGCAGAAACAATCACCACAGGATGGCGAAAAGAGTCTGCTTCTTTCAAAAATAGCAGAACAAAGAAGGCAGTGACAGAGCTTAAAGACTTCCAGGAGAAACAGCAGACAAAGTACAAAAGCACTCCAGAAGTCAAACATCCCACAGCACAAAAAGTAGAAGGAAACAAGTACAGAAAACAGAAGAGGACAAGCATTTCTTCATTGGGCCTAACAAACCTGTGCAGACAGCCAGCTGACTCAGGACCACTGTACTTAAAATTTAATGGACTGGCAGGAGTCATCCCTGCACAGAACACAGAGTAAGTACACTTAACTTCAACTGGCTGCAATCAGAAACAGTGCACAGTTAATAGAACAAGCCTTAAAATAGGTTGAATGTCAATAAGAGAAAGGGAACATTAAATATAGTACTGAAAGCACAGTGATTAGCACTGCTGCCTCACAGCACCAGGGTCCTGGGCTTGATTCCTGCCTGTCTGTGTGGAGTTTGCACATTCTCCCCGTGTCTGCGTGGGTTTCCTCCAGGTGCTCTGGTTTCCTTCCACTATCCAAAAATGTGCAAGTCAGGTGAATTGGCCATTCTAAATTGCCCAGAGTGTTAGGTGTGTTAGTCAGGGGTAAATATGGGGTAGGGGAATGGGTTTGGGTGGGTTTCTCTTCGGAGGGGCGGTGTGGACTTGTTGGGCCGAAGGGCCTGTTTCCACACTGTAGAGAATCTAATCTAATCAAAAAGCACATGAAAAGTGTGCAAAAATGTAGAGTGAAAAAAGCTGAGAGCAGAGTAGAACTACTGCTGAATGCACATATGGAATAACATTCCCTCTAAGCTGTGTGACTGCACAGCCATTCCAATATTCTGTGTAGGGCTGGGGAGTGCCGATATAGACTGCTGTGTTAACATGTAATTCTCGAAGTGGCAATTGCACATGGACCTTGGAGATCCACACAGAAGAAGAATGTTTATAGGGAACACTGATATGAAGTACCTGTATAGCAACAAGAGAACTAAAACATCCTGCATATCATTATTAGAATAAAAGGCTGCCAAATTTATCAGCATGAACTGGAAGACAGTGCATCTTCTATCTAACTATGCGGCATTGAAAATGTAATTACCAAACCAATTAAATAGTTACTGAAAGTACTTATAGAAGTTGACAACGGGGGGGGGGGGTTATACAGAAACAATATTCTGGGTAATCCAAGATGGAGGACGGGAAAAATTTCTGGCTGTAACAGACTGCTCCTTTTTTGTGATATTTTAGGTGTTGAAGGTGATTCCCTCGAATTTCAGAACCAACAATTACTGTTTTATATGCTGTTGCATTGTTTTGGAACTTTAGAGGAAAAATAAGTCATAACAAAGGTACTTTTAAAATGGAGAGGGGCAGACAAAGGCAGCACATGGTCAGGTCAGAGCAGGAGAGAGAGAGGGAAAGAAATCCACATTACAAACTGACACAGCAGTGAACCTGCGCAGGTACTGCCTTTGCTGTTTGAATTCATGTATCACTGAACATCGGAGTGTGTCTAGGAAAATTAACAAATAGTAAAATTCACTGATCTTGGAGGAACCTGTTTGGGAGAGGTCACGGCACAGAAACAGATAAGTGAATAGTTTTAAGTGTGGCCTTGCTGTGAGTCGCAGTAGTGATAGAGAAGGTTTTTTTTCTTGTTTATATGTTTTATTGAGACATTAGATTAAGATTAGATTCCCTCCAGTATGGAAACAGGCCCTTCGATCCAACCAGTCCACACCGGCTCTCCGAAGAGTAAACCACCCAGACCCATTTCCCTCTGACTAATGCACCTAACACTACAGGCAATTTAGCATGGCCAATTCACCTGACTTGCACATCTTTGGACTATGGGAGGAAACTGGAGCACCCGGAGGAAACGTTCACAGACACGGGGAGAATGCACAAACTCCACACAGACAGTCGTCTGAGGCTGGAATCAAACCTGGGATCCTGGTGCTATGAGGCAGCAGTGCTAACCACTGAGCAACCGTACCACCTATATGTCTCTTGATTAAACTTAAAAATATAAGCCGTAAGTATTAAGTCAGCCTGGAGCCATGTTTTGTACAGAAATAAGACAATGCTGTTTTCTGGGTCTGTAGTTTGGAAGAAGCAAAAATGGCCTCGAGTAGAGTGATGCTCTTTTTGTCGCATGTGGGAATTTTGAGAGAGTTTACATGTTACTGAGGATTATACCTGCAATAAATGCTGTTGGTACCGAATCCTATCAGATCAAATTGGTCAGATGGAGCGACAGTTAGAGGCAATGAGGAATATACAAGAGCAGGGGGGTGTAATGGATGGCAGTTATAGGAATGGAGAAAGGTCACACATACAGTCACATAGATGGGTTAACTCTAGGAAAGGTAAGACAGGTAGGCATGTAGTGCAGGAGTCTCCTGTGGCTATCCCCATTTCAAACAGGTATGCTGTTTTAGAAAATGTAGAGGGTGATAGATTCTCAGGGGAATGTAGCACAAACAGCCAAGTTTCTGGTATTGAGACTGGCTCTAATGCAATGAGGGGTACATCAGGTTCCATGAGATCAATTGTGTTGGGGGTCTCTAGTACAAGGCACAGACAGATGTTTTTCAGGCCAGCAGCGAAAAAGCAGAATGGTGTGTTGTTTCCCTGGTGCCAGGATCAAGGATGTCTCAGAGAGGGTGCAGAATATTCTCAAGGGGGAGAGGGCCCAGCAGGAGATCATTGTACACATTGGAACCAATGACATAGGAAGGGAAAAGAATGAGACACTGAAGGGAGAATATAAAGATTTAGGCAGGAATTTAAAAAGGAGGTCCTTGAGACTAGTAATATTTGGATTAATCTCGATGCTATGAGCTAGTGAGGGTCGGAATAGGAGGATAGAGCAGATGAAGGCATGGCTGAGGAGCTGGTGTATGGGAGAAGGACTCACATTTTTGGACCATTGGAATCTCTTCTGGGGTAGAAGTGACCTATACAAGAAGGGCAGATTGCACCTGAATAGGAAGGGGACTAATATATTGGCAGGGAGATTTGCTAGAGCTGCTCAGGACGACTTAAACTAGTCAGGTGGAGGGGTGGGTGTGGGAGTGGGGGGGGGGCGGGGGGGAAGGTGAGACTCGGACAGATAGTGAGAAAAGAGATCAATCTGAGACTGGTACAGTTGAGAAAAGAAAAGAGTCAAGCAGTCAGGGACAAAGCAGAGGACAAGGCAGTATTGATAAAATAAACTGTATTTATTTCAATGCAGGAGGCCTACCTGGGAAGGCAGATTAACTCAGGACATGGTAACGAACATAAGGGATAACATTATAGCTGCATCAATGGAGGATATTCCCAGAAATACATCCAGGGAAGTTATTTGGGTGGAACAGAGAAATAAGAAAGGGATGATCACCTTATTGGGATTGTATTATAGACTCCCTAATCAAGAGTCGGAAATTGAGAAACAAATTTGTAAGGAGATCTCAGTTATCTGTAAGAAAAATAGAGTGAATATGGTAGGGGATTTTAACTTTCCAAACATAGAGTGGGACTGCTATCGTGTGAAGGATTTAGATGGAGAGGAATTTGTTAAGTGTGTACAAGACAATTTTCTGATTCAGTATGTGGATGTACCTACTAGAGAAAGTGCAAAACTTGACCTACTCTTGGGAAATAAGGCAGGGCAGGTGACTGAGGTGTCAGTGGGGGAGCATTTTGGGGCCAGCAACCATAATTCTATTAGATTTAAAATAGTGATGGAACAGGATAGACCAGATCTAAAAATTGAAGTTCAAAACTGGAGGAAGGCTAATTTTGACGGTATTAGGCAAGACGTTCCAAAAGCTGATTGGGGGCAGATGTTTGCAGGTTTGCAGCTGGAAAATTGGAAGCCTTCAGAGTTGAGATAATGAGAGTACAGAGACAGTATATTCCTGTTAGGGTGAAAGGAAAGGCTGGTAGGTATAGGGAATGGTGGATGACTAAAGAAATTGAGGGTTTGGTTCAGAAAAAGAAAGAAGCATATGTCAGGTATAGTCAGGATAGATCGAGTGTATCCTTATAAGAATATAAAGGCAGTAGGAGTATACTTAAGGGGGAAATTAGTAGGACAAAAAGGGGACATGAAATAGCTTTGGTAAATAGATTTAAGGAGAATCTAAAGGGCTTTTACAAATACATTAAGGACAAAAGAGTAACTCGGGAGAGAATAGGTTCCCTCAAAGATCAGCAAGGCAGCCTTTGTGTGGAGTTGCAGGAGACTGGGGAGATACTAAATGAGTACTTTGCACCAGTGTTTACTGTGGAAAAGGACATGGACTGTTGGGAAATCGATGGTAACATTTTGAAAAATGTCCATATTACAGAGGAGGAAATGCTGGACATTATGAACCACATAAAAGTGGATAAATCATCAGGACCTGATCAGGTGTACTCTACAATGCTGTGAGAAGAAGTGATTGCTGGACCTCTATCATCGATAGTCACAGGTGAGGTGCTGGAATACTGCAGGTTGATTAATGTGGTGCCACTACTTAAGAAAGGTGGTAAGGACAAGCCAGGGAACTATGGACTGATGAACCTGATGTTGGTGGTGGGCAAATTGTTGGATGGAATCCTGAGGGACAGGATGTACATGGATTTGGAAAGGCAAGGACTGACTAGGGATAGTCAACATGACTTTGTGCATGGGAAATCATGTCTCACAAACTTGACTGAGTTGTTTGAAGAATTAACAAAGAGGATTGATGAGGGCAGTGTGGTGGACGTGATCTATATGGACTTCAGTAAGTCGTTTGACAAGGATCCTCATGGGAGACTGATTAACAAGGTTAAATCTCATGGCATACAGGGAGAGCTAGCCATTTATATACAGGACTGGCTCAAAGGTAGAAGACAGAGAGTGTTAGTGGAGGGTTGCTTTTCAGACTGGAGGCCTGTGAGCAGTGGAGTGCCACAAGAATTGGTGCTGGGCCCTCTACTTTTCGTCATTTACATAAATGATTTGGATGTGAGCATAAGAAGTACAGTTAGTAAGTTTGCAAATGACACCAAAATTGGAGGTGTAGTGGATAGCGAAGAGGGTTACCTCAGATTACAACAGGATCTGGACCAGATGGGCCAATGGGCTGAGGAGTGGCAGATGGAGTTTAATTCAGATAAATGCAAGGTGCTGCATTTTGGGAAAGCAAATCTTAGCAGGACTTATACACTTAATGGTAAGGTCCTAGGGAGTGTTACTGAACAAAGGGACCTTGGAGTGCAGGTTCATTGCTCCTTGAAAGTGGAGTCGCAGGTAGATAGGATAGTGAAGGTGGTGTTTGGTATGCTTTCCTTTATTTGTCAGAGTATTGAGTACAGGAGTTGGGAGGTCATGTTGTGGCTGTACAGGACATTGGTTAGGCCACTGTTGGAATATTGCGTGCAATTCTGGTCTCCTTCCTATCGGAAGGATGTTGTGAAACTTGAAAAGGGTTCAGAAAAGATTTACAAAGATGTTGCCAGGGTTGGAGGATCTGAGCTATCGGGAGAGCTGAATAGGCTGGAGCTGTGTTCTCTGGGTCATCGGAGGCTGAGGGGTGACCTTATAGAGATTCTAAAAATCATGAGGGGCATGGATAGGATAAATGACAAGATCTTTTCCTTGGGTTCAGGGAATCCAGAGCAAGAGAGCATAGGTTTAGAGTGAGAGGGGAAAGATATAAAAGAAGCCTAAGGGGTAACTTTTTCATGCAGAGGGTGGTATGTGCATGGAATGAGCTGCCAGAGGAAGTGGTGGAGGCTGGTACAATTGCAACATTTAAAAGGCATCTGGATGGGTATATGAATAGGAAGAATTTGAGGGATTGGGGCAGGTGCTGGCAGGTGGGCGTAGTTTGGATTGGGATATCTATTTGGCATAGACAAGTTGAACCGAAGTGTCTGTTTCCGCTCTGTACATCTCTGTGGCTCTATGACTCTATCTGAAGAGGACCAGAATGATCCTACATGGATATGGAAAGTGCTAGAAAATCAGCTATGTGTAAAAGTCAATTTCAGAAGTCTTTGCTTAGGATGGATGTTTGACCGGCAATAGTTATCGAAATCAATAGCTCACTATGATAGTAGATTTCATAACAACAGTCGCACATGTGAGTTTTCAGAGACTGTACTATCAGAGCAGATAATAGAGGTGATCATTGTCTCAGCACCTATTGAAGCATTCCAAAAGAACTCTTGGGAAAAAAAGAATATTCACAGCATTAATTCACTGCTACCTGATGACAGAAACCACAAATTCAGTGCAGACTACAATAGCAGCTGAAAGTACCCAGTGCAGCTAACAGTATCACCAATAGGTCACAAAAAGTAAGCCAATGATAAGTTTGGTTTACGGACCACAAAGATGTTGTGCATTTCAAGATCTATGCAAGACACGCAGTAGAAAATAGCACTGAACTCACCTCTGCAGGAAATCTGGCTCCAAAGACACAGCCTAAAGTCACAACAGGACACAATCAAACAGATGACTGGTGAAGCTGTACGGAAATGGCAGTAACTCGTGGGTCAGTGAACAGCATAAAAGTACTCTGATACACAAAGTTCACAGCAAGACACGTCTGAGATGAGATCCAGAATGGAGCAATTTCCAATCAGGGGTGAACAGGCATTCCACATTGTACCCACACAGTGTGTTACATTCACCAAGTCAAGCAATTCGAACCTTTATCCACAATCAAGCAATGCCGCATTCCCAAAGAAAACTTGTAAACACAGACTCAAAACCAAGACAGCAGAGCTAATGCAAATATCCTAACAGTTTGCATTCCGAAATAGATGTAACTGAATTGTTGGAAGTCAATAGTACAACTGACACTGATAAATTAACAATACAATGGGTTGCCTTCCCTTGCAGCAATGGAAATTCATCATGGAACCCACAAACATTTTACCTGCAAGAAAGAAGTGCAACACCAGTGTCAGAACTACGAACATGTACATATCTCAACATTCTGACTATCCCTGAGATCACCAAGTTACCTAACATAGCAGCTGAGACTAAGAATACTCAAATTAAGTCTGTCCAAGTTTTGCAACAGTCATACTTGGATAGATTCAACATCAGTGGAGATTTCAGAGGTGATACCATATTACACTTCAGAGAAGATACAGTTTTAGCAAGCCTACTTTCCAAAATGTGTATTACTCACAGGCAATAAAAGTCTAAGCGCGAGCTGGATGAGATGGGATGTAATGGCATCATGAACATTGTCCCACATACTGGTGTGGTTCATGTATGTGCACACTAAATAAGAGATAGTACAATTATGATTTATGTTTAAATCTGAGAAATCTAAACCTGTACTCAAATGGATTCTCACCCAAGATTCTAACAATAGTGGAGTTTAATCCCAATTTCAAGCTGGATTTCAAAATTGGACATTGATTGGTACACTTAGAGTTATGGAGTCAAAGAGATGTACAGCACGGAAATAGACCCTTTGGTCCAACTTGTGCATGCCGACCAGATATCCCAAACTAATCCAGTCCCATTTGCCAGCATTTGGCCCGTATTCCTTTAAACCCTTCATATTCATATACCAAACCAGTTGCCTTTTTAATGTTGTAATTGCACCAGCCTCCACCACTTCCTCTGGCAGCTCATTCCATGCACGCACCACCCTGTGCGTGAAAAAGTTGCCCCTTTCGTCCTTTTAAAAATTTTCCCTCTTACTCTAAACTGTGCTATCTAGTTCTGAACTCTCCTACCCAGGGAAAAGATCTTGTCTATTTATCCTATCCATGCCCCTCATGATTTTATAAACTTCTATAAGGTCACCCCTCAACCTCCAACGCTCCAGGGAAAACAGCGCCAGCCTATTCAGCCTCTTCCAAACCTCAAATTCTCTAACCCTGACAACATCCCTGTAAATCTTTTCAGAACTCTTTCAAGTTTCACAACATCCTTCTGATTGGAGAGAGACCACAACGGCACACAATATTCCAAAAGTGGTCTAGTCAATATCCTGTACAACTGCAACATGACCTCCCAACTCCTCGATGCTCTCACCAATAAAGGAAAGCATACCAAATGCCTTCTTCACTATCCTATCCACCTGTGACTCCACTCTCAAAGAACTACGAATCTGCACTCCAAGGTTTCTTTGTTCAGCAATGCTCCCTAAGACCTTACCGTGATGTGGAGGAGCCAGTGTTGGACTGGGTTGGACAAAGTTCTGTGTCTTGTGGTCCTGCTCCACAACCACCTGATGAAGGAGCAGCGCTCTGAAAGCTAGTGCTTCTAAATAAACCTGTTGGACTATAATCTGGTGTAGTGTGATTTTTAACAAGGACCTTACCACTATGTGTATATCTCCTGCCCTGATTTGCCTTTCCAAAGTGCAGCACTTCACATTTATCTAAATGCAGCACTTCATCTGCCACTCCTCGGCCTATTGGCCCATCTGATCAAGATCCCATTGTACACTGAGGTAAACTTCTTGCTGTCCACTACACCTCCAATTTTGGTGTCATCTGCAAACTTACAAACTATACCTCCGGTGTTCACATCCAAATCATTTATATAAATGACAAAAAACAGTGGACCCAGCATTGATGCTTGTGACACTCCACTGATCACAGGACTTCAGTCCATAAAGCAACTCTCCACCACCACCCTCTGTCTACTACTTTCGAGCCAGTTCTGTATCCAAATAGCTAGTTCTCCCTGTAATCCATGTGACCCAACCTTGCTAATCAGTCTACCATGAGGAACCTTGTCGAACGCCTTACTGAAGTCCATGTAGATCATGTCCACCGCTCTGCCCTCATCAATCCTCTTTCTTACTTCTTCAAAAAACTCAATCAAGTTCATGAGACATGATTTCTCACAAAGATATCTTCAGAACACCATCTGCAAAATATTGCTCCCAAAGACAATCTTTCCATCCATCTGTCAAACCAGACTTGTTTCAGCAGTATATGGGCAGAATTATAGAAAGTATATCTGGATGTATAGTATTGCTTTGATATGGCAATAACAGGCAAAAACAAGGAAGATCATAATCGGAACCTTCACTCACTGTTGTTTGTAGCTCAACACAAAGGATTTATATTCAACAGCAAAAATATCAGATTAAAGTAGGATCAATTGTTTTGTGTCTGTATGTATTCAGGTTGTAAAATCCAGTCCATCTCAGTTAAGTCGAAGATGTAAGATGAATACCTGCCTTCAAAGACAAAGAAGATTGATGGTGATGCCTTGGATTCTTCAATGTTTTGGCACCTTATATTGTGGACTTTTCTGACGAAACACCATCATTGAGAAAGCTCCTAAATAAATATGTCTGTGTGGGTTTCCTCTTAATGCTCTGGTTTCCTCCCATAGTACAAAGAAGTGCAGTTTAGTTTGTTTGGCCATGCTAAATTGCCCATTGTGTCCAGGGATATGCAGGCTAGGTGGATTAGTCATGGGAAATGCGGGGTTATAGGGATATAGGGTGGGAGGTTGGATGTGTGTGGGATGCTCTTAGGAGGGTCAGTGTTAACTGGATGGGCCAAAAGGCCTGTTCCTACACTGTAGGGATTCGATGATGATGAACCTATCTGTGATTAAAGTCCAGCAACATATATTGAAATCTCTCAAACAAATCACATACAGTGGCTTCTGTTCCAAGACTATCTTTGATACACCGAGGATGAATTTTTGACTCCTTTCTCCTTCTTTTGCATGGTAACATCATCTGTCAATTTTATGAAATTTTATAAACAGTAATAAATCTTTTTCTATTGTTTCATCTTCTAATCAGTTTCTATGTGTGAAGTTTTTCAGCACATGGCTGTGGCAAGCAATATGTGAGAAGTCCACCAAAGATTGCCTTGATGTTGGGAGCAACTTATTGCATCTTTTAACTCAATTCTGGCCATTGAGGTGAGATTCTCACCAAGCAACAAAAATTGCCTATTAAGATGGATTTTTTTGTGTTAACCACCTTATTCATTACACAGGTTGTTTTGTTAATATTTAACTGCCTAGTGGGATTTAATTCCACGATTGCTGGAATCTTGTGCGGGCATTCCTTTGAGGATAGGTTTAAAATTCTCAAATCTAGACATATATGGTAATTGCACCATCTCCTCTTTAGTGCACATATAAATAAACTACACCAATGTATGCAGTAATGCTCAGAACAGTTGATGCTATTACCTTCCATGTCATCCAGCTCGTACTTAAACTTTTCTTGTCTGTGAATGCTATCTTACCAACCACAGTGAGCAAACCAAACACTCCACATAAAAGTCAGAGCAGTTACCCGGTGACTTCAACTAGTTATGAAGAGCCGTCAAGTTAATCACCACATACCAGCGGCTCAGGACATGATCCATGGACACAAGTCACATGCACACGTCCTCCATGGTCACCAACCCCTGAGGATCCTCATGGCACTTCTCCAATTCACTTCAAGGACACTTAAAAAGTGCTTGTATTGACGAGTGTACTGACAATTAGCATCGAAAGGATGTTGCAAGGACACTTTGTGTGCAGGGACAGGTACCTGGTTCATGGATTGCAACATCTCAGTGCTGTTCACTTGTTCTCTTAGAGCTCACTCACTTAGTAGCTCCTTGTGTGTCCGCAGCATCTATGCCTTGTTTTGTCGTGACATTACTATAAGCGTGTTGGTGATTTAACCGGTGACCAAAGGCGCTCAGTCCTGCCATATTGACGTGTTCTTTTGTATAGACACACTGACAGACTGCTTGTTAGGCGGGATCTGTCCATGTATGGGCTACATCTTTTTGTACAGCACACTGAGATTTCAATCTAACGCCAAACACCGCAGCACATTTGTTCAACCATACAGTCCTTTCAAAAGTGGGAGGGAGCTAGTCCTCAGTCCAGTCAAGGAAGGACCACTATCAGTCAGGTGATCACAGTACCATCAGTCGCTGGCACAGTTCACACACAATCCACGGTCTTGGTTAAGGTCAGGCATCAATTCAAGCCAGTTATGGTCAGATAGTATTTCTAACTACAGTCAGGTGTGGGCAAAAGTCAGTCCTGTAGGGTCATCACAAGCAGTTGGAGGAATTGAATATCCTCAGTTGGGGGGTTGCAAACTCAGCAGTCAGGGGTCTGATCAAACTTGTCTAGAGGCCTCTCATCAAAGTCGGCCAGAGGCCTGTGGCAAATACAGGCCTGAGCATCAATGGGTTGATCTTTGAGCAGTGTGCAAAGAGGGGTTATATGGAGAAAGGGAGAGCTCATTGCTTAAAACAGAAGGAAAAGTGAATCAGGGGTCGGGGTGGAAAGCAGAAGTATGTGATGAGGTCAAGACAAAGATAGTGACAAAGGCAGCACACACTCCTCCAGAAAGTGGTAACGTGGGCCATGTCTCCATCATTCCTTCAGCATCAGCCTCAGCATGTGCACCAACTTGATGAAGGTGCCACACTGGCTGATTGACCAAGACATTATATCAAGAAGGGAGTGTCCGATGTGCTTCAACCCCCTTCACATTCAGATCCACATAAACCAAGAAACTTATCACTGAATTCAGTAGAGCCACTGCAATACTTATAACTGGGGGTCCTGGTTCAGGATTCTCTTTAGGTTAACATGCAGGTTCAGTTGGCAGTTAGGAAGGCAAATGCAATATTAACATTCATTCCAAGAGGGCAAGAGTACAAGAACAGGGCGATACTACTGAGGCTGTATAAGGCTCTGATCAGACTGCTTTTGGATTACTAACAGCAGTTTTGGGCCCTGTATCCAAGGAAGGATCTGCTGACATTGGAAGGGGGCCAGAGGAAGTTTACAAGAATGATCCTGGGATGAAAGATTTGTCATATGAGAAGCACATGAGAATTCTGGGTCTATATTCAATGAAGTTTAGAAGGATGAGGGGAATTCCATTAAAACTTACAGAATAGTGACAGGTCTGGATAGAGTGGTCACGAAGATGATGCCTCCACTAGTAGGAGAGACTAGGTTCCGAGGGCACAGCCTCAGAGTGAGGGCACGATCTTTAGAACTGAGATGAGGAGGAATTTCTTCAGCTAGAACATGGTTAATGAACTCATTGCCGCAGAGGGCTATGGAAGCCAAGTCATTGAGTATATTTAAGACAGAGATAGATAGGTTCTTGATTAGTAAGAGGGTAAAAGGTTACAGAGAAAAGGCAGGAAAGGTGGGTTGAGAAATATTATTGCCATGATCAATTGGCAGAGCAGACTCGATGGGCCAAATGGCCTAGTTCTGTTCATATTTCTAATGATCCTATGACAGATGCCATCTAAAGTGGGCATTTAGGTTGTTTCGATGAGATGCAGCTAAGGCCAGGTAAACTGTGTGGCCTGGTGGTTAAACAGTGATTGAGATAAGAGAATACAGTTGTACGTCTGATGGAATATCCATCAGGTCGGCTATGCACTGTGAATAATGTGGCTGGTGTGTCATTACGTGGCTGGTGAGTGGCAATACTGGATTGCTAAGACTTGTCTGGATGTAGAGCAACACTGGATTGCCAACACTTGTATGAGTGCATAGCTTCCTTTTAAAAATGATGCAAGCACCAGGGATGCCAGTCCTTTGGCAGATATCTAAAGAGGGAATAAGTGGGAATAGCCAGTGGTAAAATGGGGCTAACATCAGGCAGGAGGATACCATATAAGTAGGTAGGTTGGTAATGTGATGAGTTTGGTGAGATACAACAAAGATCTTATTAGACTGCGCAGAGAGAAAGCCCTCGTTAAACTTGACGAAACTGACAGTTAGCCAAAAAGAATAAGATTCAGCCCTGCATGTTTTCATGTTCCAAGGTGCATTCATAATAAAACCAATTATCCATTTTCAAGTTTATCACATAACAAGTGGAAATCTCTTTTTACATTTGCAATCTCACACTCCAGCCAAGTGGTTGCACTGATATTACATCAATTTGAAAAAGTTAAATGTCAGACAACACAAGGTTATTGTAAAACAGGTTTATTTGGAAGCACTAGCTTTTGGAGTGCTGCTCCTTCATCAGGTGCTAGTGGAGGTTAAGATCGTGCTCACAGAATTTATAGCCAAAGAGTCCAGTGTCATGGAGATGCGAAACTGGACTCCTTTGGCTATAAATTCTGTGAGCACGATCTTAACCTCCACTAGCACCTGATGAAGGAGCAGCACTCTGAAAGCCATTGCTTCCATATAAACCTGCTAGACCATAGCTTGGTGTTGTGTGATATTTAACTCTGTCCACCCAAGTCCAACACTGGCACCTCCAAATCAGTTTGAAAAGTAATAACTTCATATTATTATGAATAGTGAAAAAGAAAGTAGATAGTGAACACCTCTGGAGAATTCCACAAAACCTGACACCCTCCTATGAAGTACAGTTTTGTTTCTATACTAAAACCAGCTTCCTTCTTTTCTATAAATTGATATTTTGCACATGGGATTTTGTAAAAATTCATTCACGGGACATGAGCATTGTTGGCTGGTGATTTCTGAAATGCACCTTGTGGATTGTGCACACTGCTACTACTGAGCTTCAGTGGAGTGAGTAGATGTTTGTGGATGTCGTGTGAGTCAGGTGGACAGCTTTTTCTTGGATGATGCCAAACTATTTCAGTGTTGTAGGAGCTGCACCCATTCAGGCAAGTGGGGAATATTTCATCACACTCCTGACTTGTGCCTTGTAGATGGTGGATAGGTTTTGGGGAGTCAGGAAATCAGTTACTCGCCGCAGTATTCCTAGCCTCTGACCTGCTGTTGTCACTATTGTGTTTATACAGTGAGTCCAGTTTACTTTCTGGTCTATGGTAACACCCAGGATGTTGATTGTAAGGGATTCAATGATTCTAATGTCATTGAGAGTCAAGGTCCGGTAGATGGTTTGTCTCTTATTGGAAATGGTCAGTGCATGGCTTTTGCTACTTGTCAATTGTTAGCTCAAGACTGCACATTGTCCAGGTCTTGTTGCATTTGAACACAGACTGCTTCAGTATCTGAGGACTGACAAATGGTGCTAACCATTGCAATCATTGGTAAACATCCTCACTTCAGACTTTATGATGGAGGGAAGGTCATTGATGAAACAATTGAATATGGTTGGGCCTAGGACACTACCTTGATGAACTAAGGCAGAGATGTCCTGGAACTGAGATGACTAACCTCCAACAACTGCAACCATCTTCCTAGGTGCCAGTTATGATTCCTACCCTCTGAGAGATTTTTCCCCCGATTCCCATTGAGTCCGATTTTGCTCAGGCTCCTTGACATCACGCTCAGTCAGTTACAGACTTGATTTCAAAGGCTGTCATTTGCACACTCCTGGAATCTTTTTGAAAATCCAAATACTTTCCATCTACAATATACCATTACCCATTAGCTTAGTAGCCTCTTAAAGAGTTCTTCTGAATACTGAAATAAAGCAACTACTCCCAAAGATCTCCACACTCATTAGTTGTGCAATGTTAACATATGCCAATTGTTGTTAAGCATTTCCTTTACATGCACCTTCCACCCCACCAACCTCCGGATACAATGCATCATCCTCCACCATTCCACTACAGTCAGACCCCTGCACCAAAGATATTTCTTCCCTCCCCAGCCCTAACTGCTATTCCCTCCGCGACTCCCTCGTTCGGTCCACACGCCCCCCCACCCCCACCAACCCACCTTCCACTCCCAGTATCTTCCCTTGGCACTGCAAAAGGTGTAAATCCTGTGCCCACACCTCCCCCCACACCTGCATCTAATGCCCCAGGGATCCTTCCACATCTGGCAGAGGTTTTCCTGCACCTCCAAGCACCTCATCTACTGTCTCAGTTGCTCTTGATGTGGTCTCCTCTACACGGGGGAGACAAGATGCCAACTTGTGGAACATTTCAGAGAACATCTCCAGGACACACACCCCCAAAAACCCCACCACTTTAACTTCTACTCTCGCTCCACCAAGAACATGCAAGTCCTCAGCCTCCTCCACTGCCAAATTCTAACCACCTAACACCTGAAGGAAGAACGCCTCATCTTCTGCCTTGGAACCCTCCAACCACACTGGATTAATGTCAATTTCACCAGTTTCCTCATCTCCCCTCCCCCCACCTTATCCCAGAATCAACCCTCCAACATGGCACTGCCTTTTTGATCTATCCCACCTGTCAATCTTCCTTCCCACTTATCTGCTCCAGCCTCCCCTCTGACCTACCACTATCACGTTCCCATCAGTCCATCTACCTCTTGCATTCCCAGTTACCTTCAGCCCAGCATCACCCCCGACCCCTCGCCATTTATCTCTCAACCCTTTGGGCTGCCACCTCCCCACATTCTTGATGAAGAGCTTATGCTGAAACCTTGACTCCCCCTGCTCCTCGGATACTGCCTGACCGGCTGTGCTTTTCCAGCACAACAGTTTTTGACTCTGATCTCCAGTGCCTGCAGTCCTCACTTTCTCCAAGATACATTTCTTGGTTAATATTACTATGTATCAGCATGTTAGCAAGTGCTAAAACAACCAGGAGAATAAAAACATGCAAAGGTAAAATACGACTAACAGTGAATCAGTCGAAGACGGACGAAGGTTGATCTGAGGGACATCATTCTTTCAATGCAATATCGGAGGACCTCTCTAGATGTCTCTTCACGGTCCCGAAACATCAATCCAGTTCACTGAATCAAAGTTGGATTCACTTTGACTTGCTGTTCTCTTAGCTACTCCCAAACGGCACAGTAACTATTATAACCTGTGTGAAAGCGAATTTCAGAAAGCGAGCTGGGAGTCAAAGATTGAGAGCTTGAGAATTTCCACGTTCCCTTGTTTGTCAGTACATGACTTCAGTTCCTCGGTACAAGATGAAATGACCGAAATCAGCCGCCCTGGCAGCTTTTGCTTGTGAATATATGTTATGAGTAGTTTTGTTGTAAAGATACAGTAAGTGGGTAGCAAGGAAGTTATTGCTGGGTGTCGGCACTGGAGGAGCACATCACAAGTCTAACACAGGGCTGTGCAAGACTGGAAAGAAGCCACTTGAACTATATTAACGTTCAGCATGTAAATCCACAGCAGTGAATGTCAATTTGTACATCGAAATACGTTTTTATATTAAATCTACACTGAGAGAAATCAAATAACCAACCCAATGGATAATTTTAGGAGTCTGTGGGGGAGACTTCAAACACAGCAATAACTTTGTAAGAAACAAATATTGGCCAGAAACGAAGCACATGTACCTTCAATTGGGGGAATGTAACAATCTGTGGGCAGCAGAGATTATTTTGTTTCATTCCTACAGAGAGTGGAATCCCGGGGGAAGGGCACTAATTCAAGAAGAGCCGAACATCGAAAATGTTACTTGAAGGAACCGGAAATATGATTTTATTTCACTCTTAAGCGGGTTTTTCTAAAGTTGGAGTAAGCTGCCACTTACTTTTGGTGCTCCTTTTCCGGGTCGTGAATGATGAAGAGTCCCTGCAGCTTCTCGCCCAGCTTCCCGCTGTAATTGCTTTGGAGAGTGTACTGCTGTCCCGGCACTAACTTCCCATCCAGTTCGATCACCAGGTAGTCGTGGCTAACTTCAAGCCAGACCTCTTGTATGTTGGGAACGGGCCGAGGGTCCAGCTGAGGAGAGTGGGCGCCTGCAGTGAGACTCAAGCCGGAGTAATTGAGGTTTCGGCTGTGAATCAGGAACACCTCGGTCTCCTCTAGACACATTACTGTCACATTAGCCTGGCCGATTAAAAAGTACAGATGGTCCTGGCCGGGTTGCACCTGCTTTGGCCACAGCTCCAGCTGGTAGTGGATGGGCTGCAGGTTGCTCGGTAAACGGGTGTGATTCCATGGTCCCAGGCGCTCAGCTCCCGGCTGCATGGAGCTGCTCTCGCTGGGGGGTTCCCGGGTGGCTGGGGTGACCTCTTGGGTTCTCTCAGCCCTCAGCTTGGCGTAAAGACCGACAAAGACGGTCAAAATCACCAGCAACGCCAAGACGAGGAAAGCGAAAAGCACAGCCGCCTTCTTACTGAGGTAGAAGCCAGAGTTGGACTTTGGCCCCATCTCTGCTCGCCGGGTCCCTGTGACACTTTCCCCTTCCCCTGACTTCCTTCACATGTTAGTGAATGCCGTCATGAGAGAAGACTGAACTTGATCCCTCTCTGGGCAACATCCATCTGACTGGGAATCTGCATAGTTTTGGTGAGGTTACGTACAAACGCCCAGTAAAATTGCTTTTTTTTACCAATGACAGAAAGCGCAGCCTTTTTTTTTAAAAAAAACAACTTTCTGCTGTCTCCGAGCGCGGAGCTGATTCTGAAAGTACTCGACTGCACTGTGTGAACAAACGGGCGAATAGGTGCCTCAAGTTATCCACATACAGGAAAAGATAACTGCAATTGAAAAGAAATTGGTTCACTCTACCATAAAGTGGCTGCGAATTGTAAGGATAAAGATTTAATGTCAAAGGTCCTATTTTGGATCTCTGGTTCCAGCGAACACCTTTGCATAGCCACAGGGGGAGAGCGTGTCAGAGGGGGACATGCGGCTGGACTCAATTTAAAGCTCCAGGCTAACCCCGAGAATATGGTTCAAACTCCAGTGTTACATCTGGTGGCTTTCAAATTCACTTATTGGCTCTGGAATTGAGAGCTACTTGCGGTGATAGTGTGTGAAGCATTCTATAATCATCGAATCCCTGCAAGTGCTGATAGAGGCCATTCGGCCCATTTAGTCCACCCCTATCATCCACCCTATTCCCATTACTTTGCGTTTCTTATGGCTAATCCACCTAGCCTGCAATATCCCTGGACACTATGGACAATTTACCATGGCCAACCCATCAAACCTGCACATCCTCGGACTGTAGGAGAGACACAGGGCGAACGTGCAAACTCCGCAGCCACCCAGGGTTGCAATCAAGCCCACGTCCCTGTGCTGTGAGGTAACAGTGCACCACCAGGGATATATTTCCCTCCCCACCCTTTCCGCCTTCCGCAAAGACCGTTCCCTCCGTGACTACCTGGTCAGGTCCACGCCCCCCACCCAACAACCCACCCTCCCATCCTGGCACCTTCCCCTGCCACCACAGGAACTGTAAAACCTGCGCCCACACCTCCTCCCTCACCTCTATCCAAGGCCCTAAAGGAGCCTTCCACATCCATCAAAGTTTTACTTGCACATCCACTAATATCATTTATTGTATCCGTTGCTCCTGATGCGGTCTCCTCTACATTGGGGAGACTGGACGCCTCCTAGCAGAGTGCTTTAGGGAACATCTCCGGGACACCCGCACCAATCAACCACACCGCCCCGTGGCCCAACATTTCAACTCCCCCTCCCACTCTGCTGAGGACCTGGAGGTCCTGGGTCTCCTTCACCACCACTCCCTCACCACCATACGCCTGGAGGAAGAATGCCTCATCTTCCGCCTCGGAACACTTCAACCCCAGGGCATCAATGTGGACTTCAACAGTTTCCTCATTTCCCCTTCCCCCACTTCACCCTAGTTCCAAACTTCCAGGTCAGCACTGTCCCCATGACTTGTCCGGACTTGTCCTACCTGCCTATCTCCTTTTCCACCTATCCACTCCACCCTCCCCTCCCTGACCTATCACCTTCATCCCCTCCCCCACTCCCCTATTGTACTCTATGCTACTTTCTCCCCACCCCCACCCTCCTCTAGCTTATCTCCACGCTTCAGGCTCACTGCCTTTATTCCTGATGAAGGGCTTTTGCCCGAAACATTGATTTCGAAGCTCCTTGGATGCTGTCTGAACTGCTGTGCTCTTCCAGCACCACTAATCCAGATTCATTGTGATCTAACCTTGCCAACCAGTCTCCCATGGGGAACCTTGTCAAGCACCTTACTGAAGTCCATATAGATCACGTCCACTGCTCTGCCCTCATCAATTCTCTCTGTTACTTCTTCAAAAAACTCACTCAAGTTTGGGAGACATTATTTCCCATGCATAAAGCCATGTTGACTATCCCTAATCAGTCCTTGCCTTTCCAAATACATGTCCATCCTGTCCGTCAGGATTCTCTCCAACAACTTGCCCACCACTGATGTCAGGCTTACTGGTCTATAGTTCCCTGCCTTTTTATTTTCTTAAACAGTGGCATCATGTCAGCAAACCTCCAGTCTTCTGGCACCTCACCTGTGACTGTCAAAGATACAAGTATCTCAGCAAAAGGTCCAGCAATCACTTTCCCCTTTTCCCACAGAGTTTGAGGGTATACCTGATCAGGTCCTGGTGATTTTACCACCTTTATGCATTTCACAACATCCAGCATCTCCTCCTCTGTGATGTGGGCATTTTTCAAGAGGTCACCATCTACTTTCTCATGTTCTATGTTTTCCATGTCCTTTTCCACAGTAAACAATGATGCAAAATATTCTATTAGTATCTCCCAAGTCTCCTGCGGCTGCCTTGCTGATCTATGAGGGGCCCTATTTTCTCTCTAGTTACCCTTTTATCCTTAATGTATTTTTAAAACCCTTTAGAACCCCCTTAACCCTATTTGCTAAAGCTATCTCATGTCCCATTCTTGCCCTCCTGGTTTCCCTCTTAAGTATACCTTCCTGCCTTTACTCTCTTCTGAGGATACACTCGATCTCTACTGTCTATACCTGACATATGAATCCTTCTTTTTCTTGACCAAAACCTCAAATTCTCTAGTCATCAAGCATTCCCTACACCTACCAGCCTTCCCTTTCACACTAACAGGAATGTACTGTCTCTGGACTCTTGTTATCTCATTCCTGAAGGCTTCCAATTTTCCAGCTGTCCCTTTACCTACAAACATCTGCCCTCAATCAGCGTTTGAAAGTTCTTGCCTTATACCTTCAACATTAGACATCTTCCAGTTTTGAACTTCAACTTTTAGATCTGGTCTATCCTTTCCCATCACTATTTTAAAACTAATAGGATTATGGTCGCTGGCCCCAAAGTGCTCCCCCACTGACACCTCAGTCACCTGCCCTGCCTAATTTCCCAAGAGTAGGTCAACTTTTGCAACTTCTCTAGTAGGTACATCCACATATTGAATCAGAACATTTTATTGTACACACTTAGCAAATTCCTCTCCATCTAAACCCTCAACACTATGGCAATCCCAGTCTATGTTTGGAAAATTAAAATCCTCTACCATAACCAACCTATTGTTCTTACAGATAACTGAAATCTCCTTGCAAATTTGTTTCTCAATTTCCCTCTGACTATTAGAGGGTCTATAATACAATCCCTATAAGGTAATTATCCCTTTCTTATTTCTCAGTCCTACCCAAACAACCTCCCTGGATGTATACCCAGGAATATTCTCCCTAAATATAGTAGTAATGCTATCCCTTATCAAAAATGCCATTCCCCTTCCTCTCTTGCCCCTCTTTCTACCCTTCCTATAGCGTTTGTATCCTGGCACCAAACAATTTGCAGTCAGTGGAATCCTCAAGGGTGTATCATCACTATCAGTTCAAACATTGACCAGCAGGTAATGGGTGAGAATATTTACCTTGTCAACAATTCAATAGGGAGGTCAGCATTCAAGATAGAGAATTAATCCAATCTGGGGATCTGAAGCAAAGAAAGGAATTTTGGGGTGAAATTTTGGGGCCAGGATCACCATTCTTCGGGTAAACAAGGAGGTTGTATTGTTCTCAGGATAAGCTGGGTGAATTAAGAAATGGCCATACAGCAAAACAGGAGAGGTTCATTTTCCAGTGACATTAAGAATGATTGTAAAGTGAAATGGGAAAGTTCTGTTTCCCACAAGAAAGATACATTAAACTAAACTCTCATCATGATACATCAGGATTCAAAGTGGGATGCATGAAGTTACTCGCCAAATGTGCAGTAAATTAAGACAAAAAAGTTGTGGGTAATATCACCAGGGAGAAGTGGGAATGTTTCAATGACCCAGGATATGCATAAAGAGTAATGGGGAAACAGATGAAAGAAGGAGAAAGGAATAATTATCTTATGTAAGGATTATCTTAGTATGTACCAGTCAGAAAAATCTGAGATAGATAAGCTAACTTCTAAACGAGAAATAAGTGCTTCATCTTTAGCTATCCTACCATCATTGAAATAAAGCTGGGACTTCCATTGTGCAATTTCTCCCTTAAGACAATTCTTATTTATGTGAAATAAACTGGGGTGGTGTAAGGGAGGAAGTTAGGAGAACTGACTGTATGTATGGACGGTACGGGAGCTATGGCTGACACTTGGGCTAGAGTCTCCACCCCAGTGCAAACCCTAGAACCAACAGCCCCATATTCTTCCCTTTAGGTAGGGAAGGCCCAGACAGTGTCTGAAGAACTCTCATACAGGCAAGGTGTAGACAGGTATAGTAATCTTGACCCTGGTTGTGATCATACATACACCTTTCAGCCCAAGGGCCATGCAAGTAATAAAAAAAACTTGACCACTCTTCCACCCAATCACGGAAATACCAGATTTTGGTAGCAATTTAAGGAAATTAAATGGTCCTTTAGCATATGTATGATGGATGGACATACCCTTGGATGAACTAAATGCCCCCAACAGCAATAGCTCACATTTCATCCAATGGCCAAGATGGACAACAGCAATAAATACTACAGTTCAGTAGAGATATGATGGGTTTATGAAAATTGTAAACAGGATATTGGACAACTGTCAGGTCATGAGGGGAATTGACAGGAGTCACTCATAGGAGAAGAGTAAAACAAGGAGGAATGGGGTTGGGGGTTACTATTACATTTCAAGAAGGATCAGAAGGCCAAAGCAGGAATTTTATTGAAGGAGGTGGTCACTCTGCAGGCAGCAAGTTTTAGACTAAACTGCTTCCCATTCAAAACAGTGAATGGTGAGATAATGATACCACATGATTGGAATCATTTATACAACAGTCACTACGTAAGATGTTCCAGAGGCTACCAATTCCCATTTGATTGTAGGCACATTTCAGGTGTCTGATTCTTTTTGTTGGCTTTAATCTCTGGTATTTTAGGTGTATTAGGAACATCACTTGTTGTTGTCTTTTTCTGGGTCAACAGAATGTTTGGAGGTTTGATCAAGATTGTGTTTTCTCCACAAAGTTACTGTCTGCCTCAGGTGCTCCAGTTGCTGTTCTGGCTTCTGGTCTCTATTTGGCACAGTTCTGTGTGGATCATTAATTAATGTTGTCCCAGGCACAATTGTTCTACTCACTGGAAGTTTATTTCCATGTCTTCTCCACATTACAGATTCTCTTAGCTGTACAGTGGAGGAGACGGGTCCAGTGCCTCAGTGATCACTGGTACCCACTTATCGCTAATCATATAATTCTTTGCCAACACTACTTGACTTGTTTTGAAAATGTGGCATTTGGCCTTGTTCTCTTGTTCATAAATCATATTTTGTTGTTTTCTGTCAATAATGTCTTTTGTCATGGGTGGCTTCAACAAATCAAATACAGTTACAAGTCAAAAATCAATCAACGCTTTGCCATGAGCAATGTCAGAAAACTTTGAATTGTTGCATGGGTTGTGTTAATAAAAATTGGCTCTGTCTTCTGCTTGAATTACCTTTAATGAATATTCCGTTGGCTGAACGAACTTTTCTGCCAACCATTAGTGGCCACGTGATAAAGGAGCTGGTCAGATATGTTGAAGTCTGTTCTGCTTTAAATATCTTGTGATAAAAACTGTGGACCATTAATCACCAACATGCTGTAATGGATAACCAAACCTTAATCTCCCTCAATCTTTCAATGATTTTCTCAAATGATAACGGACTTCATGTTGGCAACCTCAGGCTATACAGTTTGTGGGTCACCCACTACAAAAAAAATCACCTTTTTAAAAAAGCATTGTTAATATGCATTCTTTACCATGGCAAACTAGCCATTCCTATGGGTGCAATGGCACTCATGGAGGTAGCTTGCAAAGTCTTGTGCAAACTGTACATATCCCAACCTTCTTCTTAATTTCAGAGTCGAGCCCTGATCACCAAAAATAACTTCCAACTTCTCCTTCATTCTGACAATGCCAGTGACCTTCATATAGCAACATATTTCCTCAGCTGCGCTGGAATGAGGATCCTTATTTCCCACAGGAGACATCCTGCTTGTATGGATAGTTACAGCTTCCAATGTGACATTTAGATTCAGTTCTGGGCTTGTTCCTGTGATCTTGCCGCAAATACCGTGCCCATCACTTTTGATAGGAGTGGATCATTTCTCATGTACCCAACTTGTCCTGCCATTACCTGAGTGTTTGAAAGTAGGAAATGACTATATAAAGGGTGTCTTGTAGTTGGTTTATTTGGCAAGGGTAACCTAGAGGCCCCATAGCATTTCAATATAGGTTGGATTGCCAATACTTAATTATCAAAGTATGAGCTGATTGCAACAATGGCCACCTCGGGATGTGGCTCACTGCTAAAGAAGGTACCCCTGTGTGAGGAGATCTAATCAAAAAATGATTCCTAGAGCTTCTTTACCTGTGCTAGTCCCTTTCTGCTTTGTTTAAATGATCTTGGTGCAAAAGCTATCGGCTTCTCATCAACATTGCATGTTATGAGAAATAACTACTCCCACTCCATATAGTCATGCATCACATGTTAGTTGAAATGGTAACTTTGGGTCAAAATGGGGCAATACTTCTGAATTTAATAAAGACTATTTGGCTTGTGTAAAGGCACTTTCACATTGATTTTCCAATTTCAATTTTTATTTTGGCATAATAAATTGTGCATTGGTTTGAGAATGGTTGCAAGATTTGGCATAAACCTACCAAAGTAAATCGGTAAACCTAAAAATGATCGTAGTTAGTTTACATATTTAGGTGCACTGTGTCTCAACTATGACTTTTGCTTTTGAAGGCAACTTGTGTATTTCCTCAGCATTATTGACATAATCTAAATTTTCAATTAAAAGAAAAATCATACTTGTCTTTCCTCACTCTGAGGTCACCATCTTTAAATCTCTGCAGATTAACATCTAAATTGTAGAAATGCTCTTTTTTGATTCTCCAAGTGACTAAAATATAATTGGTAACTCTGGACTCCTTCCAGTCTACTTAAAATCTGATCCATTGCACATTGGAATAATGCAGGCACAGCTGTGTATCCAAATGGAAGTAAGTCTATTGTATTTGAAGTGTCCTTTATGAGTTACAATTGTCAAGTATTCCATGACTCAGATCTACATCTGGAGATAGGCTTGACTAAGAGCAATTTTAATAAACGCTAATCTCTAGGTACTTCAGCAAATAGGACATTGTTTAAAGGCAAAACGATGCCACTCATCACACAGTACCAGATAAATAGTGACCCTAAAATCACCGCATAACAATCCATCTTTCTTTATCATTGGGCCAGGCTAGATATCAATCACTTATTTATGTGTTTCAAGAATTCCTGTCTTGTCCAGCCTCAAATTCTGCCTTGACCTTTGGACAGATTGCATAAGGTACTGATCTACCCTTGAGACATTTTGCTTGATTCTCATCCATGATTTTCAATTTGACGTATTTTCCATGCTTCCCAGATCCCTATTGAAAACAATGGCATTTTTCTTTAGAATTTGTGAAAGATCAGTCTGAGAATCTGTTAAGAGATTTATTTCAGCCCAGTTGAGCTTGATTTTCTCCAACCATATTCTTCCCAATAAAGCTGGGATATTTCTTTAGGTAACTTGCAAGGTCAAATCTTCAGACTGACTACATAACTGAACATTCACATTGATATTTCCTCTTAAAAAGGCATCACATTGGCAGTGTACATACCAGCAATGGCCACTATGTTGAATAACAGCTCCAGTTTTGACTGTAAGTTCGGGCTTTTCTCATGCGTTATTTGCACAGTGTAGATTTTCTTCCTATTCTTCAGTATCCCTAACTTTAGCATATGTTATTTGTGTTTCTTCCTCAAACAAGCCCATTCATATGCCCTTTTTTGTCACAGTTTCTTTATACCAACAATTTGCCTCTGTGTGACACACCAGTGGCAGTTTTGAGTATGTGTTAGTGGTAGTTTTTCAGTTACCATTTTGTGAACTGTCACACTTGAGCTTAGCTGTTAAGCTTCCTAGATTGCTAGTTCCACCAAGACTGCTATTGCCAGTGCTTTAAGTCTCGGGTTCATTCCCCATCACTCGTCACTTCTGGATTGTTTCACTTCTTAAACCTCGTACCAGTTATCTCAGATAAGTTAAATGATGTTGTCTCCGAGTTCAGAAAATTCTGCTAACTTCTTCACAATTGCTATGAACTGGGAGATAGATTTGCCATCTTGCTTGTTGTGTTTGTGGAATCTGAACCTATCATCAATGGGCTTTTGTGAAAAATGATTCTGTAGGATTCCTACTATTTCTTCATAAATTTTGGGACCCAGCTTCTTTGCCTATACCAAAACCTCAGGAGTTTCTCACATCCATAATACTCAGCAATACAGAGATGACTATATCTGCTTCAATGCTGTTAGTTTAAACAAAATAATGGAATGTCTGTGTGTGGGAGTTCCACCTCTATTTCCATCACATGGTCCCATGGAGTCAAAATTTCCCATTTATTTTAAGGGAAGGGCCTATGTAGGATTATGTATCATGAAACTTTTAGCACTACCTCACTTCTGGCCATTTGAAACAAGTATTCCTAAGGTTGCTTATTTCTTTTTTGACTCTGCATCTCTAGCTCAAGACATTTCCCTGTGTATATGCTACACATTACTCATTATATTCAGGGTGAAGGATGGGGTGAGCTTCTGTTGGCACTGTTCACCTCTTCCTTGGGGTGAATCCTCTCCTACCCTCCTGATTGACTATACCTGCGTCAGTGCAACAATGGTGTCCTCTGGTTTATCTCCCTCTTTTTCATCTCTGAGATTTCCAGTGAAAACCACAATTTTTATTTAACAAATCAGTACATCAACCTTGGTGGATCTCAAAGCAGTTTTAAAATCAATGTTGCTAGTTTTCCTGTGTTATGTTTCGGGAAGGACCAGGAGCCTGATGTGTTTAACAGCAGGAGTTTTATTAAAGGTGGCATTCATTCTGCAGACAGCAAGGTTAGACAAGCTTGTTTCCCATCCTAAATGGCTGATGACATCATCATGATCAGATCTTGAAGAGACAGTCAACCTTACTTGTTATTGAAAATGTCTCCATCACATTTTCAGACAGAGTATTGTATAGTATAGTTACCCATTGTGTGAAATTTTCTCATGACACCCTTGTTTTGGTTTGCACATCACTTTGAAGTGACAATGGTAAGTGACACCCGCATAGATTTATAGAATCCCTACAGCACAGAAGGAGGCCATTCAACCCACTGAGTCTACACTGACCCTCTAAAAAGCATCCCACCAAAACACACCCCATCCCTCCATTTCTCATGGCTAACCCACCTCACCTGTACATCTTTCGTCTGTGGGAGGTGTTACATAGCAGGTCCCTTTTTTCTAAAGGCTGTTCCTTTTCTCAAGGATACTGTGTCCTAGGCTTTTTTCAGAGGGGTCATAAACCAGCTCCCATTTCCAATTAGACTGGTTTGGTACAGAGATTAAAGGGTATTGAGAGGCCTTTTTGTTTATATGTAAACAGATGAGACTTCAGGCCAAAGTGGTCATGTTTTAAAAGCAACCTGTATAATGAAAGGGAGTGGTCAGCTCTCCAGCTGAGCAGTTCAGTCCAGAACTAGTTAGGAGTTCAGCTGTGTGGAACCTCTCTCTTTATCTCCTTCTGCCCTTCTAACTTCAACCTGTATGTGTTCCATGTGTACTGTTTTTAAGCGGGTTTGCTTGTTCAGGGGTTCTTTATTCTGTTCTTTGTGTTTCATTGTGTAATTTTGTGAATAAAGTTTTGTCCAATTTAAAACCTGGTAGTCAACCTAGCTAGCTTACTCCAGTAATTTTCACTGTACACTTAGCGAAACAAATTGCAAAGTTATGGTCTGGGTTGTCCGCTCAACAACGTTTTGAGTGGTCTAGCCTAGTCCATAACAGCAGAAACTGGAACACCTAAACTGGAGAGAATGTCTGTGTGGAGTTTGCACCATCACTCAACCGTGAAGTTGAACCCGGGTCCCTGGCACTGTGAGGCAACAGTGCTAACCACTGAGCCACCGTGCTGCCCTGCAGGTAAAGAAAGGTTGAGCAATTGGTCACAAGTGAAATCTTATTACCTGTTACCTTATAATCTGTTTCTAGTAGTAGGAAAGCAACTAGCTGGTCCCTCAGTCACTTTGTTTCTGATAACTCTTCAGAGCAATGGCAGCCTGAAGAACAGCAATTGGAGTAATCAGTCTCCTGACAGCCACAGCAGCAAGAGAGGTGCCCACTGAGCACATCGATAAAAGACAATACACACAACGACTGAAAAGAGGCGGTGAAGATTGAATAGAAAACCAAGAGTAGAGGTATGCTGCTGAGGCTGGATAAGGTTCTGGTCAGAATGCATTTGGAATGTTGTGAGCAGTGTTGGGCCCAGAATCTAAGGAAGGATGTGCTAACATTGAAGGGGGTCCAGAGGAGGTTTACAAGAATGATCCTGGGGGAGAAGGGCTTGTCACGTGAGAGGTGTTTGAGGACTTTGTCCGTATTCGGACCTTAGGAGGTTGGGGGGGCAGGAGCGGCATTGGGGGGAGATGAATCTCTTTGAAACTCACAGAATACTGAGAAGCCTGGATAGAGATGATATGGAGAAAATGTTTTCATGAGAGGAGTGACTAGGATCCAAGGGCACAGCCTCAGAGTGAATGGATGACCCTTTGAAGCTGAGAAGAAGAGGAATTTCTTTGCACATTTGTGAGAAATCCTAGATGCTTCTGACAGTCTGGAGCAACTCAAACTCCGGGCTTTGGTGATTCAACTCTAGTTAGGAGCACTAAGGTGCTTTCATGAGGCTGAGAGGTTCATAGATAGTACTTTCCAGGATGTGGATATCCTGCAACGTGAGGATGTGCAGGGATAGGGAGAGAGAGAGGGAATGGTGACCAATGTACAGGAGGGAAACTGACAGGTAATGAGGGAATCCTCTGAATGCACTCACAATTTGTCCTTCAGCCTTGGAAAATGTTGAGTGACAATTTCTGTATGGAGGTCAGCCAGAGCAAAGGCCATGGCATTGTAGATGGTCCAGTTGCTCTGTGCGGGTGGTTGGGCGGGGGGATCTGTAGAGAGAGAAGGAGTGTGCAAGGGTAATAGTGGTATTGGACTTGTTAGTGAGGGGGAAATAGACAGGTCCTTTTGCAGGTGGTATGTCAGCTCAAGGATGTCACATAATGGCTGCAGGACATTCTGAAAGGGGAGGGTGAAAAGCCAAAGTTCACAGTCTATGTTGGCACCAATGATATAGGAACTGAATCTTAACAAGTAGACTTTAGGGAGTTATGTAGGAAATTGAAAAGCAGGACTTCAAAATGTAGTCATCTCAGGATTACTATAGGGTGTTAGGTGTAGTTGTTATAGGAATAGAAAGAAAGGGCATATGAATGCTTGCCAGGAGAGATGGTACAGTAAAACGGGCTTTAGATTTCTGAGGCATTGAGATCATTTCATGGGGAGGTGGGACCTGTGTGAGATAGACAGGTTACCTCAGAAGATGAACAGGATCAACTTCCTCAAAGGGAGTTTGATAACGCTGTTGGTGGAGTAGGGGTGGATGGTTTAAATTCGATTAATGGCAAGTTGGGATGCTGAAAAGTAGTTCGGGGGGGAGAAGATGACATGGAATAAGAAGTTAATCGCTAGAAAGCAAGTTTGGAAACACAGTAGATAAGAAAGAAGTGAATTTGGAAAGGCTAAATGAAATACATTTTAATGCAAGGAATCGGTGGAAAAACATAGATTAGCCAAGGTCACATGAAGATATGCAGTCAGTGATAGTCAACATGGACTTGTTAAGGGAAGGACATGCTTGAAAAAATACTTAAGTTTTTTGAGGTGGTAACCAGGAGTGTTAATAGGGAAGTACATTTGATGTGACCGACAAGGTCGTTCATGGAATGGGACTCTAAGAACACATAGGTCCACATGCTATCCTTTATGCACAGACATGTTGAATCTTCAAAGAAGGATAATAATCTAAGTATTTCATTTCACAAAACCATGCTGACTCTTCCCAATTATCTTCTGTTTTTCTTAGTGTCCAGTTATGACCTGTTTAGAAAATGATTCTAACACTTTCCCCATGGTGGATGCCAGGCTAACTCACCTATATTTTCTGCCCCTCCCTTTGCTGTCTGAAGAAGGCTACTATCCAGTTTGATGAAACCTTCACTGAATCGAGGGAATTTTGGAGAATGAATAGCAATACTTCTACCTCATTAGCCACCTCTTAAGAACTTAGGATAAAGTTGATCTGGGTCAAAAGACTTGTTTACAGCTCCATCAGATTTCTGTGTACACTCACACAGTCAGTCATAGACATGCACGGTGCAGAAACAGGCCCTTTGGTCCAACTTGTCCATGCCGACCAGGTATTCTACATTAAGCTAGTCCCGTTTTCCAGCATTTGGCATGTCTTTCTAAACTTATCCTGTTCATATACCCATTCAGATGCTTTTTAAATGTAATTTTCCCAGCCTCCACCACCTCCTCTGGTACTTCATTCCATACACATCACCACCTTCTGCATGAAAAACAAATTGCCCCTTAAGTCCCTTTTTTATCTTTCCCCTCTCATCTTAAACCTGTGTCCTCTAGTTTTGGACTCCCCTATCCAGGGGACTATTCACCCTAGGACAAAGTAAGGACGCAGATGCTGGAGATCAGAGCTAAAAATGTGTTGCTGGAAAAGCGCAGCAGGTCAGGCATCATCCAAGTAGTAGTAGAATCAACATTTCGGGCATGAGCCTGAAGAAGGGCTCATGCCCGAAACGTCGATTCTCCTGCTGCGCTTTTCCAGCAACACATTTTCAGGACTATTCACCCTACCCATTTTATAAATTTCTGTAAGGTCACACCTCCAACACTCCAGGGAAAACAGCCCCAGCCTATTCAGTCTCTCTTTATAGCTCAAATCCTCCAACCCTGACAACATCCCTGTCAATCTTTTCTGAACCCTTTCAAGTTTCACATCCTAGAGCAGGGAGACGAGAACTGAAAGCAGTATTACAAAAGTAGCCTAACCGATGTCCTGTATAGCCACAATATGACCTCCCAACTCCTGTGCTCAAAGCACTGACCAATAAAGGCAAATATACCAGACACCTTCTTCACTATCCTGTCTACCTGTGACTCCACCTTAAAGGAACTATGAACCCCACACTCCAAGGTCTGTTTGATCAGCAACACTCCCCAGGACCTTACCATTAAGTATGTAAGTCCAGTTTCCCTCAATTTAATTTTAACATATGAGTTTTGTGTGTTTGTGAAAGGATTTAACAATTAGCTTATAATATTTATATGGTTATTGTGATTTATTTGAAAACAGTATGAGAGACTTTTTGGAGAGTAAAAGTTTTTGCGTTAGATTGGGAAAATTTTATGAGTAAACAGTTGTACAGTTGGCTCCAGTTTAGAAAGTTTGGGATTTTGTTTTATTAGTGGAAGAATCCATAACTTGGAATAAAAAAGGTTTTATTTTAAAATTTCACTTTGGGCAGTTTGCCATTTGCTTAACTAAGCTGAATGCCTAGGCAGTTGCTCCTGAGAAAGGGAGAAGGCAGTTTTGAATTGTTGAAAATAGTGTGAAGAGTTTAGTAAAAGTTCCAGAACCGAATTATTTGGTTAAAACCCTGAAGGGATTATTTTCAACATAAGAAACAGGAGCAAGAGTAGACCAATCAACCTCTCAAGCCTGCCTTGCCATTCAACAAGATCAAGTCTGCTCTGACCCAAGTCTCTACTCTTCTTTTATTTCAGCTCAGCACAGCCATTAACTCCCTGAACAGGAACTTGTATGAAGCTGGGAACCATAAGTGTGTTTTGAAAATTCTGTACTTTGAGAAATTCAAGAAGTTGAGACATTTGAGATTTTGATCTTCTTTATATATGCTCAAATAAAATCTTTGTTTTCTTGAAACACAGTGTTGAGAATAGTTACTTTTCACCACAACAGTGACCATGAAACTAACATTGTTGTAAATACCTAGCTTGTTCACTTATGTCATTCAAAATGGGATCTGGCCCACTGTAACCCCAGAATCACACAATTTAGTTCCCTTGAATAGTAATTCTGTTCAAGCGTAATTAGTGATGGACAACAAATGTCTGCAAGTCATGCATGTTGCCCATGTAAAGAATTTTTTAAAAACACAGCTGAACATGTGCATGGGACAAGGGGGATAAGGAGGGTAAATTTAAATTACGATTGCGTTTCCTTTCTTAATCCCATGAGAGACTGTTATTGCTTGATTAGCCTTTTCCTTTCTTACTCCCATTTCTATCTGGAGGAAGGTGGAAGGGTGTTGCCCAGACTTCAGATGTTTGGATTCTAATTTTTGAAACAAACAACAGCAAAATCCTTTAACAGGTGAAATCAAAGATAGTACTTATTACCAAAAGATTCAAAATGCAGGGAGTTGCTTTACTATTTCATCAGCACACACAAGCACTCAGGAAAATTGGGAAGGAAGAGCAGGAGAAAGCATTGGCTTTCAATTACAAGTTTTAGTAAATCCAGAGATATTAAGTATCACTTCACTCTAGTTACAACACCCTGGAGATCTGCTTTCAATAATCATTCCCTTGATGAGCTGGACCCAGTACTTTTTTCTCCCCCTGTGAAGTGTAGGCTTCTTGCGCAACTTGGAGATAGATGAAGTGTCTGAGGCAGCTCAGCCTAGAGTCCTGCTCTCCTTTTGGAGGTCAAACAGAATCTGCCTTAGAATCCCAGAATTGAATATCCAAGGAATTCGACCAACTCAGTCGGTGATTAAATGGACATTTCAGTTGTTGAGATCCAATTTTGGTGAGCTAATTGGAAGGTTAAGTTAACATTGCAGATTTACCTCCCTCAGAGTTTTGCGACTTTAAGAAGTAACTGTAATACAAAATTGCAAATATATAATCAGAAATACTGACCTCTGTGAAACTCCACTACAAACCTTCCTGCAGCCTGAAAATGATCTCGTGCTTACTGCTGTTTTTGATCACTCAGCCAGTTTTGTTTCTTTTTGTTACTGTCCCTTTTATTTCATGACCTTGAACTTTCTTTATGTCTGATGTGTGACACTATCAACCACCATCTGGAAGTCCATGGCAACCACAAACATGTTACCCTCATTGAGCCTGTTACCTCTTCACGAAACTCCAGTAATTTGATCAAGCATGATTTCCCCTTTAGAAATCTAATCTTATCCTTACAAATTCTCTTGAACAAGATGTAATATTTGCAATTTTTCAGACTTCTGGAACTTTGAGTCTAGAAAAAACTGAAAGGTTATGGCCAGTCTTCATTCTCAGTTTCTTCATAATTCTTGGATGCATCTCATGTGGTCCCAGTGCCTTGTCAACTTTAAGTATCAACAGTTACCAACACTACTGCTTTATCAATTTTGAATCCTCAGAGTGACAAAGTTTCCTTCTGAATAGTGTCTCCTTCTTTGGAGAAGACAGATGCAAAACAATCATTCAACATTTCAACCATGTCTACAGCTTTAATGAATCAATCCCCTTGTCTCTAATGAGCCCTACATCTCCTTTTACCACTCTTTTACTATTTATATGCTGATAGAAGTCTTTGTGACACTCCTTTATGTTGATTGTTAGTCTTCTCAATTCATCTTTGCTTCTCTATTTGCTTTTCCACTTGGCCGCTAAACCTTCTATATTCCTCTTGGTTCTCAACGGAATTTTCTACCAGACACCTAGTGCAAGCACACGTTTTTCGTTATCTTAATTTCTACCTCCTTTGTCATTCAGGGAGTTCTGCATTTCTTTATCTTACCTTCACCAGTTGAGGCAATATACCTCAACTATAGCTAAATTATCTCCTCTTTGAATGTCACCCACTGTTCAGTTACAATTCATCCTCCTAACCGGTCATTCCAATTAACTCTGCCCTTGCCTCATTGAAGTCAGTTCCTCGCTAATTGTATTTTCTTACTGTGGATGAATGCTTGTCATTCTCCACCATCATTCTGAACTTTATAATACAATGATCATTGTCTCCACAATGTTCCCTCACTGAAACCTGACCCACTTGAACAACCAGGTTCAACAACATATCCTTTTTTTTGGACTGGACACATACTGCTGTAGGAAACTTCTCTGAATGCAGTCCAGGGATACTTTCCCCTTACTGTCACTTACAATTCCAAACCCCCAGTCTACATCTGTAATCAAAGTCCCCAACTCTGTAAAATTGGCATCTCTGTAACTTCCCTGAAGATTTGCTGATCTACATCTTTTCCATTAGTTGGTGGTCTGCAGACTACACCTAACAATGTAATTAAATGCTTTTTTGTTCCTTAGTTTCAGTCAAATTACTTATGTTGTTGAACCCTCTAAGACAGCCTCTTTCACCAGAAATGAATTCCTTAACCAATATTGCCACCTGTCCCCTTTCTATCTTTACCAAATACCTTGTATCCAGGAATATTTAACAGTTAGTCCTGTCCTTCCTTGAGCCAGGTCTTCATTTTCATCATATGATATTTCCAGGTTACAATCTGTTTCTGCAACTCCACATTTCCTTCTCTCCACATATTCACATACATGCACAGAATTCTGATTTAGATTTAATTTCTTTCTTTCTTTCTTTCTTTCTTTCTTTCTTTTTTCGATTTCACCTATTCATTTGCTATTCTCTATGCTAGTGCCAGCTGTATGCCTGAGTATTTTGCAAACATTAGGATTTCCCATTACTATTCTCTCTGGTTCTCACACCTCTTCCAATTTAATTTAAGCCCTCCCAACAGCACTAGCAAAACATTCTGGAAGGAACTCAGCCACAGCTCTGTTTCAGTGCACCTCATCCACCGTGTACAGGGACCATCTTTCCCAGAGCCAATCTCAGTGTTCCAGGAATCGAAGACTCTCCTTCCTGCACCATCTTTCTAGCTAGACATTCATCTAACTTATCCTCCTATTTTTGTACTCACAGGTGGCATGGGAGTAATCTGAAAAATACGACAGTTGAGATACTGCTGGCTAATTTTCTACCTACCTCCCTAAATTCTGATTCAGCACTACATCTCACTTCCTATCCAAGTCATTGGTACCAACATGGAGCACAGCATCTGGCTATTCATCCTCCCCCAGAAGAATGTCCTGCAGCCAAGCTGTGATACCATTGACACTGGCACCAGGGAGGTAATATACCATCCTGGAGTCACATCTACAGTCAGAGAAATGTCTGTCTGTTCCCCTAATGAATCCCCTAATTCTAACATTCTTCCTTTGTTCTTGCCCCCTTCCTGTACTGCTTGCTTTGTTTTTTACCTGTAGTCCTTTGAGGAAACAGCACCTTCATCAGCTTCCAAAATAAAAAGCCAATTTGTGAACAGGATGCCTGGGGATTCTTACACGGATCCAATTGTGGCCTCGACTCCACATTCCAACCTAATCCTATTACTCTTTGCTCCCTTGTCAATCAAGAATTTATCTCTACGGTTTTAAAAATATTCACAGCCTCTATTCATTCTTCTCTGCCTGTGAGTTCTAAAGATCCACAAATTTTTAAGATAACCTCCTGGCTTGGCACCATCTTAAATGGACAAGTCCTTGTCTTTAAGCATAAAGAAGGGCCCCACCTAACAGTAGTACTTTAAGAGTTCATTACATTTGTTGATGTCTTCTGGCTGTCACTAAAATTCTTTCTCTAGTTGCTTCAAGTTGTGTTGCAATAGTGTCAGAAACATATAGTAATTATTCCCCTTGCAATATAAAGCTTAGAAAATGCACTGAGATCATACAGGGCAGGGCCAACTGCTGGGTGAGAGGGGGAGGAGGGGTACAAGAACTCTCAACAGAAAGCCTTATATATCCAAGGTGTTCAGGAAGTAAGTCTCTTTCCTGAACTGCAATAAGGAACAATATGTGAGACATATGTGCTTCAATGAAGGTGCATACTCATTGAAATCTGCTACCTGCTGCTGCAACCACAATTGCAACCTCTGACCCTCCTCATCAAATTCACTTTCTGCACAATTGCCAACACCTTTAGCACTCACAAAGCATTCCCAGTAAAGAGGTAATGTCTAGCTTTAAGTAGTGCAGTCGAACTTTAATTGGAGCTAGTCACTCACAAATTGGCTCCTTACTTAGGCATCTAGCCAATGAATAGCACAGTTATCACTGGCTAGATACCAAAATGACTTAAAACAATAAGCAGCGCAACATTGGCATGCTGCTTGCATTACAGTTAATGGGTTAATCACTCATCTGACTCCCTATGCCCACTTACAAGAGCTATTGAATGTAACTGTTTAGGTCTCTTACTACTTTTTATTGTTAAGGTACTGGTGCAGATTTATAAGTTAGCACGCAGCTGTTTGACTTCAGGCCATCTTTTTGCTGATTCCCTCAAGTTTTGAGTAACAGATCAGTTGCTACATATTGGACCCTGGATTATGAGAAACAGACACCCTACAACAAAATGAACTTGAAAAGTAAAGCAACAAGTTAAGTGATCTGTACTATTCAAATGTTCAAGAAACAATGGCTGCAGGTGAATTCAGGACTGATGTCAGATGTAATTTTGACATGAAGAGTAATTAATAAAACTGATTTCTGGACAATCAAACAGCACAATTTGACAAATTTCCTGCACATTCCCCATAATTTTCTACTCATTAACTTTATACCAAATATTTACATTTTGATTTTTTTGTTGACTTTGTACCTTTCACTGTGGTGTCACAATCTCAGAGAATAAATTACTTTGATTGGAAGTGAAACATCACATTTTGGAAATTACATTGTGGCGCAATTAGACACTTTACAAACTTTAAGTTTTCATCCTCAATGTGATGCATCATGCTACAAAAAAAGACTGTAGTCTTTGTGTAGATATATCACTAACACAGAAATCAGGCAAGAGGGTGAGGAATCATTTGTCATGTGGTTTGATGCCACACAATGATATTGCATATTTTCTGCTGGCCAGATGGGAGTTGTTAGATAGGAATTGTGCATGGAGACCCCATGGAATCCCCATCGTAGTACACTCTGAAGGGATATTCCAGAAAATTGAATTTTCCACTGAACAATCCCACTATGCCTGCAACCCTTTGAAAGTCTAAAACAAACTACAGACTTTGGATGGTTCTGATGAAATTAACTAATTTAGGGTCTGACTCACACACTCCCTGGACCCAATGCCACCACTCCCAGAGACTACACTCCCTACAGATCTGACCCAAAATCCATCCCCAGTGGACAAAACCGAAATCCTGATCCACCCAGCTGCCATTACTAGACCTGATTCCACACGCTCCCCCCCCATCACTGGACCCAACACCAACTCCACAAGCCCCCTTTTTCCACTCCAGCTAGTACCCTACCTCCACCACAGCTAGAACCCTACCCAGCTGGCCCCCCACCTCGACTCCACCCAGTAACCTACCACCCCTTCCCAATGAGCCTTACTTACCTGTGAAGGTGATAGTGAAACCATCTTTCCCAGATGAGCATAGGAGCTGCATTAGCTGCCCTTTCACCTCTTCCCTTATCACCATCACGGGCCTTGCACATTTCTTTCGGGTGGATATAGCATTACTTGCAATCTTTTTAATTTAATTTATTGTATTTGCTGCTCATATTGCAATCTACTCTACATTTGGGAGACCAAGAACAGATTCAGTGATCACTTTGCTGAATATCTCCACTCATTCCATAGATGAGCCTAATCTTTTGATTGCCTGTTATTTCAGTTCTCCAGCCCATTCTACCTTATACACTGTTCCAATGCAGTTCAATGGAAGCTCCAGAAATAGAATCTCATCTTTCAGTTTAATACTTCTGTTATAGACCAGAACAAACTCCATCAAAATGTATTAAGACGACAGCCCAGGTCCTAACATTTTCTTATTTTTAAAGGCAAGTGTAAGGCATTGTGTTCTGGATGCAGTTTGACTGGTCAAACTGTCAGGCTTGAAGCAAAACACACTTCATTCTTACACTGTAGTTAAAATACAAACAATTTAAAAAAGGAATAATTAAACTCCATTAGAAAACCTAACAGAATAATAGATTATTTAACTATTAAACAGCAACTGTTCCAATATAGTAACATCACATAATCACAACCTTGGCAAAGGCAAATTTTGTAAATTAGATTGTCTCACATATAATTCTCCAGTCCAGGAAGAAAGAACATCAAGAGAAAACTCAGAGAGAGAATTCAAGCATTGTACTGTAGCAATGAGGGATGTATAGCCGCTTCCAAACCCTTACAGCTATTAAAAGTTAAACTAAAATCCTGGTTCTGTGGGAGCTTGACCCCACACCTTCAGGCAGCTTCTACTTTATAATTTTAAAAAAACCCAATGCCTGACAAGCTGTTTACTTTACTGGCTTGGAAGCTTATCCTCTCTGTCTCAACCTCTGTACATGAAAAAAGGACAGAATATACTTCTTAAAGCCATTGTATTGTCACACTTCCTACCCTTCTGGGGATGTTGCTGATTATGACTGCTGTTGTCATTGGTGGTTCCTCTAAGACTAACCTTTGTTTCTTTAATTCTTCCATTAATATCTCTGATGCCCTCAATCACCATCCCTTTATCCATTTAAATTCTTACAACCGTCCACCCTAGTAATACCTTCCCTTTTGTTCCTTTCTTCATTGCCACACTACCTTTTCCAGCCTCTTGCTAAAAAACTATTACGCTGTCATGATTTCCAGTTCTGATGAAATGTTACAGATTAATCTGTTGAATGTTTCCAGCATTTTCTGTTTATCGTTTTTGATTTTTAGTGTGCGCAGTATTTTGTCATTTGTGATTGTAATATACTGTTTACATTCGATCATGATTTACTGTAGGAGTAAATCTAACGGTATCTGTTTTTAGTTAAACATTCCTTCATACTGTTAGGTTTGCAAATTTTTCAAGTGCCAAGTTATTGAAAGTGTGATCTGAGAATAACACATGGAGAAAACAAAGTATATGAACAGAGCAAGTAGCTGTAAATCTTTAAACAACCATACTCAATGATTATGAAAATAACAATGTAAGGGGCAAAAACGAATATGCAGAATCAATACCACAAAAATATTAGGGATCTTCTTTAGCCTTACCATTACCTTAACAGCAATTCTTGACCATTGGATTTCTGCGAATAAAGAGGTTAAACCAGGAGTGGGGAACTTGCGGCCTTAAGGCCCCATGCAGCCTTCTAGGTCATTGTGTGTGGCCTTTTGAATGAATCCAAAGTTTGCAGAACAAACCTTTTATCTTTTATTAATATGTTTTTTTCATCCTTTATTATTTTTATTTTAATCTTAAAATGAATGTATTTAAAATACCAGAGAGTAAAAGAAAATTCAATGAAATAATCCTCACAGACTGACCGCCACAATTAAAAAAATGTGAATTTTGAAGAATATATAATTGGAGTTTCTTGGATGCGGCCTTTATTAGATTATAACTAACATAATGCAGCCTTCCAACATGAAAAGGTTCCCCACCTCTGGGTTAAACCACTGGAAGAACTTAAAGTGAAATAAACTTAAAGTCACAATTTCTAGGATTCTCAATGATTTCAAATGTGAAGATGCTGATTCAATGCTGAGTGTAGATTGACTATAAATGCCTATTCTGAAGATGAGATGCTGTTCCTAAAACGTGTGTTGAACTTTATGGGTACATTGCAGCAGGCTGAAAATGTTAGGTAAGAAGGAGAGCAGGAGTTAATTAAAGGCTGGGGGCATGATTGTGGCCTGAGTGAAGATGCTCTGAAGTGTCTCAGGTGATTTTAATACATTCTCAGGATATTGGCATCTTGAGCATGATGACATTTATTTCTCTTCCCTGGCCAAAAAACTATTTTATATATTTAACAAAAACAGAGAATTTTCAGTGAAAATCAGCATTCAGGAAACAACATTTAAATAAATATCTTGGATATCCTTTCTGATGTATATATCCATCATTTATATGTTTAATTTAAAATTATGAATCGCGTGAACTCTTCTTAACTAACCTTAACTATACTGAAAGATTTTCTGGTATGGTTTGCATCATTGGTCTATAATTGACTTTAACAGCACCTGCCATTTGTTTAGACTTATTTTGGATGATTTAATTTTGCACAGTTTAGCACCTAAGTGTGAATTGAAAAAAAAACCTTCAGCAAAGGGGAGAAACACCTGAGAAATCAGCAAACACAGCAGCCAGCTGCCTTTCTCCTTTACCAATTAGATTAAAGGAGTATGAAATTAAAAACACTGGACTGAATGTGCATATGTGCATATCAGTGTGGTTAGCTTTATTATCCAATCAAGCATAGTAAGAAAAATGAAGAGCGAGGGAGAGAGGAGAAAGGAAGTTGGATTGAGAAACCAATAAGGAAAGTTAGGAAGGAAAAGTTTATTAAAAAATGTAATGTTTTTAAAATTTTGAATCATAAATAAAACCTAACGGGTTTGAGGCCCCACTCTATTTTAAGCTCCAATTTTTTTTTAGTGTCAGAGAAGGTCATTGCCAGTAGTTTACAATGAACAGTTTAAAAAGTGCTTAAAAATTAGGATGTTTTACTCCATCGGTGGAGAGAGGAAAACAGTTAATATTTCAGCCCAAAGTGGCTGTATTTTTGGAATTGAAGAGAGTTAAAAAATATGATTTTTACATGGTTGAAAAAGGGGAGAGGATCAGGGAACACAAAAGTGGAGGTCATGATCGTTTCAGGGTGGGAGAGATTAAATAACAAAGTTCTCATTGAACAAATGTCAAAGAAGGGTTGATGGCTGTCGTCCAGAGTAGGTGTCAATAGGAGAATAAAGAATTTTTCAATCTAAAAGCAAAAACATGAAAACAATTTGCAAAAAAGAAAATCTAGAAGGAGGACCTTGGAGTTAATGGATTGAAACTGTTGAACTCAATGTCGAGTGTAGATTGGCTATAAATGCTTATTCTGAAGATGAGGTGCTCATCCTAAAACGTGTGTTGATCTTTATGGATACATTGCAGCACGTAAAAATGAGAACAGGAGATTAATTAAAATGGCAAGCAACTGAAAAGTTGGGGTCATGTTTATGGACTGAGTGGAGATGCTCTGAAATGTCACCCACTGTGAACACAGGGTCACTCCATTGTAGTGGAATACTGCAATGTGAGCAGACAACACAGTATATTAAATTGGTAGAGGTATGAGTCTCAGTTTCACTTGGAATGAATGTACGGGGCCTCTGGTTTGAGAAAAGAGTATGCAAATGGGGAAGTGTTACAACGCCTGAGATTACATGGGAAGGTCCTGCAGGAAGGGGATGAGGTGTTGGGGAAATTGGAGAGGTTGGGGAAGTGGACCAGTGTGTGCAAAGGAAGTTCTGACAGATATGGGGTGGAGAAGATGTATTTATTGGTGACCTCATGGGGAAATGACAAAGGAAGATCATTTGAATGTAAAAGCTAGTAGGGTGGAAAGTGAGGACAAGGGAATCCTATTGTGGTTCTGGGAGGAATGTAAAAAGATGAGGGTAGAAATGAGTTGGACATAGTTGAGAACCCTGTCAACCACAGTGGAGAAGAAATTACAATGGAAGATAAAAGAAGACATATTGATATCATCATTTTGGAAGATGACATCATCGGAACTAATGGAAAAAAGAGGAAGAAATTTGGAGAATGGAATGAGTGAAGGTGAAAGTCATAAGGAAGTGCTGTCAGGGTAACTATGGGAGTTAGTGGACTTGTAATAAGTATTGATAGACATCCTACCTCTCTAAATGAAGATAGATAATTCAATGAAGGGAAGGAAATTTTGGAGATGGAATGGGTGAAGGTGAAAGAAGCAAAACTGTTGATTTATTTCATTCAATGTGAGAGCAGGAAGAAGCATAGAAGCAGTCATCAATATGCCAAAAAAAGAATTAGGGGAGAAGTTCTGAGTAAGATCAGACAAATATGGAATAGGATTAAGCCTTTTGGCTCCTTAAGCCTCCTCCACCATTTCATAAGATCATGGTTGATCTGATTGAAATGTTAAATCCATATTCTCACAATCCCCAATAATTTTTGACTTCTTTGCTTAACAAGAATCAATCTACCTCTCCTTAAACAGGTTCTGCTGTTGTCTTCTATAACAGTACTTCAGATGTGGTCTGATAAATGCCTTGTATAACTGAAGCATAACCTACTTTTATACTCAATTCCTCTTACAATAAATGATAACATTATATTAGCTTTCCTAATTAGTAACTGTACCTGCATAGTAATCATTTTTTTCTGATCTTCCTGCTTTAGGACACCCAGAACCCTCTATATTTGTGAGGTCTACAATCTTTCATCACTTAAATAACGTGCTTAATTTTATTCCTCCTGCCAAAATGGACATTTCCATACTATATTCCATTTGCTGCATCATTGTTTACTTGCTTAATTCTTCTGTTTTTTTTAATATCTTTATATCCTCTTTACAATATACTTTCCTCCTTATTCTTGTGCCATCAACAAATTTAGCAACCATCCGTCCTCTCATCCAAGCCATTTACATGTAGTATAAACATTTGATTTCAACACTGATTCCTGTGGCACACCACTCATTATTTTGCCAACCTGAAAAAGATCCATTTATGCCTACTTTGTGAATCATGGTAGATAGCCAATCATCTATCAATGTCAGAATGTTACCTCCTGTAACATGGAATTTTATTTTCCATAATAACCTTTAATTGGCACTTTATCAAATGCCTTCTGGAAATCTAGGCACAAAATAACTACCAACTGCCTTTACCCACAGCGTGTAACTTCCTCAAAGAACTCCAATAAATTGGTTACATGCAATTTCCCTTTCACAAAACCAGACACTAAGCAGTTTCCTTAGTCACTTTGCCAAATTCTGGGACAAACCAAAAAATCTGGAATTTATTAGTTGTGCTGGGTATAATTAGGGTCTGTGGTGACCATAGCAACACCTTTTATTTAGAAGAAATGAGGCAAGTTAAAGGAGAAAATATTCAATGAAAGAATGATAAGCTCAGACTGATGGAAGCGGATGATGGTGTATGCTCCACTCAAGAATAAAGCAGAGAACCTTGTCCTTTTGGGGGATAGAGGTGTGGAGACAATAATAGCACATTAATTAAACATTAGCACCTTTTTAAAAGAAAGCAAATAATTAAATATTCTCAGGATTAAACAGCTTCAAAGAAAACTTGTTGCATCACTTCAGACCATTTTAATTTTCTGTAAAAGATTACAATGTTTTTTTCATGCAAGTACAGATACTATGCAGCTCAGAAGGCCTGGGTTCAATTTACATCTGCTCCAGAGGTGTGTCACATCATGTCTGAACAGGTGAATTTAAAAATATCCCTCTGATGATCAAGGCAACAAGATGTTGCTTTTGTGAATAGAGGAATAGTTCATGTTCACTGACAGATTTGAGTTTAATCAGTCAGTTGAAATTGTTGATGAATATGAATATATATAATTAAGTGAATGCTATGAGCTTTGTATTATTTTGACAACATATTGTGGGCCATAACTGCATGGAGAGATTTTCATTATTTAGTGAATCAGCAGCTCTGTCTGGGGTCTGGTCACCAGTAGATCCCCTGTCAACATCACAATCTTCAACATTTTTATCAACAATCAGCAAGTTTGTGAGTGATAAAAACATTTTGCAGAAATGATGATACAAGAAAAAGGATTTGGGGGAAAGTGACCTTTACTATCAGATATGGATTTGGCAATCAAGATGCATTTGGAAAGGAAGAATTCCGAATGGATTGAACTCTCAAGGCAGTTATCAATAATTAGTACCTTTACCCTGATCAACCATCTGTTACTTCAACAAATTGAAACAAATCTTTTGGCAAATCCAGGCTGCTTTGCATTTTTAGCTAATACTTTCCTAAGCACCAATCAAGTTTGTTCCAGATTATTTGCCAGTGAATGGGAAACACATGCGGAATTATAGTTCATGAATATGCGAAGGTCTACATTGAGTATAATGAAGCTGTGAGAAATGATTAGATTTAGATTAGATTTCTTACAGTGTGGAAACAGGCCCTTCGGCCCAACAAGTCCACACCGCCCGCCGAAGCGCAACCCACCCATACCCCTACATTTACCCCTTATCTAACACTACGGGCAATTTAGCATGGCCAATTCACCTGACCTGCACATCTTTGGACAGTGGGAGGAAACCGGAGCACCCGGAGGAAACCCACGCAGACACGGGGAGAACGTGCAAACTTCACATAGTCAGTCGCCTGAGTCGGGAATTGAACCCGGGTCTCTGGAGCTGTGAGGCAGCAGTGCTAACCACTGTGCCACCGTGCCGTGTTAAGCTGTATAACCTGTGCAACTAAATATTTATGATCCACATCTAGTGTAAGACTGTACTACATCTAGAATACCAATTGCAGGTTTATTCCCTGCATAAGGTAAGTCTTTTGAAAAATTCAGAGGCCCGCAAATTAACTCAGCTAAACAGATGCCCATCCAGAGGATGACCAGCTGCCATACAGTCTTTTAACCATTTGACCATTAATAGAATAAAGTAGGCCATTTTCCCTCAAGGACAAGAAGTGCCATTTCAGAGAGCTGCTGGCCATCAGAGCACAGAAGCTCCTCAGTACTAGCAGCACCTCCATGGCCACTGTGGATAAAATTACAGTGGAGTATGGGTGAATAATCAATTGGCAGTAGATTAACTGTTTGCTATATTTAACCTGTTCCATCCCCGTGCCTTCAACCTCACCAGTGAGTCAACGCTAAGTTTAGCCCCAAAATCTTTGGATCTTTCAAAGTAGAAAAGTCATCTGGTCCAGATGAGATGCATTCCAGGTTACTGAGCAATTAAGTGTGGAAACATTGGCCATAATACTCCTGGGGCCTCCTTAGATATGAGTGGAGCCAGAGGACTGGAAAGTCTAGCAATTATTACAGCCTCCAAAAATGGATGAAGCAAAAACTGAACAACTACAGAAAAGCCCATCTAATGGCTGTAGTGGGGAAACTTTCAGAGGAAAAACTGTCACCTGGAAAATATGTGCAAATAAATGAAGGCAACGTGGATCTGCTAAATTGCATTTGAGTAACTTGATTGAGTTATGTTAATGAAGTAACATAGAGGGTTGATGAGAGTTGTACAATTGAATTTGTACGTAGGAGCTTTTAAACATTTCAGAAGTAAAATACCACATAACACACTAGCAAAATTGAAGAAGATAGAGTTAATAGGAGAGTGGTTGTGCGAATATGGAACTGTCTGAGCACAAGACCACATAGGGTAGTAGTGATTTGTTGCAGTTTAGATTGAAGGCAAGTGTGGAGTAGTGTCCTTCAGTGGTCAGTGAAGGGACCATTGTACTTTGACATATATCACAGGCGTAGATGTCCACATAAAGGTCAAAATCTCAAAGATTACAGAGTATACAGAATTCTATTGATTGACTTCAAAAAGACATATGCAGGCTGTTGAAATGATCAGATTCAAAGCAGGTGGAATTTTGCATAGAACAATGTGCAGTGATACATTTGATTTGAGGAATAAGTTGAAAAATTATAATCAAAACAGTACACTTTTAGAAGGGCTGCAGAAACAAGGGGACCTGGAGGTACTTGTTGTATTTTTGCAAATGGAATAATAAGTTCAAAAGTGTGTGTGAAAAAAGCATGAATCCTTGGCTTTAAAATATTGAGTACAAAAGCAAGGATTATATTAAATCTTCACAAATCAATACTTGTGGCCCAGGTGGAGCATTTTGCCCACTCCTGAGCACAATACTTTAGGAAGGATGTTAGACATTTAGGGAGAGACTTATTATCACAGTGTACCAAGAGTGCCAAACTTCAATTATGTTCAAAGGCTGAAGAAATGGTAAAAACAGAGAACAGTGGAAATGCTCAGCAAGTGTGGCAGCATCTGTAAAGAAAGAAAACCAGAGTCATGTTTCAGGTTGGTGGCAATTCATCAGAAACATGTATTGTTCACCTCAGAAAAGAGACTTTATAGGGAGATTTTATACAATTGTTCGAAATAATGAAGGGCTTTCAAAAAAGATGGACAAACAACATCTTGTTGCAAAAGGCTAAAAAGCAAGAAGGCTTACATTTAAGATAACTAGCAGAAACAAATTGAAAAAAATTTTTTACACAACAGTATCTTATTATCTGGATTGCACTGCAACGAAGCATAACGGAAGTCAATTCAAAGATGCATTTTCAAAATGTTGTCATAAATTCTTATATTTTCACTCTACGTTGAACAGCAGAGTTCAAATTTTTAAAATGATATTTAATTTTCAATTCAATATGTACTTGAATGTGTAAAGTGACCAAACAGTCCCTTGAGTTAACAAGGAAAGAAATCATTTTATTTCCTACAGAAGAAGTTTAGTTACAAGAATAAACATTAACAAAAGATAGAACATCCCCATGCCAATTTCCACAAGCAAACACCATTATGTATGCAAACAGAACAAGTTACAGACTGGAGAAGAGAAACTGGCAAAATCCTTAAAGTCCATAATTAAAAGAACCATACAATTGAAAGCTACTTTCGATATCTGGACATCCACTGGTTTTGTGACTGACATAAGTTTTTTTTTGTTCTTCTGTAGATCGATTCGTTTAACCTATGCTTATTCGTTTTTCCTGAGTGTGTGCTCCAGGACTTGAAGTTCTTCTCTGTTTCATAAATTGATATCATTTCTACAAACTATACCATTCTTGTTTAAGTGGTAAAAACAATGACTGCAGATTCTGGAAACCAGATTCTGGATCAGTGGTGCTGGAACAGCACAGCAATTCAGGCAGCATCCGATGAGCAGCAAAATCGACGTTTCGGGCAAACGCCCTTCATCAGGAATAAAGGCAGTGAGCCTGAAGCATGGAGAGATAAGCTAGAGGAGGGTGGGAGTGGGGAGAAAGTAGCATAGAGTACAATGGGTGAGTGGGGGAGGGGATGAAGGTGATAGGTCAGGGAGGAGAGGGTGGAGTGGATAGGTGGAAAAGGAGCGAGGCAGGTCGGACAAGTCCGGACAGCTCAAGGGGACAGTGCGGGCTGGAAGTTTGAAATTAGGATGAGGTGGGGGAAGGGGAAATGAGGAAGCTGTTGAAGTCCACATTGATGCCCTGGGGTTGAAGTGTTCCAAGGTGGAAGATGAGGCGTTCTTCCTCCAGGCGTCTGGTGGTGAGGGAGCGGCGGTGAAGGAGGCCCAGGACCTCCATGTCCTCGGCAGAGTGGGAGGGGGAGTTGAAATGTTGGGCCACGGGGCGGTTTGGTTGATTGGTGCGGGTGTCTTGGTAATGTTCCCTAAAGCACTCTGCTAGGAGGCGCCCAGTATCCCCAATGTAGAGGAGACCGCATCGGGAGCAACGGATACAATAAATGATATTAGTGGATGTGCAGGTAAAACTTTGGATGAGAAAGGCTCCTTTAGGGCCTTGGATAGAGGTGAGGGAGGAGGTGTGGGCACAGGTTTTACAGTTCCTGCGGTGGCAGGGGAAAGTGCCAGGATGGGAGGGTGGGTCGTCACGGAGGGAACGGTCTTTGCGGAAGGCGGAAAGGGGTGGGGAGGGAAATATATCCCTGTTGGTGGGGTCTTTTTGGAGGTGGCGGAAATGTCAGCGGATGATTTGGTTTATGCGAAGGTTGGTAGGGTGGAAGGTGAGCACCAGGGGCGTTCTGTCCTTGTTACGGTTGGAGGGGTGGGGTCTGAGGGCGGAGGTGCGGGATGTGGACGAGCTGCGTTGGAGGGTATCTTTAACCACGTGGGAAGGGAAATTGCGGTCTCTAAAGAAGGAGGCCATCTGGTGTGTTCTATGGTGGAACTGGTCCTCCTGGGAGCAGATACGGCGGAGGCGGAGGAATTGGGAATACGGGATGGCATTTTTGCAAGAGATAGAGTGGGAAGAGGTGTAATCCAGGTAGCTGTGGGAGTCGGTGGGTTTGTAAAAAATGTCAGTGTCAAGTCGGTCGTCACTAATGGAGATGGAGAGGTCCAGGAAGGGGAGGGAGGTGTCAGAGATGGTCCAGGTAAATTTAAGGTGTCAGAGATGCCCAGTTATCATGTCCTTTCGGCAATAACATTTTCCTTACTACTGACATCAAGCTAACTAACCTGTAGATCTTCATTCTCATTCTCTCTCTCCTTTCACAAACATTGGGACAGCATTTTGGTGGTTCTCAGGAACCAGTTCAGAATCTAGAAATTCAAAAGACAACCACAAATGCATCCATTAGCTAACTCTTTCAATACTCTGGGATAGAGATAATCTGTTCCAGGGGATTTGTCAACCTTCAATTCAATTTAGTTTTACATATTATGCTCTTATTAACATTAATTTATTTCAGTTCCTCAATCTCACAAATCTCTCACTTAGTATTTGTGGTAATTCCTTTAAATCTTTCTCTGTAAAGGCAGTTAACATCTAATTGTTTAGTTTCTCCACAACTTTCCCATTCTCTACAATAAATTATCCTATTTCTTGCTGTAAATGACTCACGTTTGTCCTAGCTATGGCTTTCTTTCCTTTTCACATACCTAAAGAAGATTATACAATTAACCTTTGTGTGTTGCCAGCTTGCATTCATATTCTCTTTTTCTTTACCTTAGTTTCTTGGTCATCTTTTTGTGGTTTTAAATTACTCCCAATCCCTGGTTTTACCCCTTAATCTTGTATCTTTAAAACTACTTCCTTTGATCTAATGCAATCTTTATACAATTTTGTTAAACATGGTTGACTCAGCCTTTCAATTGGGTGTTGTGCCTTGGAAGAATGTATATTTGTTATAGAACATGTAATATCTTTAAAAGTATGCCTGTTTACTATCAAACCTTTAATGTATCTACCCTTCTATATCTTGTTACCAGCTTTGCTTCCCTCCAATCTAATCTTTCTCTCAGATTCCCAGCTGCATGCCAATCTAATTTATACCTTCCATAACACAGCAGCAAGTCTCTCTGTGAGAATATTAATCCTGGTCTTGTTAAGATGCAATCCATTCATGTTTATAGGTCCTACCTGTCACAGAACCAGTTCCAATGCCTCAGAAATCAGTAACTTCCTTCCTGCACCTTCTTCAGCCAAGTGTTCAATTGTCCAATCCTTCTAATTTTATGCTCAAATCATGTGGGATTGGGAGTAAAACCTGAGATTATTGCTTTTGAGGCCCTGATTTTTTTCATGATCCTTAGCTTTCAGGAGCATGATCTCTGGCTGTACATCCTCATCTGGAACTACGTCCTGCAACTGTTCCATGACTTCTTTGATCCTGTACCTGAAAAGGTAATATACCACTCAGAGTCACATTCATGATCTCAGAAATTCTTGTTTGTTCCTCCAACTAATGAATCCCCTATCCCTAATGCTCTTTCACTCTTTTTTCTTCCCTCCTGTTTAGCTGAGTCACCTGTGGTGCATGTCCTGACTGTGACTGAGCCGCTCTGAGGAGTTATCATGCACAACAGTTTCCAGAATAGAAAAACAACTAGTGATGAGATCATCTTAGAGGACACAGACACTTAGACAGCCTGGTGGTCAGCTGTTGCTTACTAGCCTGCTTGCCTGTAGCATAAGTTGTGACCACCTCCCTAGAGATGCTGTCCATGTAATGCTACCCCTCATGGATGCCCTACAGTGACTCTAGTCACTGCTCATGTTTGGAAATCCAGAACCCAAGCTGATTCAGACAGACAAATACTGTTTGTTTAAGAGATATGGTGCATCCATAGCTCCCCAAATGCCGCAGGTTGAACATTCTACTCATCAGAGCTGCCTTGCAATACTTTAACTTTTCAAACCATTTATCATTGGTCGAATAGCTTACTCACCAACTTGTTCCCTCTACTTTAGCAAAGTATGAATAAAATGCAGAAGATGAGTAAAAGTAGATAAAATGAAAACCTGCTCCCCACTTTACTGAATTCTCCACTCATCAGAATTGTGCCTACTCACTCTGTTTACAATCTGCACTCTGTGCATCATGGGTTTTGATAAGGTTCCTTTTGTTTCTGCACATTCTTGTTGATCAGTTATCTGCTTTATTGCAGTTTCAATTATCTTAATGCAAATCAGTTTCTTAATAATGCTAGCAAATTCTTTCTGGAAGACAAAAAAAAACAAAAGAACTGCAGATACTGGAAATTGGAAACAAAGACAGAAATTGCTGGAAAATCTCAGCGGGTCTGGTAGAGAAATGGAGTGAAATCAAAGACAATGTTTCAGGTCCAGTGACCCATCTCCAGATGCTGCCAGTTCTGAAGAAGGGTCACTAGATCTGAAATGTTGCCAGTCCTGCTGACATTTTCCAACAATTTAAGGCTTTGTTTCTCTTTGTGGCCGAGTATGTTCTGCAGCCATTTTAAAGTGTCCTGCCTCATTTAAAGATCTTTTCTTTCAAATGAAAGTCCCAGGTATTAATGGCTTATTGTATTACTTCTAACTTCACCAATGGGAATTGGGATAAGTTGTTGAAGGAGAACATTTGCAAGGACATGTGGAAAGAATAGGGCAGCGGAACTGAAATCTTCCCAACTGTTCTGAGGGAGAGTCTATTTCACTCTCCGAGCTGCTGCCAGGCATGATAGGATTCTCCAGCATTTTCTGTTCTTATCTCAGATTTCCTGTAACTGCAATATTTTGATTTTATTTGGTTAGTAGAACTGATCTCGTTCAAGGAGATCGAACGTGTATATACCACTGTGCTTTCTCTTTCTATGATTCTGTGACACCTATTGGAAATATTGGTGGTAGCAGTCTTTTACAGATTTCTTATTATCTTTCTTCCAGGTGTGGGAGAAGAACATTCTAGATGGTGTCTGGAAGAACAATACATCTAGTCCTTCTTAATGCATTCAAGATCTTAACCACTGACATATGAAAGAATTTTCCTCGTGTAGCCTTTGCTTTTTTTCACTAATCAATTAAATTGGTGTCCTCTGCTTTACGTCTCTTCTGCTATTGGGAACAGTTTCTCCCTGTCTGCTTTATCCAGAACCTTTATAACTTTAAACATCTCTGTCATATTTTCTTGTCATCTTCTTTTCTCTCAGGTGTATAGCCCCAGCTTCTCCAATCTATCCAAATAGCTGAAGTTCTTCAAACCATTCTTGTGAGTCTTTTCTGCACCATTTTAATGTTTTATGGTAATTGTTGGAAGACTTCCAATGGTTGTGACCTGGTGGTTAACTCTGTGTTAAACATTAGGAGTCCCAGTCTGACATGGCAATCCCTGTTATATTTATTGCAGAGGAGGTCAGTGGGGTTGACAAGGTACAGGAAGTGTTAGCCATTATTCTCTTGCCTCTCTTCTCAACCAGCTAAGCTCTCCATTTCTGTTTGCGTATTCCAATACCTATCCAAACAGTCAGCACCTGGACAGCTTTACATTCTTCCTGGTGTTCAGAATTGGACACAATACTCCAGTTGAGGGTGAGGAAGAGTTTTATTTGGATTCATCCTTAATTCTTTGATTTTCCATTCCATTTTCCCTATTTATTGAGCTCAAGATCCCATATGGTTTTTTAAACTCTTTTGTGACCTGTCACCTGACTTCAATGATTTGAGTACATAAACCCCAAGTCCCCTTGCTCCAGCACCTTCTCCAGAATTGGGCTGTTTATTTTATTTTTTGCACTTCTCTGTACTTTATGTAATCTGCCACTTGTCTATGTGCCCATTTGACCAGCGGTCCAAGTCCTTTTGAAGTCATAACTTCCTCACAGTTCACAACACCTCCATGATTTGCATAATCTTTACATTTTAAATTGTACCCTGTATACCAAAGTCTAGATCATTATAAAAGATCAAGAACAGTAATGCTGTCACCACTGATCCATCAGGAACCCCACTAGATATTTTCCTCCAGTTCAAAAATTCAAGAGGGAATCCTGCAGCGCGTAACCCACCTCCTTACTCCCCAAAGCCTATCTACCATTTACAAGGCACAAGTCAAGAGTGTGGTAGAATATTCTCTGGATGAGGAGATCTCCAACAACAGTCAAGAGGCTTAACACATTTAGGGAAGGTGTGATGTAGTGGTAATGTCAGTGCCAGAGCACCGTGTCAGTGTTCTAGGGCCATGGCACAGATTGAAATTTGTATTCCATTAAAAAAAAAGGGAATAAAAAGAAAAAGTTATGGCAACGTAAACATTGTCAATTGTCATGAAAAGCTACCTAGTTTACGAGTGCCCTTTAGGGAAGAAACTCTGCCATTCTTATCTTGTCTGCCTACCACATTACTTCAGATTCACAACAATGTGGTTAACTCTTAACTGTCTGCTGGGAAATCAGGGATGGACAGTAAATGCTGGTCTAGCCAGTGATGTCCACATCCTGTGAATGAATAAGGAAAAATCCCATCCAAGATAAAGCAGCCCTCTTTATTAGCACCACATCCACACAATTCACTCTCTCTAAAAGATGTACCATAGAAATTTTCCAAAAGGATGGCATCAGATACATGGGAACATCCCCTGTAGATTCCTCTCCAAGCCACTCGCTATCCTAACTTGGAAATGCATTGTCATTCTTTCACTGTTCCTGGGTTGAAACTTCCTTCCTATTGGGATTGTGTGACTACCTACATCAAATGGACTACAGTGGTTCAAGAAGGCAGCTCACTGTCACCTTTGGAAGGATAATTATGGATGGGTAATGAATGCTGGCACAGTTAGTGAAGCCCACATCCCTAAATGAATTTAAAAACACACAAGCCTTCAAAATTTTACCAATATTAATTTTAAATTGTATAAAGTGTATATATAAAACCTAACAGTTCAATAGATATTTCATCTCAATAAAATCTCCTTAGAAATGTTCCAGGAGTGTAAGAAACCAAGCCTTGAGGTATGTTCTGAATTTATGAGAAAACTTTGTTAAGGTCAGGTCAGTGCTTTGATAAATAAATCCACACAAGGTGTTAATTAAAACCTGGAATAACATACACAGGATGGTAACTGTGAAACATATGTTCCGGAGAGAGCTTGAAAATGAGTTATGTAACTGGAGGCTGTCCTATTCGTTTTGAACTTCCCTTGCAACATTCAGTTTGTTGTCTCAGTAAGAGATCAAAGTTATTGCAAAGCCAGCTGGTGTCCTCAGGGATAATCAATTACTTCCAGTTGTATACTGCAGTGTCATCGTGCTAACATTTGCCACGCTGATTAACTGCACTGACTATATTTAATCACCTTCCTGTCCTAATCTGTTTTGCAAAAGCAAGCCTATATTACTGTGGATTAACTTGTCTGATGTTGGCAAGTACAAATACAAAACATGCTAATCTTTAAATGGCAAACACGTCCTGCTATGCCACTTGCAAACTCAATATATATTGCATATTTTCTCAGTTGAGGCTGCAAAACTTACTTTTAAAAAAAGGTATAGTCTTAAAAGTTTTGTTTGAATTCTGGAAACCAAGTCCTCTTTTAAATCTACTAATAAGACATACGAGTATGAGAAAGAAGTGCAATGAAACAAAAATATAAACACTTTAATCAAAATTAATCAGACCATTTGGGAGGGATAGGTAATTATTTGTCCAACTGACTGAGGTTACCATGGAAGACACTCCTTCTCAACTTCTCCCCTCTCCTGATGCATTGGACTCTCAGGTTAAATCAGCACCAGTCATCTCTCACTGATGAGAGTGCAGCACCATGATATAGTAGGACTACGGTGACTTTACTAAGCTGCAAGGCTGTGCAGTCACCCAGAGATGTTGATCGGCATACCAACACATTGACTGCAGTTGCTACTACACACGGACCTCTTAAAAAAATAGGAGCAATGTTGTATATGTTGCATGTTTTTCTGAACATTTCTCCTGGTTGGTCACTTAGCTTTGGCAGACCTCTAAGTAAACTGGATCTTCACTGATCGTTTACCAAAGCTATGGTGACAAACAAAGACACCCCAAGGAAGCTCCTAATAGATAACAAATTCCCAATGGAAGGGCATGTAACTCTTTAATACCAAACCGACACCCAAAATTGACTCAGTTGGGAAAAGTGTTTTGGAAAAAGTCATTTTGAATATAATTCATCTCTTCATTTAAGTAGGAGAGCATGACTCTGTGTTTCTTCATTTTTATTGACATTCTAATAAGATTGCATTTTCAGAATCTGCATGATCGATAACAGTGGGCCATTAATTACAAAGGAAATAGGCATTCTTCCATGTTTCATCAAATATGCAGGTACAAGCTTCTTAGTATCTAGTAATAAAAGTATGTGCAAATGAACTCCTTTAAATAGGGAATGAATTATCTTGTTAAATGATCCAAAATTATAAATTGAGCCTTGACTCATTGTCATGCCTGAGTCAGATGTTGCAGGTTCAAACATACTAGAGACATGATTACGTAGTCTAAGCTAACACCATAGGGCAGTACAGAACCAGTACTGTTGTGGAAGATACTGCCTTGCAGGTGAAAATGAGGCCTATCTACATTCTCAGGTTCTCCAGCGAGGGCACTTACTTTCTCCAATGGCCTATTGGAGGATGGTGCATGGCAAGGAATGGGAGATCCATGTGAGGTGACAGAAACCCTCCAGGCAACATTTCAGAAGATGATGGAAAGCCATATCTGTATAACTAAACATGAACAGTATCATACCCAGGGTACTGCTGCAATGCTGATCAAGTCTAATGACTGCACCAGAGTTCTTAATCTTTGAATCAGACCTCCTCAAACTTGCATTATCCCCAGTCCCACTGCTTTCATCACTTGCCCTTCCACTTCTTTTACTCTCCTACAATCACAGTACCACATTTCTCCAAATCTCCCAATCATGTACGCTGCACCTTTTACTTGCAGTGCTATTGAAGCTCTCATTTTCCTGTTCCTCATATCTTGTGCACAGTAACCATGCTATTTGTCTCAGATAGGAAAGCCTAGGCCTGTAACCTTTGGAGTTTAGAAGATTCAGAAATGACTTAATTGAAGCAAGTAAGAACCTGAGGAGACCTGACCAGACAGATGAAGAATTGAAAAGATATTTCCTCTTGTGGGAGAATTAAGAACTTGGGGTCATAGTTTTAAAATAGAGAGTCACCATTTAATACGGAGATGAAGAAACATTCTTTCTCTCAAAGGGTTGTGTGTTTTTGGAATTCCCTTCGTCAAAAGGTAGTGGATATAGAATCTTTAAATATTTTTAAGGCAGAGGTAGATAGATTCTTGATTATCAAGCAGATGAAAGATTATCAGGGATGTAGAGGAATGTTGAGTTGAGGTTAAAATCCGATCAGCCATGATCTTACTGAATGGAGAAGCCGGCTTGAAAGTCCAAGTGAACTACTCTTGTTCCTTGTCATGTGTTTATAAGGCAGGCACATCCTCAAAACCTCTTCTAAGGTTGTTGCTAACATAGTCCCCAATTTTCTCCAAATCCTACTACCCATCCTGGGTGTTGTATATGGATCTGAAGTTGTTAATAATGTTGATGGAGTGCCATAAGTGCCTACTTTAATAATATCAAGTGTCTACTTTAATAATATCAGTTGGGTCAATAGGCAGAGTTACTGAAGAAGGAGATGGATCTGACACTAAATGTTCCCAACTCTCATTGCAAGAATTTATACCATGTCCCAGTAACATGTAAATAGCTACACAGATTCAATAAGCCAAATAAAATACAATACAATACTCCTTTATTGTCACGTATGCTCCATTGTAGGAGTACAGTGAAAAGTGTTTACAATGTGTACCTTCTATGGCAACATAGAACCTAGAAAATTACAGGCACTTTGACCCTCAATGTTGCACCAACAAAATCAATCTGAAGCCGAATAAACCTACACTATTCCATTTTCATCCATATGTTTATCCAATGACCATTTAAATGCCCTTAAAGTTGGCGAGTGTACCATTGTTGCAGGTAGGGTGTTCCATGCCTCTATGAGTAAAGAAACTACCTCTCACATCTCTCCCATATCTGTCACCCCTCAATTTAAAGCTATGTCCCCTCATGCTCGCCATCATCATCCAAGAGAAAAAGCTCTCATGTCCACCCGAGCTAACCCTCTGATTATCTTATATTTCTCAATTAAGTCATAGAATCAACTCTCAACTTTCTTCTCTCGAATGAAAACAGCCTCACGTCCCTCAGCTTTTCTTACAAGTCATATAGATGTATAGCATGGAAACAGACCCTTCGGTTCAACCAGATATCCCAACCCAATCTAGTCCCACCTGCCAGTACCCGGCCCATATCCCTCCAAACCCTTCCTATTCATATACCCATCCAAATGTCTTTTAAATGTTGCAATTGTACCAGCCTCCATCTTTCTCTGGCAGCTATTCCATACATGTACCACCCTCTGTGTGAAAAAGTTGCCCCTTAGGTCTCTTTTATATCTTTCCCCTCTCACCCTAAACCTATGCCCTCTAATTCTTGACTCCCCGACCCCAGGGAAAAGACTGCCTATTTACTCTATCCATGCCCTTCATGATTTTGTAAAGCTCTATAAGGTCACCCCTCAGACTCCGACGCTTCAAGGAAAATAGCCCCAGCCTCTTCAGCCACTCCTTATAGCTCAAATCCTCCAACCCTGGCAACATCCTTGTAAATCTTTTCTAAACCCTTTCAAGTTTCACAACATCTTTCTGATAGGAAGGAGACCAGAATTGCACGCAATATACTAACAGTGGCCTAACCAGTGTCCTGTACAGCCGCAACATGACCTCCCAACTCCTGTACTCAATACTCTGACCAATACAGGAAAGCGTACCAAACACCTTCTTCACTATCCTATCTACCACTTTCAAGAAGCTATGAACCTGCACTCCAAGGTCTCTTTGTCCAGCAACACTCCCTAGGACCTTACCATTAAGTGTATAAGTCCTGCTAAGATTTGCTTTCCCAAAATGCAGCACCTTGCATTTATCTGAATTAAACTCCATCTGCCACTTCTCAGCCCATTGGCCCATCTGGTCCAGATCCTGTTGTAATCTGAAGTAACCATCTTCAATGTCCACTACATCTCCAATTTTGGTGTCATCATAAGACCTTCCCTCCATACCAGGCAACATCCTAGTAAATCTCCTCTGAACCCTTTTCAATGCTTCCACATCCTTCCTGCAATGCGTTGACCAAAACTGTACTCAATATTCTAAGTGCAGCCACACCAGAGTTTTGTACAGCTGCAAAGTGACCACATAGATCTGAAATGCAATCCCTCTACCGATAAAAGCTAACACACCATATACCTTATTAACAACCCTATCAACCTATGTGGAAACTTTCAGATATCTATGTACTTGGACACTAAGATCTCTCTGCTCATCTACCCTACCAAGAATCTTACCATCAGCCCAATACTCTTTATTCCTGTGGCTTCTTCCAAAGTGAATCACCTCACACTCTTCTGCATTAAACTCCATTTGCCACCTCTCAGCCCAGCTCTGCAGCTTATCTATGTCCTTTTGTAACCTGCAACATCCCTCGGCACTATCCACAATTTCACTGACCTTAGCGTCGTCCGCAAATTTACTAACTCATCCTTCTACGCCCTCATGTAGGTCATTTATAAAAATGACAAACAGCAGTGGCCCCAAAACAGATCCTTATGAAACACCACTAGTAACTCAACTCCAGGATGAACATCTTCCATCAACCACCACCCTCTGTCTTCTTTCAGCTAGCAAATTTCTGATCCAAACTGCTAAATCGCTGTCAATCCCATGCCTCTGTATTTTGTGCAATAGCCTACCATGGGGAACCTTGTCAAATGCCTTACTGAAATCCAGGTACACCACATCAACCATTTTACCATCATCCATCTGTTTGGTCACCTTCTCAAAGAACTAAATAAGGTTTGTGAGGCATGACCTACCCTTCATGAAACCATGTTGACTATCCCTCATCAACTTATTCCTTTCTAGATGATTATAAATCCTACCTCTTATAACCTCTTTCAACACTTTACCCACAACCAAAGTCAGGCTCACAGGTCTATAATTACCAGGGTTGTCGCTACTCCCCTTCTTGAACAAGGGGACAACATTTGCTATTCTCCAATCTTCTGGCACTATTCCTGTAGACAATGATGACGTAAAGATCAAAGCCAAAGGGTCGACAATCTCCTCCCTGGCCTCCCTGAGAATCCTAGGATAAATCCCATCCGGCTCAAGGGACTTAACTATTTTCACACTTTCCAGAATTGCGAAAACCTTGTCCTTATGAATCTCAATCCCATCTAGTCTAGTAGCCTGTATCCCAGCATTCTGCTCGACTACATTGTCATTTTCTAGTGCGAATACAGACAAAAAAAATTCATTTAGCGCTTCCCCTATTGCTTCGGACTCCATGCACAACTTTCTCCACTGCTATCCTTCATTGGCCCTAATCTTAGTCTAGTCATTCTTTTATTCCTGATATACCTATAGAAAACTTTAGGGTTTTCCTGGATCCTATCTGCCAACAACTTCTCATGTCTCCTCCTGGCTCTTTTTAGCTCTCTCTTTAGGTCTTTTCTGGCTAATTTATAACTCTCAAGCACCCTAACTGAGCTTTCCCATCTCATCCTAACATAAGGCTCCTTCTTCTTCTTGACTAGAGATTCAACTTCTTTAGTAAATCACGGCTCCCTCGTTAGACCACTTCCTCCCTGCCTGACAGGTACTTATCAAGGACACGCAGTAGCTGTTCCTTGAGTAAGCTCTACATCTGCAATTGTTCCTGATGCCTTCTTTACAGCATATTTTCCTACCTATTTTGATGTTGTCTGTGAAATAAACCATCATGCATTCACTTGCCACATCTACGTCATTGATGTAATTTGTAAAAGGTTGAGGGTCCTGTACAGGCACCATTTGTCACAGCCTGACATTTCGATAAAAACTCTCTGTTTTATGTCAGCCAGCTTACCTTCTATCATGCTGATAGCTTTCCCCCTACACCATGAGTTTTTATGTTTTGCAATAACCTACATTTTAGCACATTATCATGTGCCTTTGGAAGTCCAAGTATAATATCTGTACAGGCTCCATTGATCCACAGCACTGTTACTCCTTCAAAGAATTCCAACAACTTAATTAAATGTGATTTCCCTTTGACAAAACTACTGAGTTTTCCCAATTGTTTAGGGCCTTTTGAAACTTGAAGCTATAATCTCTTTAATGATAGATTTTAAAGATGGACCTTCTCCACATCAGGAAATTTCACACCATCTGTTTCTTATATTTGGTGAACAGGTAGTGACACAGTTGTTGCACCACGCATGTTACATTCCAGAATACCAGGTGGTGAAGGGCAGAATGGGGCCTTTCCTTATATATTTTGACTACCTTTAGAGAACCACAAATTAGAAACATGTGCCTTCGAATCCAATAACCATTGTTTCAGAGAGAAGTAGTTAATTTATTGTATCATTGATGTAGCGGAAGTTAGCAATCCGAAATAGAAACAGACAATCTTGGAAATATTTAGCAGGTCAGATACTGTATGGAGGAGGGTGAACATTTTCCTTCCATATTATCAACTCTGTGTATAGGATAGGCTGAAGGGCTAACATTGTTGATGATATTTGACAGCTGCATGACCTTGAATGAGTCCTGTGAGCATTCCTGTATGTGCCGCAGACGGCATAATCAAAGTTGCTTTTCTGTCCTTTTATTTTGTGCTGGCTGTTTGTTACACTGTATAAGAGAGAGTTTTGTTCCGAGTTGTTGGACTTCACCTTGGACCAGGATTGAGGGGTCCCCGATGTGCAGGAGCGCCTGAGGCTCCTTGCTTTCTTTTCCTTCCTTTTCCTTTTTTTTTATTGCTTTATAGATGTTCATAGTTCAGTCTTTTATTATTACTCAATAAATACTCATGTTTACGCAAACTGCTGCTGTCAAGTCTACATTTAATTTAATCTGAAAAGAACTGCCTGGATACACTCTGTGATCCAAGACAATCTGCCAGTGATTGCATCCTCATCAAATAAGTTGTATTGATTAGAAATCTATCCTTCTTAATTTATCAAATACACCCGGTTGATACATCATTTTACATAAAATCTGAAATAGCAAAGGTATTAATTGGTATCTGGGAAATATTCACATGTGCACCATGGTTAATAGGACCAGAGTGACAGTGCATAGAATCATATATCCATACAATACTGAAAAAGCCCTTCAGCCCATCAGGTCTGTACGATGAAACAGATGCTAAATCTACACTAATCTCACTTTCCAGCACTTGGCCCATTGACTTGAATGTTATGACATTTCAAATGCTCATCCAGGTTCTTTTTTCGAAGATTGTGAGGTTATCCACCTCAATTACCAGCCCAGGCAGTACATTCCAGCTTCCTATCAACCAATGGATGAAAAGGTTCATCCTCAAATCTCTTCCAAACCTCCTGCCTTTCACTTTAAATGTGTGCCTCCTAGTTACTGAAGAGGAACAGTTAAAACAGTTCCTCTTTTAACGAAGAGGAACAGTTGCTTTCTATTCATCCTGTCCATGCCCCTCATAATCTGATACTCCTCTATTAGGTTGCCCCCTCAACCTTCTCTGCTCCAAAGAAAACAGCCTGAGCTTATCCAACCTCTCTTCATTGCTCCATCCCAGGCAACATCCTGGTGAATCTCCTTTGCACCCGTTCGGTACAGTCACATCCTTCTTATAGTGTGGTGACCAGAACTGCACACATTGCACCAGCTGTGGCCTAACCAAAGTGCTGTGTAGCTTCAACATAACCTCCCCATTCTGATAATCTATGCCTCAACTGATAAAGGCATGTACCCTGTATGCCTTCTGAACTACCCTAATAATCTTCAAGGATCTGTGGACAAGCAATCCAAGATCGCTCTGTGCCTCTGAGCTTCCTAGCGTCCTACCACTCTTTGGATACTCCCTTGTCTTGTGTTGTTTGATGTGATTTGATTTATTGTTGTCATATATACCTAAATACAGCAAAACGTTTTGTTTTGCATGCAGTACAGGCAGATCAAAACATACAAGGACCTACAGATCATAGAGTGATTGAACAGAGCAAGGCATACAAAGTTATGGCTGCACAGGAGGTGTACAAATTTAAAATGTGAGAGATCCACTCAGCAATCTAATAACAGCCGGAAAGAAGTTGTGGTCGTTATCACTCAATATTCCCATACTGCCACCTTGAACAGCAGTCCTGCTTCATTCCCCAGAATTAGGTCCACCACTGTGCCATCCTTTGTAGGACTTATTAATATAAAAATAATGTTGGGGTGTTGAAATCTCCTGATATAATTACCTTATTATTGTTTTTACACATGGCAATGAATTATCTAAACTTTTACTCCTCAAGTGCCTGCTGATTGTTTGGGGGCCTATCCACTGTGACTTCCCCCTTTTTATTCTTCAGCTCTACCCACAAAGTTTCATTTGATGACTCTTCAAGGATATTGTCCCTTCCTACTGCAGTAACTAACTCCCTAATTAACACTGTGACTCCACCTACTCTTTTACAACTTTCCCTGTCCTGACTGAAGATCATATACCCTGGAATGTCAAGTTGCCAGTTTATATGTTACACCTCACAGTCAGAATCAGTATACCTTTAAAAGAGTCAGCACTTCATTATGCCTGTAAGGGATATGCTTACATTAATATTATAATGTCATTGCATGTGACCATAGAATAAAATGGTCTCAGCATTCATTTTAATTCAGATTCCTTGAAGCATATCACACTGATGGACGTCTATCACTATCTGTAGCTGAATACCTTAATATTATGACAGAAACGGAATGTGACACTTGTATATGTTAGTAAGCTGTAAAAGCTGTCTATTTGATCTTTCAATACCATGTATTCCACATTCTGATTATTTATGTTACAACCAAATCTGGTTCCCTAATGTCCTTTAGGGAAGGAAACTGCCATCCGTACCTGGTCTGCCCTACATGTGACTCCAGACTCCTAGCAATGTGGTTGACTCTTAACTGCCCTATGAGCAATTTGGGATCTTCCTCTGATACTCCAACTCTTTTGAAATTCAAGCCAACATTCTATTAACTTTTTGATTACCTGCTACACCTGTGTGTTAGCTTTTCTGTGTTTCATGCACAAGTACCCCAAAGTTCCTCTATGTTGCAGCTTTCTGCAGTTTTTCTGCATTTAAATAATATTCTATTCTTTTTGTTCTCCCTTCCAAAATGAACAACTTTACATATTCCTCTGTAAACCATTTGCATCTTTCTCACAATTTACCTTTCCATTTATTTTTGTGTTGTCTGCAAATTTGGCCAAAGTACATTCATTTTCTTCCTCCAAATCCTTAATTTGTATTGCAAACAGTTGCAGCCCCAGTGGTCACAGGTCACCAACTTGAAAAAAAGAGCCCCTTATCCCGACTCACTGTTTCCTGCCCATTCGTTAATTCTCTATCCCTGCCAATATAGTTCCATTGGCCTTGCTGAATAGTCCACAGTGTCCAGGGTTGTGTAGGCTAGGTGGATTAATCATGGCAAATGTGGGGTTGCAGGGTTAGGGAAGGGAGTGGTGAGCATGGGTGGCATGCCCTTTGGAGAGTTGGTGTGGACTCGATGGACGAAATGACCTCCTTCCACACTGTAGGAATTCTATGATTCTATGATAACTATCTTCACACATTTAAGTGGCCTATTTTCACTTTGATCTCTCATGTCCTTTTTATATGATTAAAGGAACTCTCATTGGCAGTTTTTATATTCCTTGCTAATTTACCTCATAGTTTATTTTCTCCATCTTTATTATCATTTTAGTCCTCCTTTGCTGATTCTCAATTTATCTAAAATATCCCTGACTTTTGTCTCCTTATATGCTTTTTCTTTCAACTTTATACTCTCCTTAACTTCTTTGGTTAGCCATGGTTGGTTTTTCCTCTCCTAGAATCTTTCTTCCTTATTTGAATATATTTTTGTTGAGAGTCATGAATTGCTTCCTTAAACATCTGTCACTGCTTGCTTATTGTCATTCTTGCTAAACCATCTGCTCAGTCTACTTTACCTAACTCTATCCTTATTTTATTGTAGTGCTTTTTATTTATGTTCAACACAATTGTTTCTGACCCAAGTTGCTTACTGTCAAAGTGAATATTAAATTTTATCATGTTATGATTGCTACTTCATTACTAGATTGAGGAAAGCCTGTTTTTTGATTGGCTCTATGACATGTTGTTCTGGGAAACTACCCCTAATGCACTGTATGAATTTCCTGTCATGGCTATGCTTCGAAATTGATTCACTCAATCAATATGAAAATTAGAGTCACCCATAATTTTCTTTAAAATTGTTTTCACATAATCCTATTATTTGTTGATTTAAATCCTTTCCTGCAAAATGGCTGCTGTTTTGGGTTCTGTACACCACTCTTAACAATGTATTTTTTTTTCCTTTGCTATTATTTAGCTCAGCCCATAAAGGGTCTACATCATCTCAGCCTATATCATCTCTCACAATTGTCCTCATTTCATCTCTTCACAGCACCATCTTTTCCTTCCCTCTTATCTTTCTGAAAGATCATGAATCTCTGAACGTTAAGTTCTCAGGTTTGATTTCCTTGTAACTATATTTCTGCAATAGTTATGAGATCATAGCCTTCTATCTCAATTTGCACTGGCAGATCATATACCTTACTCTGAATGCTTTGTACATCAAGGTACAAAATCTTTAGGCTTGCCTTTTTGCCACTTTAAATAATCCTAGCTTTTCTTTGGTCTGTGGTCCTATCTGCCTCTCACCATTGATGATCACTTTTCCTTCCTATTGTCTTTTTTTTATTGTCATCTTTGTTTCTCTTTCCCTTGTCACCCTGCTTAGAGTCCAATCCCTCCCATTTTAGTTTATATCCACCGCAATCCACTCATAAATATTTGCTTGAGGACATTTGTCCTGGCTTACTTGTGCAAAGGTCAGTTGATTCCAAAGTACAGGAAAACTGACACCTTGTTATCATTCCTTGTTTGATGTGGATGCTATCGAGCCAGAACGCTGGAGGCAAGCACAGTGTCACAAAAGTGCACAAACACAAACATACCCATAAGATTCATACTTAACAAAGGGAAAGATAGGTTATGAAAGATGATCAAGTTTTCCATATTGTTAACTAAGTTGACACTCTAAGATGAACAGAAAATCATCAATATCATACATTCTAAAAATGAACTTTTGGAATACTGTGTGCAATTCTGGTCTTCCTGCTATAGGAAGGATGTTGTGAAACTTAGAAGGGTTCAGAAAAGATTTACAAGAGTGCTGCCAGGGTTGGAGGGTTTGAGCGATAGGCAAAGGCTGAATAGGCTGGGGCTGTTTTCCCTGGAGCATCAGAGGCTGAGGGGTGACCTTACAGAAGTTTATAAAATCAGGAGTAGCATGGATAGGTTGAATAACCAAGGTCCTTTCCCTGGAGTGGGGGAGTCCACAACTTGCAGGCATATGTTTAAGATGAGAGGGGAAAGATTTAAAAGGGACCTAATGGACAATGTTTTCACACAGAGGGTGGTGCGTGTATGGAATGAGCTGGCCAAAGGAAATGGTAGAGCTAGTACAATTACAACATTAAAAAAGCATCTGGATGGGTATATGAATAGGGAGGGTTTAGAGGGATATGGGCCAAATGCTGGCAAATGGGATGCAATTAGTTTAGGATATCTGGTTGGCAAGGGTAAGTTGAACTGAAGAGTCTGTTTCCATGCTGTAAAACTCTATGACCCTATCTGTGACAGCTCAACACTCCTCAAAAGCTAAAGTTTACACAGCAGCTACTGCCAACATATTAGTATTACAAGTCCTGAAAGCCTGAGCAAATAAGTTCCATGGTACAACTTATAAGAGATTGTCTCATAGAATATAACTGATCACAAATTCTGTGCATTGGCAGAATGACAGGAGAAGCAGGAGAAAGTGAGGACTGCAAATTCTCGAGATAAGAATCGAAGAATGTGGTTCTGGAAAAGCACAGCCGGTCAGGCAGCATCCGAAGAGCAGCAGAATCGATGTTTCGAGCACAAGCAAATTACGCCCGAAACATCAATACTCCTGTTCCTCGGATGCTGCTTGACCTGCTGTGCTTTTCCAGCATCACACTCTTCAACCAGAATCACACGGTAGTCCAATATTCAAACTCATCAACACTTTGAAATTTCTACCTGAATAGACAGATAGACACAAATAGCATGAGCCGGACTATCAACATCAATCTCTGTATAGTGACAATTCATGAGATTCAAACCTCACCCATTGCAGTAGAACAGACCACTTTTGATGCAACTAAATCAGTTGAAGTTGTTCTCAAGTTGATCGGCTTTGGCTAGAGCCAGTGTGAACAATTGCAACCAACAAAAGCCAAAGATAAGCAACCACAAGAATTCCAAAAAAGCCATGATTCAGTGTTGGTCTGACAGTATAAAGGAATACTTGTGAAGATTCATTCATTTTGAACATTCAGAAATAAATTTGGTTTGTCTTAACAAGTTATTTTCAAGGGCAAACAAATCCTAATTCGAAAAGCTTTTTGCTAGCATCTCGTGACCATGTTACACCAGGGAGACAGGGGCATTAAGTTCACCAGAATGCTAACACATAAGTCTGTGTACTGGCCAGTGATGAATCAAGATATTCAATGACCCATAGATGTATGTAAGGCATCATAAATGTATCAACCTCTGCAGTAGACAGAACCTCAACATACACTTAATTATGCTGCTTAATTATTATGCAAACTTTCCCAAAGTTTGATGAAAGGAATACCTCAGCATATTTTGTTTCATTTCAAAAGATTCGTGATGAGGTGACCAAAGAAAATGGGACATTGCTCATGCAAATCAGTCTAACAGGAAAACTCACAAAGGTTATGGCTTTCCCTGAGGAATCTTCTATAATGAGGTGGCCAAAAAGTCTGTTCTCACTGCATACAAAATGGCCCCTGAGACTTCCAGGCAGATACTTTGGAACACCCAGATAGAATTATATAGAATTCAAGAAGGGCTTATGCCCGAAACGTCGATTCTCCTGTTCCTTGGATGCTGCCTGACCTGCTGCGCTTTTCCAGCAACACATTTTCAGCTAGAATTCAAGAAGCCAAAGCAAAATAGTTTTGACCACTGCAGGCAAACACTTAAGGTACGGACGAAGTAAGAGATCCTTCTGGAAGTAAGTCTCTTCGAAGAATTTAAAAATTCAGTTCTCCCATTAGTACAAACTCACATAGAAAACAAAAGATTGCAATAGCAAGAGAGGCAGCTGAGATGATTCTGAGGTGATCCAGAAATTCCAGTGCATTTTCTGTTACCTCCATTTGCCTCAGAAGAATGCAAGATAGGAAGGTGAAAAGAAGGTAAGCAGCCATGATGAACATTGACAGCTGGGAATGCCTCAGGAGCTCCTCTTCAGCCCAGAAAGGAAGGTGCTGAGGGTGGAAGTGATGTTTGGTGCCCTTCCATTGTCACAACGTGGGGCACTGTCATGCAAATGGTGGGCATAAATGGATGGATCAGTGTATGCCAAGTCATAGAAAAGAGCCCAGACCGAGAGTATAACATTAAATTGTCACTCTGACTGCAGTGATAAAGCCAAGTATAATGCTGCTTTTAGTTAAGGGAAAGTAAACAAGATACCTGAGAGGTACAGAGAGTTGTTATCGAAAGGAAAAATAACTCCTTACTGCTCAAATAAGAATAGTAAACCTATGGTCATGCTTAGGGATACAGAAGCCACTCATGTTTTTACACTTGGGAAAAGCATGCTGTTTTGATGAGAGAGTGACGTGAATGCCAACTTTTGATTGAGTGCTATTAGTGGGCAATATATACCTGTACCTTTGTATCAGGTGCACCTAGAATGTGACCAAATGACTGAAAGCTAACCATCTGATTGTGAATGGAGATTCTCCTTTAGATGGAGTGGACATAATCCACAGGAAAGATTTGGCAGGAATAAAAGTAGTAGCTTCTCCAATAATGATAGAAAGGCCAAGTGGGATTAAGGAGGCAGAGCAGGTGCAGGAAAATACTCCAGGAATCTTTCCTCCATCTGCTATATTGCGAGGAATTTGGCAGCCCAGATAGCTATTTGGTTATCTGAAACTTTCTCTCAGAGTTTGAGTGATCTGAAGGAAGGTTTCAATAAAAGTCTTCTCTGATTGAGGCTCAGCAAATTTATCCAGAGTTAAGTAGCACAATCAAGTCAAACTGAAGCAGAACAGTGGGAGTTCCAGAATGTTACTGATGAAGAAGTGAAGACCTCCTCATGGTCATTTGGACTAAGAATGGATGGTGGTTCAACAGATGGTGATACTGTCCAAATATTGACAAGAAACATTAAGGATAGCTCATGAGATTCCTGTGGTAGAACACTGGCAGATGGAGTTTAATCGTGAAAACTGTGAAGTGATCCATTTTTGGAGGTCTATAGAAACAGACCTGGTAAAAGCAGAAGCCCAATACATGTTGGAAAACTATCTAACTGAACCCAATGAAAGCAGGTTATTGTTTTCCACTCCTTTTTGAGCCTAAACCTGATTATTATTCATCTGATTTTGCATTTTTTTTCATTTTTATTTCAAAAATATACTTTATTCATAAAATTATTTTGATATCTATACAATAGGTCATGCCATTCTTATGCACACATTTCATTTCTTTACATACAGAGATCAGAATTAATCGTTCGTGTATACAAGTCTGTACATTGGCCATCCAGATATTTGGCTGAGGCATCAGTGGGGCCCAATTTCTGAGTGGGCCCCCTGTTCTTCTTAGGCAGGCAGACCTAACACGGTGGTCTTTCCCCACCATGCCTTGGCGGCAGCTGCCCCAAGCTTCAGCATGTCCTTCAACACGTAGTCCTGGACCTTGTATCTGATTTTGCATGCACTACAGAAAGATCAATGCAGGAACAAAGACAGCTCCAAGCTATAGCTTGGAAATAAACGCCTGTTTTTATACACACAGTGTCCTTGCAGCATTATCGCTATGAAAGGTACTCCAAAGGGCAGCATTTCAGTGCAGAACTATACTGAGGATTGGAGATGTGCAAGATGGTATGGAGAGACTGTCTTATCTCAGTGCCAAGATCAATGGCCATGGGGGTACATGTCGATGCTATCCATGGAGTGTGCTCTGAGAAGTTGGTGTTGGGTCTCCAAGATGGAGGTCCAGAGGAGCAAACGGTAAGCTGGAGTGCCAGGAACACACTCGAACTTGTGTTTCAGGAATTCTTAACATCTAGTTTCCATTTGGCACATATTAGAATAGAGTCTGCATATTCATGAGGCAAGATTCTATGTTAATGAGAATGATGATGAGCAATGTCCTCCATTAATAGGTTTCTAAGTGCTCCAAAGCAAGATCCCATCTCAACATCCAGACCTTGGGTGGAAAATGCGAATTGTTGCACCCAACTTGAGAAAGATGTCACTGGATTTCACACATGATTCTCTCAGATTTCTTGCCACAGTCCACATTATTTAGGACCTTATATGATTTCACCCTGTTTTCTTTGTTCTTTGAGTAAGAGAGTTCCAAAGACTCCCAACCCTCTGTGAGAAAAAAGTTTACATTATCTCCGTCTTAAATGGGCCATGTCTTATTTCAAATTAGCGACCCCCTCGTTCTCGATTCTCACACAGGTGGAAACATCTTCTCCACTTAGAGCCTGTCAAGACCTGTCAGAATCTTAACTGTCTCAATCAACTTGTCTCTCATTCTTCTAAACTTTGGCCAATACAAGCCTAGCCTGTCCAATCCCTCTTCATAAGACAACTTACTCACCTAAGTACTCTTCCAATTAATGAACTTTCATGAATGTGACTGTGTTTTACATAGTGAACTCTGTGATCGATACTTGGATTTTTTTTCATCTCTGCACAGCACCTTAGGTCATTTCACCAATAGTCCAAAGGAAGACTTGTTTTTGTACATTTGTTTTGGTTCAGATCTTAGTCTCACTATTTTGGTATACAGCATAGATGGTATGAATGGGCATGAAAATGTTAAAGGTTGGCATGGGGGCAATGAGGAATTATACGGAGTTGATAAAGGGCATACCTTGGCATGAAGGAGGGGATTTTTTCAACTAAATTTTCAAAAGGTTCTCTCATGCAGACTATTGTCTATGATACCTTTGACATGTTGTGAACCATGACTGTTAGAAAAGCCAGCCAGGTTTCACAAAAATTGTAGAGGACTAGGACATACCTTGGTTGAAACAATGACAAGATTTGGGAGGATGGGGTGCAGGCTCACAAACCGAACAAACCCAAGAACTTAAAATGTTCCGGTGAATTGGAAACCCCAGAATCGTGTCCTTGCTGTCATCTTCACTCCCTCATGGATTCACCCTACCCACATGTTCATTAGATCTGTGATTGTCCACAGATACTCCATAATCTGCTGAGTATTTTCAATAATTTTAACTTTTATTGTATAACACATGGACTTTGGCATCCAGTGCGTTAGGTTTTGCATAGACATTTTGTCTTATTAATATTCCATTCTCCCTGAGAAAGAAAAATTGGTGAGACAAATATTACTACCTTTATTCTTACAACAAAAACAAAGGTTGAGTTTAATTTTGGTGATTTAAGTGGACAATCCATAGTTAATTGTTAATCAGTTAACAGTTAATTTTTTTAAAAATATTTTTTTGTTTTGAATCGGATTGTGAAATCTGTACCACAAAACAATTTTTTGCAAACAAAAAGATAAATACAAACTTACAATGTGATTATTATTTTCATATGCTTCTGGCATAATCACAGGATAGTTAATATGGCTGTTTGAATTATTTTGAGATTTTGACTACTTTTGGAAAACAACTGCTGAAGTGTTCTTTCCCTGGATTGCTTCACAATTCAAAACATCAACTTCTCTGCATGGACACAATGTTTCAATGCCAGCACATAACTTGCAATACTTCTTGTGACAATTTGAACTTGCAAAGAAATGAGAATGTTTTTGTGGCCCTACGCCAACTGCTGTTATATGGCAGCCACCGTGATACCATCCCTTTTTTATAGGAGCATCTTCAGTCACGGATATTCTGTGATGCGGTCTTCCAATTTGGGGATCAGGACACCAAGTGGAGTCAATTTTAGATAGTGAGATCTGAGGCAGCAATGGCTGGCCACTGTCACTGCTCTCCCTATCTATCTATCTGTCTTTTCTATCCACCCATCATCCATCACCCATCCACCCTGTCCAAAGCTCAATGAGGGGTTGTGTCAATTGTCTAGCCTAGAAATGGGGTGACAGTTGGAAAACATTTGTGAAGCCCTGCACTATGAAGTTCTGGTGGCACACTCGATTGTGATTATAACCAGTGCAAACCACAAAACATCTGTATCCTTTGATATCTCAAATAAGGCCTCTTCTATCTGTTTACCAATTAAATTTGGAATGCTTGTTACACACTGTTGCTACAAATAAATACTCCTCTGTCAGTAATTGTGCTACTTTTCTGTTCTCCAGTGTAACTCTGCCAACCTTAACAGCTCAACAACCCAACAGAAGGAGGGTATAGGAAATCCAAGACTATGGAGAAGGTTTTCATGGTAGTGCTTTAACAAAACCTAAACAGATAACTCACAGTTTCCCCAAAGCAAGTTTATTATATCAATTAAGAATGAGGACTAAATGTTAGGAGAAAACCTGAGAGAATTGACAAACATTATATGAATAGAAAATCCTAATATGCTGCAGGTTAATGTACAATTTGTGTATTTGATAAGCTTGATGACTTATTTTGAAGATGCTTCTCTCCTTCACCTTGCAATTTGTTTTTCTACACAGTGGTATTTAAGAACTCAAATTTGTCATGCATTCCTGTGTGGTAATTAATTGAAATGAGTAGGCCACATGCGAAGGCATGTGACCAAAACACACCAACTTAGTTAAACTGACAAAATACAGTCCAAAGGCATTTTCTTTTGCATTGACAGTGTATCACAGTAAGTCTACACAGACACGCTGTCTTTTTTCTTTGCTTGAGTTTCTATCATTTGAAGTAATATCAGTCATTTAAAGCACATAATGAGAAAGACACATGAACATAGTGAGATTTCAGTCCAGATGTGTTCTGGAATGCATGAGTCCCTATGGCTTTCCAGCAAACACCATTTGCCAGTGGCAGAAGGTTTAAATCTGCAACCTGACTTTTTCTCTCCTTAACATAACAAGTGAAGTCAACTGTTTTCTTTGCTGTATTGACCATTGTTTCATTGGAATAAGAAAAGTAAAAGAATATATGTTAATGGCAACATTGGTAACTAGGGACTGTTGCAAGCAGTTCTATCAATGTAAATTAGAACACAGATGTTGGTCAGGATTCCAGAATGAAACAAGAACATAAGCAGAACAATATTGTTCAGTGAAACTTGTAGTTATACAGATGGATAGCACATTGCATGATATATCCATCTTTTTGCAAATATTTTTATTATCCTATTTTATAGATAATATCAAAAGACTAGATGCACACAATTTTGCTGCAACTTATTTTGTACAATATAAATTCAACAGGAGAAACACATTAAAACTGATAAAATACAATGGTCAAAAACTTTTAGTAAACCCAAAAACAGGCGCAGGATTTGTGAGGTGTGATTAGCCCATGCACATTCACAATAATGCAGGCAACATTTAAAATTCATGCTCATAGCGGTCAGTACAATGTAATCAGCATTATTGATTAACATCACTTAACATTTACGTTGCAGGGGATTTATTTCTTTATTAATTGTCAACAGGATGTGTTCATCCATGACTACACTAGTATTCATTGACTATCCTTAAATGCCCTTGAGAAGGTAGTTGTAGACCACCTTCTTGAAATTTGCAGCCAATGAGAGTTGAGAATAACCACAGTGTTGTTAGGAATGGATTTCCAAAATGTTGACCCAGTGACAGTAAAGGTAACAGTAATATAGTTCCAAGTTGGGATGGTGTGTGACTTGAAGCCAATCTTAAAGGAGGCAGCAATACTCACATGTTCATGCAGCCCTTGTCCTTCCTGGTTGTGTAGGTCTGGAAAGTGCTGTTGGAGTAGTCTTGTTTTGTCATCTTATAGCAGGCATACAATGTTTCCACAGTTTGGTGATTGTGGAAGCACCACATGCTTAAGATGGTGGATGGGTGTCAATGGCATTGGTACCTTTGTCCTGGATGGTTTTGAACTTCTTGAACGTTATTGGAGCTGCATTCATCCAGGCAATTGGAGAGTATTCCATCACACTCCTGATTGTGCCTTGTGGATGGTGGACAAGCTCTGAGGAACCAAGTGGTAAATTAATCACTGTGGAATGCCAAGCTTCTGACCTGGTCTTGTAGCCACAGAATTTATAGCTGATCCAGTTTACATTCTGGTTAATGGTATACCCCCCTCCCCAACCCCTCACCCCCAATTGCCCAAGATAATCCGCCTAGGAACCCTCCAACCACATGGGATGAATGTAGATTTCTCCAGCTTCCTCATTTCCCCTCCCCCCACCTTATCTCTGTCCCAACCCCCGGATTCAGCACCGCCCTCTTGACCTGCAATCTTCTTCCTGACCTCTCTGGCCCCCCACCCCCTCTCCGGCCTATCACCCTCACTTTCACCTCCTTCCACCTAACGTATTCCCAGCACCCCTCCTCCAAATTCCCCCCCCCCACTACCTTTTATCGCAGCCCACTTGGCACACCGGCCTCATTCCTGAAGAAGGTCTTATGCCTGAAACGTCGATTGACCTGCTCCTCGGATGCTGCCTGACCTGCTGCGCTTTTCCAGCACCACACTTTTCAACTCTGGTCTCCAGCGTCTGCAGTCCTCACTTTCTCCAAGATAATGGTAGGAAGGAATTCAGCAATGGTAATACTATTGAATGTCAAGGGGAAATGGTTCAATCCTCTCGCGTTGAGGATGCCTATTCAGGGGAGGCATTGGCCTAGTGGTATTAATCCACAAATTCAGCTAATGTTCTGGGACCTGGGTTCAAATCCTGCCAAGGCAGATGGTTGAATTCAATTTTTTTAAAAAAAACCTGGAATTAAGGGTCTAATGATAACCATGGAAGCATTGTCAATTGTTGGGAAGAAAACCCCACTAATGACCTTTTGGAGAAGGATATCTGCCACCCTTACCTGGTCTGGCCTACAGGTTTTTTTTTTATTCATTCAGGGGCTGAGGGCATCACTGACCAGGTCAGCATTTATTTTTCAGAGGACAGTTAAGAACCAACTACATTGCTGTGTTTCTGGAGTCACACATTGGGTAGACCAGGTAAGGATAATAGTTTTCTTCCCTAAAGAACATTAGTGAATCTGTTCAGTTTTTCCAACAATTAATTTCTGGTTATCATAGACTCTTAATTACAGATATTTATTGAATTCAAACCCCCACAATCTGCCATGGCAGGATTTGAACCCAGGTCCCCAGAACATAACCTGAGTCTCTGCGTTAAGAGTCCAGTGATAATACCACTAGACGTCGATTGACCTGCTCCTCGGATGCTGCCTGACCTGCTGCGCTTTTCCAGCACCACACTTTTCAACTCTGGTCTCCAGCGTCTGCAGTCCTTGACATTCAATAGTATTACCATTACCTCCCCTTAAATGTGACTACAGAGCCACAGTAATGTGATTAACTCTTACCTGCCCTCTAGGTAATGGGGATGGGCAATAAGTGCTGGCTTATGTGTGTAGATGCTAGAAAATCAGAGTCGAAAAGTGTGGCACTGGAAAAGCACAGTAGGTCAGTGAATATCCAAGGAGCAGGAGAGTTGACATTTCAGGTATACACCCTTCATCAAGAATATGGAGGGGGAAGAGGGCTGAGAGATAAATAGGGGGTGGGGTGGGGCTGGGGAAGATAGGTGGGATAGTGATAGGTGGGTGCAGGTGAGAGATAATTGTGATAGGTCAATGGGGAGGCTGGAGCAGATAGGTGGGAAGGAATATTGACAGGTAGGTCAGGTCAAGAGGGAGGTGCCACATTGGAGGGTTCGATCTGGGATGAGGTGGGGAGAGGGGAGATTTGGAAACTGGTGTAATTGTAGGATCCCGAGGCATAAGAAGAGGTGTTCTTCCTCCAAGTCTTGGGTGGCTTGGATTTGGTGGTGGAAGAGGCCCAGGACTTGCATGCCTTGGGGAAGTGGGAGGAGCTGTTGAAGTGGTTGGCCACAGGACGGTGGGGTTGTTTGGCGCATGTGTCCCAGAGATTTTCACTGAACTGCTCCATGGGTTGGCTTCTTTCTAGTTGAAGAATTCCTAACTTTTTGCTCCAGTATTTTTAAGAAAAGATTTCCTTTATTGATAAAGCAAAGTACTATGGGCACTGAATCTGAAATAAAAACAAATTCCACCACGATGTAGAGGAGACCACATCGAGAGCAACGGACGCAGTAGATGAGGTTGATGGATGTGCAGGAAAATCTCTGCCGGATGTGGAAAGATCCTTTGGGGCCTTGGATGGAGGTGAGGTGGGAGGTGCAGGCGCAGGTTTTAGACCTCTTGCGGTGGCAAGGGAAGATGCCGGGTACCGAGGTTGGCTTGGGGGATTGGGAGCGGGGTGAGGGGGGGGGGTGGCGGCGGCATGGATCTAATGAGGGATTCATGGAGGGAATGGTCTATGTGGAAAGCAGATAGGGGTAGGGAGGGAACTATATCTTTGGTGTTGGGGTCTGACTGTAGGTGATAGAAATGGTAGACGATAATGGACTATATCCAGAGATTAGTGGGGTTGAAAATAAGGACTAGGGGGGTTGTTTCATTGCGGTTGAAGGGGTGGGAATCAAGAATGGAGGTGCGGGAAATGGAGGAGATACGGTGGAGGAGAAATTGTGATCCTTCGAACAGAAGGACATCTGTGTTTTTACAGGAGGGGGATTGGGAGGAGGTGTAGCCCAGGTAGCTTGATGGAGAGATCATTGATGAAGCAGTTGAAGATGGTTGGGCCTCAGACACATTCCTCAGTGATTCCCCTGCAGAGTTGTCCTTGAGTCGACATAACTGACCTCTAACTACAGCAATCATCTTCTTTTGTGCCAGGACTCCAACCAGCACAGAGATTCCTCTGCTCCGATTCCCCTTGATTCCAGTTTTGTTAGGGCTCCTTGATGCTACACTCGTCAAATGTTGCCTTGCTGTCAAGGGCAGACAGTCTCACCTCATCGCTGGAGTTCAGCTTCTTTTGATCATGTTTTGCACTAAGGCTGCAATGATGTCAGGAGTTGAGTGGCCCTGGAGTGTGAGCACTTCACTGTATTGGCAGGCTGCTTCCTACCATGTCTGCCACGCCTGGTGGGCCTGTCATCTCCTCTGGCAGTCCTGGGGAAGGAGGACTGCCCTCTTCTCGACCACCATCCACCAGGACCTCCATGTCCTTGTCAGCAAAGTGGCATGCTAATTTGCCTCTTTCAGCCATGAGCTTTCCAATTGTACATCCACATACCAAACAGGCGATATTTGAAATGGTATATCATTTGGATTTAAATTTGGTGTCCGTATCTCAAACAGCAGAAGGTTGCAGCATCAGTGACTGTGCAAAAGTTGCATTGTGGAAGAAGAGAGAATACTTAATGAAGTATTTCATGGAGAACTGCACAAAAAGAATTTGCAGAGCTCTTGTTAAGAATTACTGTATGAAATCTCCTGAGATTGTTACTTAGTCAAAATATAAGAAAATTCAGTCCAATGTTTCGGATTGAGATGAGGTTTCTGGAATTGTCCATTGTACCAAAGTCTCAAGAGCAACTTTAATTGAATACCACCTCAAAAGCATCTGGCCCCATTGTGATGAGGAAAATACTTACTTTATCATCATTACCAATTTCATTTGTTTTTAGCTAACTGCCATTACACCAATCCTCTTGGTAAGTTTCCCCATTGTCCCCAAATATGCCATTTGTACCACCTTTCAGTTGAAAACCATGCTGACTCACTGTTAGGCTTTCCAGCCCCTGGCTGGACATCTGGGAGCTGTTAATGGAAGTAACAATAAGGAAAAGCAGCAGAACAGAAGTTCTGCACAAATGGGTGAAACAAGAAAAATGAGGACAGAAAAGTATGTGGGGAAGTTAAGGTTGAGGTGAAGTACCGATGAAATGTAGCCAACACAGACTCTTTAATCTGATTGATTCAGTCTGATACTGAGTGCGAGGGAACGAAACTGACTCTATTAAATTCTGCTGTTGAGGATGAACAATTCTTTCAGTTGTTGTCAGGGTCAGAAAACCACAGTGTACTATAGTCAATCCAGTCCAATCTGATTACTACTCACCTGATTACTGACTAGTAACATTAATGAATTGTCATATAAAGCAGTTAGTAACCATGAACACACTGGATTCCCAAGACTTGTCCTTAAAAAGAAGTTCCAATGTGTCCTTTCATTGACTTAAAGTAAAATCTGCATTTCCACAGAACTTTGAAGACATTATTTTACTGGAATCTGTCAAACCTCAAGACCTTAAAAATGAAGTAAAGACTAAATCTTCACTGATTTCAGAAGAATGTTTGCTAAATCTAAGAGAAGAAAATATGCTACTCCACAATAATTATGTTGGTGTCTGACTACTCTTCGTTACTGAGAGACCAATGAGTCTTCAATGAGTGTCATCCTCCACAATGAATGCCTGACAATTAAAAATTATCTGGTGGGCAAATAATCAGTACCATAACCAAGAGTCCTCAAGTGGAAAATTGAATTTGGTTTATCCAGCTAGTAAATTCAAACTTTTTTTTATTATGTAAAGGATGGCTTCATAACAAAATACTACATGCAACACAAGCTTGCCATCACATTTCCTCCACCAAAACCTGCAGTGCAACATCCAAAGGATTTAGATTAGATTCCCTACAGTGTGGAAACAGGCCCTTCGGCCCAACCAGTCCACACCGACCTCCGAAGAGCAACCCACCCAGACCCAGTCCCCTACATTTACCCCTAACACTATGGGCAATTTAGCTTGGCCAATTCACCTAACCTGCACATCTTTGGACTGTGGGAGGAAACCCACGCAGACATAGGCTCTGTGAGGCAGCAGTGCTAACCACTAAGCCGCCCAAAATCCTGTCTCCAAAATTCCTCAAGGGCAGCTACCTTCACTCTTCTTCAGATTAAAGATTAAGGTAAAGTTGGCATCGTCGCAGAGGACTAGAAAGCTGCTCTCCCTGACAGAGAGAGAGAGAGAGAGACAGAGAGACAGAGAGAGAGAGAGGACTGGTGATTATTTAACCTGAGGGCCACCATACCTCAGGTGAGGGGAAAGGCTGAGAGGAAGGGTTCATCACGGTAACTTCAGATTGTGTGGGAATTGAACCCACACCTACACTATAGAACAAATCACAGCAATTACTCCAACATAAATACTTCCTTCAAAGAATATAGGTTAGTCTTAAGTATAGTGGCAGCTGGCACTCAGAGAAGCAAGCTAACCTTAAGTAAGTTCACTTTAATGGGCCACTGCTGAGTAAAATGTAGATAATATGCAATTTCCATGCTGCCTACTAATTTTTATGATTGTGTGTGCAGCCTATGAACCTTGTGGAGAGTTTTGTCTGCATGCAGAAATCATTATAACTAGCAGGCAGTGCACAGATGGTATACCCTGTTAGTTATATTTGTCCAAGAACATTTTGGTTTAAACTTTTTTGCTATCATTTTGCTCTTGAGAAGCGGTTTGGTTATTTATTATGGTTAAAACTACTATATAATGGCACAGCAGCACAGTGGCAACTTTACTGGACTTATGGTTCAGATACTTGCATTAATACTCCACGAATTCTAATTCTGCCATTTCAGCTAGGCTATTTAAATTCAATTAATGAATAATTCTTTTGCTAAGTTTCTGGAAGCATGAACCAAATATGGTCCAGTGGAAGGAATTAGGTTTCCAGAACTTCAATGAACAACAGTACTAACAGCCTGTTTCCTTCACCAAAGAAATTAAAGCAGTGAGGAATAAACAGCGAGAGAGCGAGAAGCAGGGTAAATTAACAGAGGCAAATTTATTGTTATATTGGACATAGAGAGAGAGAGAAGAGGAGGACAGAAAGGATGAGTAATAATGTTGTAAAAGCCTTCCTTAAAATATTAAATGTATAAAAAAAAATTGCTTTTGTAATAACATCCTCCCTATAGTTGAACAAGTAGGACTATACTTGGTGGTGATCAACTTATTTGACTTGCATCTAGTCATACAGTTTAACTTTTGTTTGAATACCTGCAAGCATCAGATTTACCTGATTCTGTGTGGCTTCAAGTCAGCAGCATAGCTAATAATGTAGGTGAAAGTGAGGACTGCAGATGCTGGAGATCAGTCAAGATTAGAGTGGTGCTGGAAAAGCACAGCATGTCAGGGAGCATCCCAGGAGCAGGAAAATCGACGTTTTGGGCAAAAGCCCTTCATCAGGAATGAGGAAGGGGGCCTCTGGGGTGGAGAGATAAATGGAAGGACTCTAGCTGTAATAGTATGCTTCCTTTACAATAATATTTGACTGTAGTGCTTTTAAAATATGTATATTAGACAATGAGAGTACGGAGGAGGGAACAAATGGTTCAAAGTAAATATTATGTTTCAAATGTTTATAAATACAATTTCCCAGTCAATGATTTAATCTGACCTCCACTAGTCATCTCTACAGATTGTGATGGAGGAGTTTATGACTTTGGTACGTTTTGGTGAGTTTGACTATGTCAGGATGTTGCTTGGTAGTCTAGGACAGTTCTCCCAAGCTTTGCCACAGGTCCCAGACATAACTGAGGGGAAATTTGCAGCTTTGCACTGTCAGCATGGAACATCTTTGACATTTCTATTGCCTTGGTCACTGCCAGGTAATCTATCCAGAAGCAATATGATAAAATCGATTGGCTTGCTTGGCCATTTCAGAGTGTAGTTAAGAGTGAACGGCATTGTTGTAGGTCTGGGTTCTGACATAGGGCAGATAGGATTAAGATGACAGGTTTTCTACCCTGGGGGTATAGTGAATCAGAGTGGTCTTCATGACAAACAGTTGTTTCATCATCATATATAGATCAGCCTTTCATTCTTTTTGTTTTATTAACCTAGTTTTCTAAACAACCTGTTCCAAGATGTTATTACATACCTCCTGAGCAGAAGGGACTTGAACTCCGCCTTCCTAATCCAAAGGTAGGGACTCTACCACTGTGCCACAAGAGCCCCAAGCCTTTTATTCTTAAATTATTCATTAATTGAATTTAAATAGCATAGTTATATGGCAGAATTAGAATTCACGTCTCTGGAGTATTAATGCAAGTATCTGGACTATAAGTCCAGTAAAGGTGTCACTGTGCTGCTGTGCCATTATATAGCAGTTTTAACCATAATAAATAACCAAACTGCTTCTCAAGAGCAAAACAAAACAGAATCAAAGAAAATGGCATTCATTTCTAAACCAGTTGTTCTCTTGGCACAGGACAAATACCTTCTGCTACATTAATGACATGTAGTCAAAACATGCATGCAGGCTCAAAAGTGATAAATGTTGATTGTAAATTACAGGCACATTTTCAACTCTCAGCTGCTGGTGTTGCAGTGTTACTTGTAGCACAATTTTCTTGTTGAGAATTATTCCTCATGGATCATGTAGTTTCATGTCTATGGGCTATAACTTCTGTTTTTTTCAGCTATGGTCCTTGATCTGATAGGACAATGACTATCAGGATATTATCAATCTTAAAATTAATGGGATATCTGTTACATAAACCAACTCGACCAAATTTAAATTGTTGGGTTGTACCAATTTCCTCTTGGAAAACTGTGGGTATTTTTCCTGTTGTGGTGTATTTTGCAATGTGAGTATCTTGTAAGAAAGAGATTCTATTTTGTTGACTACTTTGAATAAGCATTTGCCTGTTTTCCTACTCTGAATCAGTGCCCTACTTCTGCACATCTCATGGAAATGTTCTATAGTTTTACTGAAGTAGCATTCTTTTGCTGAAGTAGCACTGCCTGTTTGCCTTTATAGTTCAATAGTATTCACACTGCCTATCAGTATCTGCTATTTGGTGTATTGTGTGTTGACTTGTCATGAGTGTCCGTAGAGTGTTGGTATCTTTTAAAAAGTAAATAGATTCTGTTGATTTCCTCTGATAAGCTAGTCCTTCTCTTTTGATGATTTGCATGTGATTCGTTGTATTTTCTGCTATTAGAACAATTTGAATAACCTCCTGCAAAATCAAATCCTATTTGAACTGTAACAAATATGACAAAGTCATTAATTTTAACAACAGTTCTATCACTTATGAATTCTGATTTTAAATCTCCATGGTTACAATTTTGCATTAATCTGCAGAGGTCATTAATGGAATTATCTACAGATATTTGTGGATTTTAAATTATTCAGTTAATGCTTGCCTTTTCAAGTATTAAAGTAGTTATCAAAAGCTTTTAAAACTTCTTTAAGGTATATTGGTTAAAATCCAGGAATTACAGATTTTATTCTAAAATAGCTCTGGATGATCCTTCACCTTAGGACTCCATCTTCTCCAGAGCGCTTAGGAATGGGAAGAATGAGAATAGATGATACAGTCCAAATGGTACAATCTTAAATGGGTTTACCTCATTGATAATCAATACTGGAATGAGGTCTGTTGCTGAGTAGCACTGAAGAAAACCAAATTAGCCCACAGTTTTAGGGGCAATCAATGACAGTAATTGGAAATTGTGCGTGGAGTCAGAGGAGACAGGGAAAGCACTAAATGAATATTTTCTGTCAGTATTCACACTGGAAAAAGACAATGTTGCCGAGGACAATATTGAAAAATAGGCTACTAGACTAGATAGGATTGAGGTTCACAAGGAGGAGGGTTAACAATTCTGGAAAGTGTGAAATAGATAAATCCCCGGGGTGATGGGATTTATCCTAGGATTCTATAGGGAGCCAGGAAGGAGATTGCAGAGCCTTTGGCTTTGATCTTTATGTCATCATTGTCTACAGGAATAGTACCATAAGACTGGAGGATAGCAAATGTTGTTCCTTTGTTCAAGAAGGGGAGTAGAGATTATCCACCTTCCTGATAAAGGGCTTTTGCCTGAAACGTCGATTTTCCTGCTCCTTGGATGATACTTGACCTGCTGTGGTTTTCCAGCACCACTCTAATCTAGACCCTGGTAATTATAGACCAGTGAGCCTTACTTCGGTTGTGAGTAAAGTGTTGGAAAAGGTTATAAGAGATAAGATTTATAATCATCTTGATAGGAATAGGTTGATGAGGGATAGTCAACCCGGCTTTGTGAAGGGTAAGTCATGCCTCACAAACTTTATTGAGTTCTTTGAGAAGGTGACCAAACAGGTGGAATGAGGGTAAAGCAGTTGGTGAAGTGTATATGGATTTCAGTAAGATGTTTGATAAGGTTCCCCTTGGTAGGCTACTTTACAAAATATGGAAGCATGGGATTGAGGGTGATTTATTGGTTTGGATCAGAAATTGGCTAGCTGGAAGAAGACAGAGGGTAGTAGTTGATAGGAAGTGTTCATCCTGGAGTTCAGTTACTAGTGGTATACTGCAAGGATCTGTTTTAGGTGCACTGCTGTTTGTCATTTTTGTAAACGACCTGAATGAGGGCATAGAAGGATGGGTTAGTAAATTTGTGGATGATACTAAGGTTGTTGGAGTTGTGGATAGTGCTGGAGGATGTTGTAGGTTACAGAGGGACATAGATAAGCTACAAAACTGGGCTGAGAGTAGCAAATGGAATTTAATGCAGAAAAGTGTGAGGTGATTCACTTTGGAAGGAGTAACAGGAATGCAGAGTACTGGACTATTGGTAAGATTCTTGGTAGTGTAGATGAGCAGAGAGATCTTGGTGTCCATGTACATAGATCCCTCAAAGTTGCCACCCAGGTTGATAGTGTTGTTAAGAAGGTTTACAAGTTTGCTGATGACACCACCATAGTTGGTTGAATCTCAGGTGGCAATGAAACAGACTACAGACAGGAGGTAGAAGACCTGGAAAAATGGTTCACTGAGAACAACCTAGCTCTCAATGCCAGCAAAATCAAGGAACTCATTATTGATTTCCGGCAGGATGTTACTCATGCTCTCCTACACATTAACAGCACAGTGGAATGAGTGGAGAGTATCAAGCTACTGGGAGTGGTCATCCACAACAAGCTTTCTTGGACTCTTCATGTGAACGCACTGGTGACTAAGGCCCAACAACACCTCTTCTTCCTCAGGCAGCTGAGGAAATTTGGCATGACAGCAAATACCCTTGCCAACTTTTATAGGTGCGCCATCGAGAGTATTCTGTCTGGATATATCATTACTTGGAATGGCAACTGCACCATTCAAGATCGGAGACCATTGCAGAGGGCGGTGAACTCAGCCCAGGCAATCACAAAGGCCAACCTCCCATCTATAGAATTCATCTACCAGGCCCGACGTCAAGGAAAGGTTGCAAGCATTCTTAAAGATGCATCCACCCTGGCAATGTTTTTCTACAACCTCTACCATCAGGGAGAAGGTATAGAAACCTGAATACATGCACCAGCTGGTTTCACAACAGTTTCTACCCTACTGTTGTTACAGTGCTGAATGGGCTCACAAACTCTTAACATTCGCCTGTACTTGTGTTTTTGTTTTTGCTGCTGTTTACCCATTGTTTACTTATCTATGATATTTAACTATGTGATCTGCCTGTATTGCTCACAAGACAAAGATTTTCACCATGCTTCGGTATGCGTGACAATAAATTCAATTCAATTCAATACGATATGTTAGTTTTTATTAGTAGAAGCATAGAGTTTCAGAACCGTGAGGTCATGCTGGAGCTGTACAAACTCTGGTGTGACCGCACTTGGAGTATTACATGCACTTCTGCTCACTGCATTATATGAAGGATGTGGAAGCTTTGGAAAGGGTTCAGAAGACATTTACTTGGATGTTGCCTGGTATGGAGGGAAGGTCTTATGAGAAAAGGCTAAGGGACTTGAAACTATTTTTGTTCGAGAGAAGAAGGTTGAAATCTGACTTAATTGAGACATATAAGATAATCAGAGGGTTAGATCAGGTGGACAGTGAGAGCCTTTTTCTTAGGATGATGATGGATAGCGTGAGCGGTCATAGCTTCAAATTGAGGGGTGATAGATATAGGACAGATGTCAGAGGTAGTTTCTTTACTCAGAGAGTAGCAGGGATGTGGAACGCACTGCCTGCACCAGTTGTAGACTCGACAACTTTACAGGCATTTAAATGGTCATTGGATAGGCATATGGACAAGAATGGAATAGTGTAGGTTAGCTGGGCTTCAGATTGGTTTCACAGGTCAATGCAATATGGAGGGCGGAAGGGCCTGTACTGCACTGTAATGTTCTAAACAAGTTATTGTTGAATAGGTGCTGCTTAATAGCACTGATAACTTTTCATCTCTTTAGTGATAACTGACAGTGGGCTCATGGGGTAATTATGAGTGAGATTGATCTCCCCTTTTTTGGTTTGAACTGGACCTACCTGGACAATCTTCCACTTTAATAGGAGATAATAGTGTTATAACTTTATTGAACAAAGAGTGCAGTTAGCTCTGGAGCACATTGTCTCAGTACTACAACCAGGATATCATGAGGGCCTATAGTCTTTGCTATAGTTATTTTTAATCATAGTCTACTCTGCCATTTAATGTAATTATAACTAATCATCTAATTCAGTATCCTATCCCTGATTTTCTCCCCATACCCTTTGATCCCTTTACTCCCCCAAAATATATCTGACTCATTCTTGACAACAATGTTTTGAATTCAAATGCTTCCTGTGGCAGAGAATTACACATACTCACCATTCTCTGGGGGAAGAAATTTGACCTCACTTCAGTCCTAAATATCCTACCCTGTATTTTTTTATCATGATTTGGATTAGTGGTGCTGGAAGAGCACAGCAATTCAGGCAGCATCCGAGGACAGGCAAAATCCGAGGACAGGCAAAATCGACGTTTCGGGCAAAAGCCCTTCATCAGGAATAAAGGCAGAGAGCCTGAAGCGTGGAGAGATAAGCTAGAGGACGGTGGTGGTGGGGAGAGAGTAGCATAGAGTACAATCGGTCAGTGGGGGAGGAGATGAAGGTGATAGGTCAGGGAGGAGACGGTGGAGTGGATAGGTGGAAAAGGAGATAGGCAGGTCGGACAAGTCAAGGGGACAGTGTTGAGCTGGAGATTAGAAACTAGGATGAGGTGGGGGAAGGGGAAATGAGGAAGCTGTTGAAGTCCACATTGATGCCCTGGGGTTGAAGTGTTCCGAGGCGGAAGATGAGGCGTTCTTCTTCCATGCGTCTGGTGGTGAGGGAGCGGCGGTGGAGGAGGCTCAGGACCTCCATATCCTCGGCAGAGTGGGAGGGGGAGTTGAAATGTTGGGCCACAGGGCGGTTTGGTTGATTGGTGCGGGTGTCCCGGAGATGTTCCCTAAAGCGGTCTGTTAGGAGGCGCCCAGTCTCCCCGATGTAGAGGAGACCGCATCGGGAGCAATGGATACAATAAATGATATTAGTGGATGTGCAGGTAAAACTTTGATGGATCCGAGACACCCGCACCAATCAACCAAACCGCCCCGTGGCCCAACATTTCAACTCCCCCTCCCATTCTGCCGAGGATATGGAGGTGCTGGGCCTCCTCCACCGCCGCTCCCTCACCACCAGACGCATGGAAGAAGAACGCCTCATCTTCTGCCTCGGAACACTTCAACCCCAGGGCATCAATGTGGATTTCAACAGCTTCCTCATTTCCCCTTCCCCCACCTCATCCTAGTTTCTAACCTCCAGCTCAACACTGTCCCCTTGTCTGTCCGGACTTGTCCAACCTGCACAGCTCCTTTTCCACCTATCCACTCCACCCTCTCCTCCCTGACCTATCACCTTCATCCCCTCCCCCACTCACCCATTGTACTCTCTGCTACTTTCTCCCCACCCCCGCCCTCCTCTAGCTTATCTCTCCACGCTTCAGGCTCTCTGCCTTTATTCCTGATGAAGGGCTTTTGCCCGAAACGTCGATTTTGCCTGTCCTCAGATTTTGCCTGTCCTCGGATCCTGCCTGAATTGCTGTGCTCTTCCAGCACCACTAATCCAGAATCTGGTTTCCAGCATCTGCAGTCATTGTTTTTACCTTTTTTGATCATGACCCCAGTTCTGGACTCCCAGTTCATCTGGAACATTATTTGTAAATTTACCCTGTCTAGTTCTGCTATAATTTTGTAGATATTTATGAAATCCCCTTCCTCATTCTCCTAAGTTCCAGTGAATATAGTCCTAGCTGATCTAAGCCTTCTTTCATAGGCCAGTTCCTGCAATCCCAAGAATCAGTCTGGTAAAACTTTGTTGCATTCCCTGCATAGCCAGAATATTTTCTTCAGATAAGGAAACCAAAACAGCACACAATACTCCAGGTAAGGTCTGACCAGTTTTTTATTTGAAAATGTCCTTGACATTGTTCTGTGCTTAACTCTTCTTTATATATTACAGTAAGGCATTATGTTGCAAATTGGGTTTTCTGGGCGCTTGGATTTCCCAAAACCCTTTATTGTTTTTATCCTTTCAAGGGATTTAGGGATCGCTGGATAGGCCAGGATGAATTTAGTTAGATAGAATGCCAAACGCAAACACCTGTACGTTCCCCTCCAAACCACACACTATACTGACTTGGAAATACAATCAACATTCCTTCAGCATTACTGGATCAAAATCCTAGAAATCTTAACAGCACTGTAGGTGTTCAGACAGCACGAAGAATGCTGTGGTTCAAAACCGTAGCAACACTACCTTCTCTAGGACAAATGCTATCTCAGCTAATCCCATGAATGAATAATAAAAAAAATGATATCTTCAAAAAGGCAACCGAATCATACCCTTTTGCTTCCATTTGTGGCATCAAAGGGGATGAATGAGAACATATTCAGTGTAATAATTCATAGAGTTCTGTAGATTAACGTGACGTTGCCTGTGGATCAGAATAGCATGAAGTTGAGACCACAAATGTAAGATAATCACAAATAAATCCAACATCTTCACCCAGATAAAAGCCATTGTGATGAATGACATAGTTGCCTTTCAAGAGAAGTATGAAAACTCCATTAGAAAGAGACAGCAAAAGAGGAGAATATGCAAGTGTGATTTGCTGAAGTAGAATGAGAGCAGATCATACCAAACATGAAATGTGACACAGGCCGGTTGTGCTAAATATTCTGTTTCTATGCCACAAATTCCAGCTGTTTGGCCAGAGTTCTGGTACAAAAGGTGGACATGGACAGAAGCTATAATTTGAAAGGGCCAATGTACTTGGCAAGGTACTAAGAACTATGTAAGTTTCAATGGAAAGTGTGTGTGTGATTTGCTGCTCTTAAAATTATCAAAAGAAGAAACAATTAGTGCACCAAAGAAGCTCACTTCCAGATGTCAAAGACAAAAGGTCCAAATAAAGCTTTACTAATTAATTCCTTAACTTCATCAGGATACAGGCTTTTGGAAATTTCCCTTCTTGTTTTTTGGAGACTTTCTAAAGTGTAACCACATGTTGTGGTTGCTCAACAATATAAAAATGTTGGAAGTGCAAACCAAAACATATTGGATGCTTGAAATTGGAATCAGAAGTATGAATCCATAAACTACAATAAATTAAGTATCATCTATGGTAAGAGTAACAAAGTTAATATTTCAGATTGATGACCTTTTGTCGAGGCAGATGTCAGAGATGTAACATAATTTCAATAGGTCCTGGACCAGTGTTTGACAAGGGAGTAAACAACAAAAGGTGTTTGGATGGAAGCTTAGGGAGGTTAGATGACAAAAGTTATGAAGATGTGAAGCAGAAGAAGTTGACATTGGGACAAGAAATAAAAGATGCACCCTCTGAGTAGCAAGGTGGCTCAGTAGTTAGCACTGTTGCCTCATGTGCCAGGGACCTGGGTTCACTTCCAGCTCTGGGTGACTGTCTGAGTGGAGTTTGCACCTTCTCTCTGTGTCTGTGTGGGATTCCTCCCACAGTCTAAAGATGTGTGGGTTAGGTGAATTGGCCATGCTAAATTGGTGTGTAGGTTAAGTGTACTTGGTAGGGATAAATATAGGTAGGAGGAATGGGTCTGGATGGGTTACTCAGACTTTCCGGGGAAAGATCGGTGTGGACTTGTTGGGCCGAAACTTGTTTCCACACTGTCGGGAATCTATTCTATGTGTCTAGAGGAAGTGTGCATGGAGAAAGCAAAAACATCACTAATCCCTGCCAGTCAAGGCTTTTATTCTGCAGTTTTTACCCAATATGCATTCGGTCTTCACACTGCAGAGGAAACTGTATCCCTAAGCACAGAATATAACGTATAATGTATTAAAGGAGGTACAAATAATTTGCTGTTTCCACTGGCAAGAGGATTCAGGGTGTTGGACAGGAGGACTATGGACTTAGAAAAGCAGATAATACATCTATGTTCAGGTAGAAGGATGTTATGGAAAAGAGACGGTGTACTGATGCTGATTGAGAAGTGGACCAAGTGTTGCAGAGAGAACAGTTCCTTTAGAACAATGAATGGAGAAGGGGCAGGGATATCATGTTGGAGGTGGTATAAATGACAAAGGACGATCCATTGAATATGAGTTTTAAGATCAGGACTATGTAATGATTCTGGGAGGCTAGGGAAGAGATGAGAGTTGAAGTGTGGGAAATGGAACAGACACATGAAGGCTATGGATCAGTGGTGCTGGGAGAGCACAGCAGTTCAGGCAGCATCCGAGGACAGGCAAAATCGACGTTTCGGGCAAAAGCCCTCAGGAATCTGAAGGGCTTTTGCCCGAAATGTCGATTTTGCCTGTCCTCGGATGCTGCCTGAATTGCTGTGCTCTCCCAGCACCACTGATCCAGAATCTGGTTTCCAGCATCTGCAGTCATTGTTTCTACCTCACATGAGGGCTATGTCAGCTAATGCAGAGTAGAATCCACAAATTGAGGAAAAAGGTAAATGTGTCAAAAGCATTGGAAGATGGCAACATTATAATAAATGCAATAGAGGCAGAGAAACTGGGAGAATAGACTGAAGTACTTACAGAAAGCAGGCTGCGTAGAAGGGCAGTAACAGTAGTTTTGGGAGTCAGTCACTTATATTGAATATTAGTTGACAGACCTATCCTCAAAAATGGACACGGCTTTGTGAGGAAGACTAAAGAATTGTCAGTGATGGAGAATGTGAAGTTGGGCAGAGGTTGGAAATTAGAAGAAAAAATATTGAAGTTATCCCCTTCAAGGTACGAGAGGGAAGTGGCAACAATAAAATAATCAATGTATCAGAAAAAGTGATGAGAAAGGGGACTTGAGTAAACGTGAGGAAAAAAGCACAAAAGCAAAATACTGCAGATGCTGGCAATCAGAAATAAAAACAGAAGAAGCTGGAAAAAATTTAATCACTCAGGTAGCATCTGTGGAGAGAGAACAGAGAACATCTCATGTTGATATTTCATTAGGCCTGGAAAAAGTTAGAAATGTAACAGATTTTAAATAAGTACAGAGGTAGGGAGAGGGGATGTGGAAGAAAAAAAATAAAAAGTCTGTGATAAAGTGACTAAATGACAAAGGGATGACTTGGCAATGCATTAGGAGATGTAAACAGGATAAATAAAGTACTGCTTTAAAAGCTGTTACAGGAGGTGGATGTGGGTGTAAGAAGAAACATGGTAGGGTAATCCCAGCAGATCAGACAAATGTACTGGAAGGAGATGTGCCATCTTAACCTGACCTGATTGCCTCTTAACTGCCCCCTAATATAACCAGTAAGATACTTTTATCAATGACAATTAGCAATGGGCAACAGCTGTAGACCTTGCAGATGATTCCCTTCATTCATTGAAAGAACAAAAATATGGTGGTTGTGACCCTGATATCACAGGGTTGTGAGGGTGCAATGGAGTGAATGTTAGGCATGAGTGCTGAGGACCAGGACTGCTGCTTTATGATTAATGATAGTTTGGCACATTGAGCAGTGTGACAAGTTGGTGGAGAATGGCTAGAAGATGTGAGGTGAAGATATACTTATAGACCTCTACTCTTGTCAGAGTTATTGTTGCACTTTTTCCAGAATTACTGCATTGACCACCTTTGCCATTTAATCCCATGAACCTGAAAGGTTTGCCTTGATGGGTGTTTGGCTTCCTTGCAGAAACATGCCCTCTCCCCTTCTGTCCATCTCCTTGGTTAAGAAAATGATCAGCAACCTTGGGATCCCTCTCTGTATCGCACTGTTCTATTTCCCTTGTGTAGAATTACAGAAATAGTGTTCAGTAGAGGTGACTTAAGATTCAGTGCAGTTTTCATTAAGGAGAGCAGAATGTTTTTTAAAACTCTAGGCAAGCTGTGCCCTGTTGTGTAAGGAAACAACCAGTAACAGGTGTGTGGGCAGCATGCTAAAATCATTCAAATGAGGAGGCAGCGCAAAGCTTGTGAGTCCCGTGCCCAATACTGGTACAGACTGTTCTAACGCAAAACGGTCTCAATAATGCAACTCTAATTTACTACCTCCACTAACCAATATACAGCTATGAAATCCAAAAGTTTTGCATGTAGCTATTTGCCTAACACAATGCCATGACATCTCCAATCACAGAAACTATTAATTTATCAACAAATATTTTTAACGCAACTAACATTCTGGGAGATAATCTCAGAACTTTACATTGAGCAAGGATTATTCAGATTAACAGCACTGTGGGTAAGAGGTTAGCACTGCAGCTTTACAGCGCCAGGGATCTGGGTTTGATTCCAGCATTGGGCAAATGTCTGTGTGGAGCTTATACATTCTCCCTTTGTGCGGGTTTCCTCCAGGTGCTCTGGTTTCCTCCCACAGTCCAAAGATGTGCATGCTAGGTGAGTTGGCTGTGCTGAATTGCCCATAGTGTTGAGAGATGTGTAGGTGAGGTACATTAGTCAGGGGCAAATATAGGATAGGGGGAATGGGTCTGGGTGGGTTACTCTTTGGAGGGTCAGTGTGGACCTGTTAGGCTGAAAGGCCTGTTCCACACTGTAGGGATTCTATGAGATAGGAGGTCACATCATTCCAACCTCCTGATTATCTAAAAGGGTTTCTATTTTCATTTCATTTTTCTGCGGTTGTCTTTTTAAAAATTTTAGCATTTGTTCACTTATTACAGCTGACAGCAAATAACCTTAATCAACTAGTCTGTAATTGGACAAATGTGGGAATACAGGGAGAACTAGCCATTTGGATACAGATCTGGCTCAAAGGTAGAAGACAGAGGGTGATGGTAGTAGGTTGTTTTTCAGACTGGAGGCCTGTGGCCAGTGGAGTGCCACAAGGATCGGTGCTGGGTCTACTACTTTTTGTCATTAACATAAATGATTTGGATGTGAGCATAAGTGGTACAGTTAGTAAGTTTGCAGATGACAGCAAAACTGGAGGTGTAGTGGACAGCGAAGAGGGTTACCTCAGATTACAACAGAATCTTGACCAGATGGGGCAATGGGCTGAGAAGTGGCTGATGGAGTTTAATTCAGATAAATGCGAGGTGCCGCATTTTGGGAAAGCAAATCTTAGCAGGACTTATACACTTAATGGTAAGGTCCTAGGGAGTGTTGCTGAACAAAGAGACCTTGGAGTGCAGGTTCATAGCTCCCTGAAAGTGGAGTCACAGGTAGATAGGATAGTGAAGAAGGTGTTTGGTATGCTTTCCTTTATTGGTCAGAGTACTGAGTACAGGAGTTGGGAGGTCATGTTGCGGCTGTACAGGATATTGGTTAGGCCACTGTTGGAATATTGTGTGCAATTCTGGTCTCCTTCCCATCGGAAAGATGTTGTGAAACTTGAAAGGGTTCAGAAAAGATTTACAAGGATGTTGCCAAGGTTGGAGGATTTGAGCTCTAGGGAGAGGCTGAACAGGCTGGGGCTGTTTTCCCTGGAGCGTAGGAGGCTGATGGGTGACCTTATAGAGGCTTACAAAATTATGAGGGGCATGGATAGGGTAAATAGGCAAAGTCTGGGGCCGGGGAGTCCAGAACTAGAGGGCATAGGTTTAGGGTGAGGGGGAAAGATATAAAAGAGACCTAAGGGGCAACATTTTCACACAGAAGGTGGTACGTGTATGGAATGAGCTGCCAGAGGATGTGGTGGAGACTGGTACAATTGCAACATTTAAGAGGCATTTGGATGGGTATATGAATAGGAAGGGTTTGGAGGGATATGGGCCGGGTGCTGGCAGGTGGACTAGATTGGGTTGGGATATCTGGTTGGTGTGGACAGGTTGGACCGAAGGGTTTGTTTCTGTACATCTCGATGACTCTCTGACTCTATACTACTCCTGACATTCTTCTTTTTAATTTCTTTCCTAAACTCCCTATAATCAGTAAGCTGTCTCCCTCCCACCCTATGGCAATGGTATCAATATTCTGTTCAGCATCCCCTCCCCCTACCACCAGCAGAAGGATGTTCTGCAGCCACACTGTGACTTTAATGAACTTGGCACTAAAGAGAGAACACATCATCCTGGAGCTGCAGAAATGTCTCTCTGATAATCTAACTATGGAATCTCCAGCACTATTGCTCTTCCTCTCTGATGCTTACTGTTTCCTATAGTCTTGAGTTCCCATGGTGCCACAGACATGGCTGTGCTCTGCCATTACCTTCATCAGTATCCAAAATAGAAAAATTATTAGCAAGAAAGATAGACTTAAGGGCTCTTCCCCTGCCTGCTTGCTCCTCTGAGATGGTCTGGCTGCCATGCATTTCTTCTCTGTTTGTACACTTCTAATATTCAGTGTGATCAGCTCTATGAATGTGTTCTCAACACAGTTTTTTTGTCTGACACACTGACAGCAATGACTCCAGTTTCTCCTCATGATCCAAAACCCAGAGCTCTTGTGCAGCTGTGGACATTTCCTGTGATATGTTTGTGTGGGATATAAGGTGTGTCCATCATCTCCCACACACTTCAAGACATATGTTCTACTTAGCTGAATTAACGTAATTTGCCACAACTTTTAAAACTATTTATCATAATTAGAACAAGTGGAATAGTTTGCCAGTTACTCAGCAAATAGCTCATTCTCCTGTCTGTGGCTAAAAATGTGGAAATATAAGGGAGAACCCCCTTCCCCTCTTCACCCAAAGGCCAGCTTTAAGAACACTCTGTGCACCCAAAGCAGCACTCAATGCATACCAAAGCAGCACTGAGAAAGCCCTTTTCCTATGCTCCCTGAAAACAATTTCAGTGAATTGTTTCAGTAACTGGCTGTGACTGCCCCCAGACAGCATGTATACCATAGTTATGAGGGTGTAATACAACTTAATTTCTCTACACCAAAATAGTAATTTTTACTTATTTTTAATTGCTAATTTAAGACAGTAGTTATAAGTTAATCCTTAAAACTCTCATTCACCAGCTTTCTGTACAGACCTATACATGATTGTCTTAAGGTGTGAGATTAAACATAGAATCATAGAAATGTAGAGCATGGAAACAGACCCTTCAGTCTAACCCATCCATGCTGACCAGATATCCCAACCCAATCTAGTCCCACCTGCCAGCACTTGGTCCATATCCCTCCAAATCCCTCCTATACATATACCCATCCAGATGCCTTTTAAATGTTGCAATTGTACTCGCCTCCACCAGGTTAGGTTTATATTTGCTGAGGTGTAGGAGAGTAAGAGATGGCTTGACTGTAACATTTAAAATCTTTTTTATACGTTCAATTTCTTCTTCCCAGTCATTACAGAGGAAACTTGATTATCCGAAGGACACAGGCAGAGATTACTTCACTCAATTAATCGAATACCGGATAATCAATGCTGGATAACGTAGTTAGCCACACATGGGGATCTTGCGACCTTGTTCAGATGATCCAAAGTTCAGTTAATGAAATGCTGGATAATCGAGGTACTGTGAATTATGAATGGTTAAGACTCTCCCACTGATCATAATGGCATTCCACTTATCACATTGTGCTAACCCACAACGATTCATTTATACCCACTCTCTGTTTCCCCTTAGCCAAAACAATCTACTATCTGCATTACTCTTTGTCATTTGTCCTGTGGAAATCTAAGTGCAGCACATCCATAGGTGTACCTTTATCCACATTGTTTGTTACTTTTTCCACAAACCCCAATAAGTTTGTCAAACATGATTTCCCTTTCACAAAACCATATTGTCATTGTCTGATTACGCTGAAATTTTCCAAGAGCCTTCCTATATCCTCCTCCATGAAGGCTTCCAGCATTTTCTTCTGAGACATATGAATTAACTGGCCTATGAGTTTCCTGTTGTCCGTCTTTCCCCTTAATTGGAAAGAGGAGTTTACATTGGCTATTTTCCAATCTGAGGGTATCTCTCCAGAATCTAAGAAATTCAGGAAAAATTATAACCAATGCAATTGTTATTTCAGCAGAATTAATTTCACTCTATTGGCAATACTGCACAATATGTAGGATACTGTCAGAAGACACTTAGTATAAAGAAGGCATTGATTTAGCGGCTTTATTAATTCCATTGAGTTTTTACATACCAAAGGAAATAAACACTTATCTATTCTGACACAACTTATTCTGTTCCCACTCACTGCAAAAAGGACACATGACTCAGTCATACTTTCAGGCCTGCTACAGTGTTCCAGCGAGACTCAGCATAAGCTGAAGAACGGCACCTCATTTTCCACCTAGTTGCTTTATAGGCTTCAGGAGGCAACAGTGTGTTTAACAATTTCAGAATATGATCACCCTCTCTATTGTTTGTTCCCTTCCCTCATACCTTTATATATATATATATATATATATATATATGGGCTGCTCCCGGCGCAGTCAACCCAGTTTCAAACACTTACACTTCTCACTAACACCTACTATTATCTCTTTCAACTTGTCATCAGCAATTGCTTTCATGGATTAACAGAATGCCTATAGTGTGGAAACAGGCTATTTGATACATTGGGTCCGAACCAAATCTCTGAAGGGCACCTCACTCGGGCCCTGCATTTCTCACAGCTCATCCACCTAGCCTGCACATCCCTGGACACTATGGGCAACGTAGCACAGCCAATCCACCTAACCTGGACTGTGTGAGGAAACCAGAGCACCCGGAGGAACGCAGACACAGGGAGAGTGTACAAACCCCAAAAAGTCACCCACGGGTGGAATCAAATCCAGGCTGCATGGCACTGTGAGGCAGCAGTGCTAACCACTGAGCTGCCCCACATCTGTAATATTATGATGACTCACAGTATACATTAGGCATAGGAACCAGGCCAGTCTGGATATAAGAATTCCCAGAAAAACAAAATTCACGCAAACATCTTGATCAAGAAGAGAGAGAAACATAAACTTTGAATCATAAAGTTTAAATTTAAAACTGGAACAGAGAGTGACATCATCCTATTCAGATTATACCAAAAGATTGTTCCTGAAAACTATAGAGAGAAATGTTACAAAAGCTAATTACATGCTGAAAATGTGCCATGTCCTGCTAATGGTATATGGGGAATTGAGATTTGACAGATGTGAATAACCCAAATCAGAGGGACACATTATCTGTATGTTCTACATCACTGAAACAAATGGCCCTGCTATCCTGGAGTTGAAAAGTTGTGAAAACTTCCAATTGATATTCAATAAGACAGCACACCCATTGAAAAGATGGATCTTTCCAGATGTTTAAGAGTATTTTGTTGAGACAATTGATCCTTTGAAGATTTTAAATATCAGATTACAATTGGTATAGAGCAGCAACAAATGATTTGTCTTCTGTGTAAAATGCCAAATGGCCTAAAGGAAAGCTTAAAAAATAGCTCCAAGGGATGGAAGAAAGGAAAATAATTTACAGAATTACAGAGACTACAAATTGGTCAAATCCCACTGTTGCAAGATTTAACATGCAAAGCCAATCTTCAGTCAGATATCAAAATTCTCAAGGCCAATATTGAAATACATTAAAAAAGGAGAGGTAATTCAGAAAGGTCAAGGCAGCAAAAGAAGAAATTCCAAACATTTTCAGCACGCTGATTTGATAAGATCAGTTTAGAGAATAAAGTCACTGAACTGCAAAGGCTGAGCAGGCTGGGGTGTGGCAAGCTGAGATGGAACATAATGCAGAGAAACAGCAAGCTGTACAGGGAAGGCATCCAAGAAGGATTTCTTGATCCTCTGGTCAAAACTCCTCCAACATGCCCTTCAAATGGGAGAACTTGAAATGGATGAGATGCTGAGTTCAGATAACAAGTTAGTGAATTACGGACCCAACTTAACTCTATACCACCATCAGAGAATGATTTATAGAAGACCAATAAAAAAATTACCATGAGGAATGCTAGAGCATTTAAAAGAGCAAGTACCAGATGTACAAACCAACCAGAGTTGGTGCAGCAGGAAACTAATAAACTGATGTAAGAGATTGGCACACAGAGTGTTTGGAAGAGAAACAATTGCTGCAGAATCGTATCAGAGAGCTTGAGAATTCCTGCCAGACCAAAGACTGACTCCTATGCTGCATTAGCTCTGAAGAAGAAGCACAATATTTGGCCAGCTCAGCAAAACTTCAAGTAATGTTTCTGATTGATCTATGATTCTATGTATGCAAGTTTGAGGGTTTCTTCATTCATCCTGTTGCTTTGCCTAAGGTAAATAATTTACCATCTTGTGTCTTTACTCATCAGATATTCCCTCAGTGCTAGGCTCCCCACAAGTTCTGTTTTTTGTTCTGCATATCAGATACTTCTTTCTGTCATTAAACTCATGTGGTTGTCTACAGCTCTTGTGCATTTTTCTCACTGGATGTGCACTTCATTTTGCTATTTCACTGCCACATTTCCCTTGACTTAACTAACGTGTTTCAAATAAGAGATTAGGTACTGATATTGTTGCCTTTGCAAGGTGAACCTTTGAAAGCAAAATTTAATGGTCTCCAAATGACTAAAGTAGTTAGAATAATTAGTAAAATGCAGTCATTTGATAAATACTCCTGGTTCTATGAAGAAGAATTAGTTGAGTCACATAAATATGCTGGAACAGCTTTATCATAGAGGAGAAAGTGAGGACTGCAGATGCTGGAGATCAGAGCTGAAAAATGTGTTGCAGGAATCCTGAAGAAAGGCTTATGCCCGAAACGTCGATTCACCTGCTCCTTGGACGCTGCCTGACCTGCTGCGTTTTTCCAGCAACACATTTTTCAGCATTATCATAGAGAAGAGAATAAGGAAAAGGAAAGGTATCAGGTGATAAGATTAGTGGAAAATGATGAAGATAAGCAGAGTGAGATAGAGAGAGGCAGACTATTCTCAAAGTGAACCTCCTACAACTTGACAGAATAACACAGAAATACTGGGACAGTGAGACATTGTGTTCTCATATTTAGACAAAGGACAATGGGACAATCTTGTAAGATTACTGAGAAAGTTTGAGATAATTTGTAGGGGTATACCTGGATGTACTACATTCTGCTGTCCTGCTGGATAAAACATACTTCACCTGCCTGCCACTGGGGAGATGTCACTAGCAAACTGGCAAGAGCAGTTTCATTTTGTTACTGTTGTTGAATTTGGATTACATTGAAACATACTCAGCAATATTATCCTTGCTAATTATTTTGCATTTGGTAATTTTATTACACTGCTACTATGATAAATGACATCACTGAAAAGAGGCAGACATTTTAAACAGGAAAGGGAAGCATTGGAATATTGTGGCCTATGGAAGAATTATTGACAGAGGAAGAAAATGACTTGAGGTGCTGCAGTCACACTTTCAGGAACAAAGGAGGAAGTTAAAAAGCAGGACCTTAAAGGTATTGATTTCTGATTTACTCCCAGTGCTACACACTAATGGGTTGATGAGTAGTAGATGTAATAAATCAACACATGGCTGGAGAAAAATGTAGGCCTGGAGGCTTCAGTTTCATGGAGTTTCATGGAGTATTGAAATAAATTGTGGGCAGGAGTATTTATATAGCTGGCCCAGTTCAGTTTCTGGTAAATTGTAAGCTCCCAGGATGTTGATAGTGGGAGATTAAACAATGATAAAGTTTTTGAATATCAAGCTCAGGTAGTTCAACTTCCTCTTATTAAAGGAGGTCATTAACTTGCACTTGCGTGGCATGGCTGATACTTATCACTTATCAATCCAAACTTAGATGTTGTCCAGAGCTTGCTTTGTGCACCTATGGACTTTTTCAATATCTGAGGAGTTGCAAATGCTAGTGAACATGATGCAATCACTGGTGAACATCCCCACTTGGAACCTTATAAAGGAAAGTCATTGATGAAGCAGTGAACATGGGGGGCATAGGACACTAGCCCTGAGGAACTCCTTCAATGATGTCTGTGGCTAAGATGATTCACCTCCAGCAACCTTGCTTTGCCGTAGGTATGATTACAGTCAAAGAAGTGTTTTCCCCTTCATTCCCATTGATTTCAATTTTGCTAAGGCTCCTTGAAATCACATTTGCTTAGTCACACTTGATGATAAGGGCAGCTGTTCTGACATCCTTTTTCAAACTCAGCTCTTTTCACCATGTCAATGAGGTCTAGAGTTGAGTGATCCTTGTAGATCCCAAACTGAGCATCAATAAGTAAGTAGTTGCTGAGTAAGTATCAGGTGATAGCACTGTTGAATACATGTTTCATCATTTAACTGACCACCAAGTGGAGGGGAGGTGCAGTAATTGGCAACTTTGATTTGTCCTGTCTTTTTGGAGAGAGCATACCTGTGCAATTTTTCACATTGTCAGGAAGGTGCCAGTATTGTAGTTGTATTGGAAGGGATTGATGGAAGGCACATTCTGGAGTATAAGTCTTTTGTACTACACCAGGAACTTGTAATAGCTGTAGTTTTTGTCATACCAAGTGTCGTAAGAACATAGGAACATACAAGCTAGGAGAATTTGATGGCCCATTGGCCCTTTGAAACTTCATCATCATTCAATAAAATGATGGCCTATCAAATTCTTATCTTAACTCCAGTTTCCTGTTGACCTCCATGATCGTTGATCCCCTTTCAAATCAATAGTCTATCTGACTCAGCTTTGAGTATTTTCAATGACTCGACTGCTGTCTTGAGTAGAAAATTTCAAAGATCAATAATCCTTTGAAACAAAAATAACCTCCTAATCTCTGTTTTTCATGACAGGCCCCTTATAGTCAAACAGGGCACTAAGTTCTAGACCTCCCCACAAAGGAAACCATTCTTTCAGTGACTACCTTGACAAGGTCTCGCAGAAGCTCATATGTTTCAATGTCAACTCTCATTCTTCTACACTTTAACAAAAATTGAACTAACCTGCTCATCCTTTCCTTATAAGGAAATTACTTCATCCCAGTAATCAACCTGATAAAATTTCTCTGAAATACTTTCTAAGTAGTTATCCCTAAATAAGGAAACAACAGTTGTATACATTATGCTAGCTGCCATCTCACCATCTCACCAAAGCCCTGCACTGTTGTAGCAAGATCTCCTCCGAGTCTCTACGTCATTTTTCTTGCAATAAATGCAAACATTCTATTTGCTTTTCTAATTGCTTGCTGTAGCTACATGCTAACTTTTGTGATGCATTTCCATTAAAATAATATTCAGACTTTCTGTTCTTCTTGCCAAGGTGGACATTTCATGTTTCGTCATGTTAATATCATATTGCACTCAGTGTGATCCCCTAAATACCTAATTGAACCAAGATTCAAAGTCCAGAACACATAGCTTATTTCCATAGCAACACCACATAGTCAGGGTGTTTATGGAGGAACAGCATGGACTATTGACTTATAATTAGGTATCTGCACCAATCCAACTCATCCATGCCGACCAGATATCCCAACCCAATCTAATCCCACCTGCCAGCACCTGGCCCATATCCCTCCAAACCCTTCCTATTCATATACCCATCCAGATGCCTTTTAAATGTTGCAATTGTACTAGCCCCCACCACTTCCTCTAGCAGCTCATTCCATATTAAATGAAAATGTTTCAGTAAATCGATGCAGGATACTAGTCAGACCACACCTGGAATAAACTGGTGTAAGCTTTAATGTAGGCTTTTATTCCTAATTTTCCTGATCCATCAGGTTTACCACAGACATCAATAATCTATGGCAGTCCCAATAATGGGATATACTTCGCCTTTCTTTATTAAAGCAAGGCACACTACAAAAATATTGTAATGCTAATCATACATCACAAGCTTACCCAACTAACAAGTGGCCTAGTTTATGTGGACTTGTCTGAGGATCAGACTAAAACTGGAGAACAGCCTGCTCTGAGGCATATTCTATTATATTCTGTTCTATGCAAGCAGCCTGAGTGATCAATCTTTAACACTATTCAGTCTTCAATGATTGGCAACTAGCAAACATCACAACTGTATCAAGTCTACCATGGTTGGTTGTCTTTTCACTCTTTAGCCACCTGCTTGTTTTCTCTGGAATGAGGCTTAGCTCTCAGTTTTAATGAACCTTGAGCCCAAGCCTGCCTGCTCATGGTCGCTCATAGAGGAAATTTCCTTGCAGCTTTTGTGCCATCCAATCAGCTGTATGATATTGACACAGCATAACCCTGTGTTCAACTGTGTATTGTTTTGCTGACAAATGGTCAATTTTCACACTTGGTGCCCAGCATCTGTTTTTAACAACACTGTACCCAGGCATACTATGTCGTCGGTTCAGTATGTCTCCTACTTTGTTACAGCACCTACATTAAACACACATATCCATTTTGAAAACACTTAAATCTGACCAATTGACCAATTTAGGGTTACTACTTACAGGAATGATACATTGCCATTGGAGGAAGTCCAGAGAATGTTCTCTGGGTTGATCCTGAGTATGGAGGGATTATCTTGTGAGAAGAGGTTGAGTAGGTTGGACTCAGTGAAACTCAATGAAGTTTGGAAAATGAGAGGTGATCTTTTTAAAACATACACGATTCTTATTGGCATGAGAGGGTAGATGCTTGTATGAGAGTCTAGGACTTGAGGACATTCTCTTAGTGAGGACATGAGATGAGGAGGAATTTCTTCACTCGGAGGATGGTGAATTTGTTGAAATCTTTCCTGCAGAGATCTGTAGAGATTGGGTCATTAAGTATTCTCAAGGTTGAGATGGACAGATTTTTAATCAGTAAGGGAATCAAGGGTTGTGTGGAAAAGGCAGGAAAATGGAGTTGAGAGTTATCAGATCAGCCATGGTGCCCCAATGCCCATAACATGGGCTGAATGGTTTATTTCAGCTCTTATATCTTATGATCTTCTGGTCTATTCTGCAAATCTTTCAGAGATGTTTAATTTAATCAGAAAACTTACAGTGGAGCAATTTGATATTGATTGAAATATTATTTTAATAAAAGAAAATGCAAATAATATTACACATCACTTTTGAGGAGTTTTCTGTCCAAAGAAAACATAAGTGTTGACAACATGATCAAGTTCAGAGTTGTTTTTGATTAACACAATGATTTCAAATAAAGCAAAAAAATGGCAGCAGTTTATTCACGGTTTCAATTACCGGGATTATAAGTTAAATTCCCAACAAAATACTTAAAATGGCAATGCAAAATTTGTGAACATTAAAAACTTGCAAACTAAATTTGGATGTGATGTGTTTTTGCTAGATTTTGTTAGCTTTCCACAGTCATGTGGTTGTGAATCATAGCTTTACTACTTATTATACATATTACCAAGGTTAAATATACAACACCAAAAATATTTTCATATCACATGTTGTCATTTTCTGCACTGAATTAATGGCATAACAAATATTTTTAGGAAGTGAATGATGCAAGGCTGTAACCATGTTATTCTGAATCTAAAAAGTCCTTTGTCCATTCGAGAGATATTAGTGTAGCATGTTAACATTTCCTTTATTTTTCTTGGTTAAATTCCTGAAGAATTCTAATGTGGAATAATTAGATTAATATGAATTAACTAATCTTGATTCTTGACAATAAATTATTGTGATTCCTAATTTCCTGAAGTAGCAATTTTTTCCTCTTAAATATTCTCAGCATTGTAAAAATAAAGTTAAATAAGCCAATTATGTCTGAATTCAATGTAAAGTGGGAATACCTATTAAACCTGGCTTTCATTAATTTTTGTTAAGTTTTAAAAAAACTTTTGTTGAAATAACTAAGAACAGCCAAGTGCAGAAATGCAGTCTGTTCTGCAGATGAGCAGCAGATTAAGGATTTAATGTGTTTTTTATGGCTTGCTGTTCACAAGGAAGGCTCATTACCACTTTCTCAAGAGCACCTAGACATGGGCAAGAAGTGTCAACCTTGCCAATTAAACTACATCCTGAGAATAATTCAACAAATTTAATTATCTAGATTAAGCAAGTCAATTGTTGTACTGAGCATTAGAAGATAGAAAAAGCAATAGGTCACTTAGCCCCCTTAAGTCTGCTTTTGAATGGGTATGCATTCTTGAGGTATCAATGTCATGGTAGCATTTATTCCTTATTACTTATTTCTCTTTAGAAGGTAATGAATTCTTGAGTTCTTGAATCAATATTTCCTTCTGCCATTCAATCAGATCTTGGCTGATCTGTATCTTAATCACATCTGCTTATCTTGATTTCCTTAATATCCTGTGGTGCATGTTTGTGGTATATTATAAGTTTTGAGAAATTGGAATTTTTCAGAGGTTAGAAAGACAATTTTGAACAGAAAGGCCAAACATCATTTCCAAGAAAGCATGTAATTTAAGTTACCTGCAAGGTACATGGGATGTTAAATGATGAAATGCTAACAAACTGGAAGTTTTATAATGACACAAAACCAGTTGGTCAGAAGCCAGAATCAGCCAGTAGCGAAGACAGTTTCACATCAGTAGAAGGGCAGTTAAGATTGTTAAGTCTTCAGGCTGAAAAAAAGCCTCCCTACCTTTAGGGGAGATGATGGCCTAGAGGTATTATCACTGACCTATTAACTGAGAAGACCTAAATAATAACCAAATGTCAAGGGTTCAATTCCCACCATGATGAATTTGAGTTTAACAAAAAAAATCTGAAAGTAAAAGACTAATGATAATGCTGAAGTCGTTGCCAATTGTCAAACAGAACAATTTGGTTCACAAATGCTTTTTAGGGAAGGAAATTACCTGATCTTGCCTGTGACCCCAGACCCATAGCAATGTAATTGACCCTTAACGGACCTTCTGGGCAATTAGGGATGGGCAATAAATGAAAAAGATGCTATGTTTCTCTTAAGTGTAAATAGTCAATGGTCAGTCTGTACTTTTGTGCCTTTAAAGCACAGAACAATGGACAGAATCATACTTTGGAAATGAACAGAACGTCTGAAAGAAAACATTTCCAACTTTGTTATTTGAATAATTAAAGAGTTCACATAGGAATGATACTTTACTAAGATGGGGTATATGTAATGGATATTGTTGGGAAAACCAATATACTTTTATAGTTTTTGACTACTTATGTTAACATCTTTCTAAATGATTAGATATATGTTTTCATTCCTTTTTGTATAAAGCTTCTAGCCTTCCCTTCAAAGAACATTGAATTTGTTCAGTGATTGGCTATCTGATAAACAAAACACACAATACAAAGCTTCCAATCTATCAAGCCATGTTTCTGGTTTGCCTGGTATTGGCATCAGCGTGTATCATAACACCTTTTTAAATTTTAACCTAGCCTTAACAGTTGTTTACTGTTAATTTTGGAAGAAAAATGTTAGTATTACTGATTTGAACAAAAGCTTGAGCCTCAGAAGATGGGGCACTGAGTTGGATAATAAATGTTCTGTAGCCTGACACCACCTGCACATTAATAAATTAGAAGCCTTACATTTATTTCATGAAGGCCAGCAAGTTGATGGGCTCTGAGGGTCACAAGATTACAATTCTCTGCACTTTAGCAAACTCTGTCAATTGGTGAAAGCACCATATCCCATCAAAATGACATTTCTGGAGGGAAATGAACATAGAACATAGAACATTGAATGTTACAGTGCAGTACAGGCCCTTCGGCCCTCAATGTTGCACCGAACTGAGAAATTTAATCTGATGCCCATCTAACTTACACCATTCCATTATTATCCATATATATGTCTAATGTTCACTTAAATGCCTTTAACGTCAGTGAGCCTACTACTGTTGCAGGCAGGCCATGCCACGCTCCTACTACTGGATGAGTTATAGAGTCGTAGTGTCATAGAGTCATAGAATTGTACAGCACGGAAACAGACCCTTCGGTCTAACCCGTCCATGCCAACCAGATATCCCAACCCAATCTCGTCCCATCTGCCAACATTCGGCCCATATCCCTCCAAACCCTTCCTATTCATATACCCATCCAAATGCCTCTTAAATGTTGCAATTGTACCAGCCTCCACCACTTCCTCTGGCAGCTCATTCCATACACGTACCACCCTCTGTGTGAAAAAGCTGCCCCTTAGGTCTCTTTTATATCTTTCCCCTTTCACCATAAACCTATGCCCCCCAGTTCAGGACTCCCCGACCCCGGGGAAAAGACTTTATCTAGTTATTCTATCCATGCCCCTCATAATTTTGTAAACCTCTATAAGGTCACCCCTCAGCCTCCGACGCTCCAGGGAAAACAGATACAGCTTGTTCAGCCTCTCCTTATAGCTCAAATCCTCCAACCCTGGCAACATCCTTGTAAATCTTTTCTGATCCCTTTCAAGTTTCACAACATCTTTCCAATAGGAAGGAGATCAGAACTGCACGCAATATTCCAACAGTGGCCTAACCAATGACCTGTACAGCCGCAACATGACCTCCCAACTCCTGCACTCAATACTCTGACCAATAAAGGAAAGCATACCAAATACCTTCTTCACTATCCTATCTACCTGCGACTTCACTTTCAAGGAACTATGAACCTGCATTCCAAGGTCTCTTTGTTCAGCAATACTCCCTAGGACCTTACCATTAAGTGTATAAGTCCTGTTAAGATTTGCTTTCCCAAAATGCAGCACTTTGAATTTATCTGAATTAAACTCCATCTGCCACTTCTCAGCCCATTTGCCCATCTGATCAAGATCCTGTTATAATCTGAGGTAATCTTCTTCGCTGTCCACCACACTTGCAATTTTGGTGTCATCTGCAAACTTACTAACCATATCTTTTATGCTAGCATCCAAATCATTTATATAAATGACAAAAAGTAGAGGACCCAGCACTGATCCTTGTGGTACTCCACTGGTCACAGTTAAGAAACTACCTTGATATCCGTCCTAAATCCAAACTACATCCTGAGAGTAAATTAACAAATTTAATTTTCTAGATTAGGCAAGTGAATTTAATTTAATGCTATGCTCCCTCGTGTTAGCCTTCACCATCTGAGGAAAATGGCTCTCATTACCACCCTATCTAACCATCTTATTATCTTATATGTCTCGATTAAGTCACCTCTCAACCTTTGTCTCTACAAAGAAAACAGCCTCAGTTCCCTCAGCCTTTCCTTGTGAAATCCTCCTTCCAAACCAGGCTGCCTCCTAGTAAATCATCTCTGAACCCTTCCCAAAGCTTCCACATCCTTCCTATAATGAGGTGACCAGAACTATACGGAAGCATCCAGGTGCGGCCTTACCAGTGTCTTGTACAATTGAAGCATGACCTTGTGGCTCCGAAACTCAATTCCACCCCCCCCCCCACCACCCCCAACAGCATTCAAAACTGTATACGTGTTGTTGAGAGGAGCCACCACAGGATATTCCTGCACTGCCTGCCAGTTCCCTTTCCTACCTCTGACAGTAACCCATCTTCGTTCTTCATGTGGCTGTGGAGTAACTACCTTCCTATAACTCCTCTCAATAACCCCCTCTGCCTCCTGAATGACCCAAAGTTCATCCAGCTCCAGCTTCAATTCCCTAACATGAGGAGAACTTCCCACCAATGAAGTCAGCAGGGACACTAGCAGTGATCCTTACCTCCCACATACTGCAGGAAGAACAATCAACTGCCCTAACCTCCTTTCCTGCTATTCTAAATACCCAAACAGACTGCTGAAAAAATGAAACTTGAAATAAAATATTTGTCACCTTACCAGCGGATGCACAGAACTTTTTTTTGATTTTGGTGTTGCTTCTTAAAAGCATTTCCAGATGCATCTGAGAACTGCAGACTCATTAATTTGGCAGATGTCCTCTGTAGTACTTTGAATTAATTCATACCAAGTTGGAATTAGGAAAGTATTAGCATATAAATGGAAGTCAGCATGTATTTGGTTAAGGTGAAGTTAGACAATTTTGAGAACTGCTATTAAGGTCACTTATAATTACCATTATCAGCCTTTTGAAAACTTATACCATGCTTAAACTACTGAGTAAATAAAGTTGTTTTGATACAAAAATGGCTTTATAACAAGCTTCTATTTCTGAATTGTACCAGAGTCATGCAGGACAGCATTTAGCCTAAGTCCTTAAGGCATATAAACCTCACTCTTGGTGAAAGGCTGTAGTTTATATTACAAAAAAAAGTTTGATGTCAATTCGAACTTTGCTGCTGTCTGCAACTGGGATAGTTCTAATGTAGACAGAACCAAACCAATATATTATTGTACTTGAAGCCAATAAAACAGAATATTGTGTGGGACATAAAACAGGCAGCAATGCAATACCATCCATTTTATACTCCCACCCAAGCCAAGTAGCTCACCCAACAGACTTAGCTACAAAATCAAAATTGATTTCAATTACACAAAAATGGTCTTGTTTCATTATTCCCACATTTTCTACTGTTTCTACATGAAGTACAGCATATGTCAATTATCCACATTTCATTATTACTTTAGTGATCAACTGGCAATGAAACAAGTACTCTTTCACTACAATAAATTAAATTCTGGAACAGGTTAAGAGGTTTGATGATTGTTGTCTGTTGTAACTTCATTATAATAATTTTGTTAAGAGGATACACAGAAAAAAGAAAGGGTTTGATGAAGAACACAATAAATTCCAAAACAACATTACACAATCGTAAATGAAATAGCAGAATATTTCTGGCACTTGTTGATCGTCCCTTTCAAATCACATCTGTAATCTAATCTGCTTATGTCAATAATGCTTAAAAGTCTAAGATTCTAGGAATCACTGTTACTAAAGTTTCTTCATAAACTTTTGTAACAGAGATGCCTATTGAGCAAATAGTTCCTGTATCTCACTGTACATGAAAGTTAATGGATAGGAAAAGTAATTCTGGTACTAAAAGCAAAACTAGTGACATAGCTGGCAAAAGAAATACTGCTTTTTTTTAAAACTAAAGCTTGTATATGAAACTTTGCAACTTACCCACCAGGGAAACAACTCACCAAATCATCTTTAGTAGCACCTTCC